>NW_021621078.1:229969-297637 GCF_004785775.1 Grammomys surdaster | reverse complement strand
GAAGGAAGGAAGGAAGGAAGGAAGGAAGGAAGGAAGGAAGGAAGGAAAAGAAGGAAGGATAAAGGAAATGTTTTTCATCTGATAACCTGAGGTCTAGGAAAGTTTCAAACAACATGCTCATGGAGAGTCCGGCCAGCTGTGTCCAGCAATGAGCGTGTTTACATCCAGCCACAGTTTCAGCAGGACACTAGGAGAGAAGTAGAGTCCACCCAGGTGACAAATACATTATCTCTACTGCACACAGAGGAAGACACCTGGCAGATAGAGCTACAGAAAAGGACAGATCCACGAGGGAAAGGAACACATAACAAATGTCTTTGTTTTCAGTTTTGCAGACCATGGGAACCTTCTGGAATGAAGGCCAAAGACCCAGGGAAAACGGGGCATGCAGAAGTCTGATTAAGGACACAGGTGTGGTAGCCTGGGTTAGAGAGCGAAATGAATTTGTCAAGGGCTGTTTTGAGTTTTCTTGGCCTGGGGCCGGGCCCTTCTGGGATGACAGAGTTCTCAGTGGCCATCCTTCTGGGTTGAAGGCAGGGGAATACCAGTTCTCTCCTTGCTCCTCTGGACTAGCCACTTTCCCCACTCAGCAGACCAAGGCGCTACATGAGGAGGGAGTACTATGACTGGACCCCAGCACCTATCTAGAACTTATTTAGCTCAATGGCTAGCTAACATAGTCCTGCTTCTTCCATGTCCTCACGCTACAGGCTCCACTCTCAGCTGGGAAGTCAAGCTAAGATTGGCTGTGACTCCATCACTTCTGGCATGGGGCTCAAATGCCCAGAATAGAGTGACAGGAGTCAATTCTCATAAGAAAAAAATGGGGGACTAGGTGCATGTTTAATGTAGTCTCCTGGCTCCCTGTGGAAGATTCATGAAGGAGAACTCCATTGACCAAGTACGAAGGCACATGCCTGTATAATCAGAGCCCTCAGGAGGCCACCAGCTTCAGAAAGCCATGAAAGAGAGAAAAACATTAACACCCCTTTGACATAGCTTGGCAGCAATCTCCAAAGACATATTCATGCTTTTTGTTTCATTTCTACTGCTATTCTCTTTGTGAGCTATAAGGAGGACTACAGGAATGGAACAATGGCCCCATTTTACAGATGAATAAATCGAGACCCTACAAGGGGACCTGACTTGTTCCACTGTCACTCTATTCTGTCCTCATCTTTGGTCAGAGGAGCCAGGTGACTGGAGCCAGCCTTTGTTGCTTAACATAAGAGTGAAGCCTGTCAGATCTCCCACCCTGCCAGGCCCCTAAGCCTTTAAGACCTTTCTCTTGGATATGACCTCTGTGTTCCTCTTGGGGTTAGACTCCCATGGAGGACCAGTATGCACTGAGAAGGGGCACGGCAAAGCTTCTTGGGCAGCTGAACCTCTCCTCTGTCTCTCTGTCTCTGTCTCTGTCTCTCTCTCTCTCTCTCTCTCTCTCTCTATCTCTCTCTCTCTCTCTCTCTCTCTCACACACACACACACGAAGAAGGCCTTTGTCTACCTCCCAGCACTGTTCTGGAAGTCCAATGAGGCCTCTAGACTATGGCCTAGTGTCCTACAAGGCTAGAGCATATTCCCTTACCTCCATTTGTACCTCCACCCTCTTGGTACCCAGCCAAAGCCCAGTCCCCAGGGGTCAAATTCAGATCTCTGGGATGATTCCTCCCTCCCTGAGGTCTGAAGGAGTTTTGCCCCTCATTTGGCCCCCACCTCCTTGAGGTATCCAAGACACAACTTCCATAGTCTGGGTGCTAAGGAATGGGGTCCCTATGCTATGTCCAGCCCACTCCCTTAGCTCCTCCCACAGGTCCCCCAGCCCTGAAGACCAGCCCTCCAATCTTCCCCAGCCCCCAGCAAGCACTTTCCTATGCTGCTATTCTGAGCTGCTCATAAATCATCAAGTTTGACTCATTTTTCTTCATAAATTCAGAGCTTCCAGACTCCTGTTTGATTTGTGTTCCTGAATTATCCATGAAATTTTCAGTGCTTTAGTGAACCACCAAGCTGAGGTCCCTTTGGTCCAAAGGAGAAGCTCTAGAGGCTGAGACAAATGACAGAAGAGCCACCAAAGTGGGGGAGACGTGCCAATCTCTGAAGAGAGGACAAGTCTGGATGGAAATTTCTGGAAGGCCACCAATCAGGTCTGAAGGAGCCATGGTAGGCTGCTACCAAGGAGGTATAATCTGTAGGGGGTGCCCACCAAGCATACAGCCTGCTCCTAGGACTTGAGTCCCCACATTTCTTCAAATCCAAGGATACCATTCCTCAGAACAAGAGGACTAGAAGGAAGAGCTAGGGACGTAACAGGGAGCAGGTTAGAGCAAACTGCCCAGCATGCACAAAACCTGGGGTTCCATCGCCAGCACCCAGGAACCTGGTATGATGGTGCACACCTAGAATCCTAGCACTTGAGAAGTCAAGGCAGAAGGATAAGAATGTTCAAAGTCATCCTACAGAGTGAGTTCAAGGCCAGCCTGGTATACGTAGGACTCCATTTTTAAATAAGCAAGTAAGCAAACAAACAAACAAACAAACAAAAACCAAGCAAACTGAAGTGAAATCTCTGATTCAACCTTTTTTAAAAAAAATTGCAATAAAACATGTTTGAAGTAAAACATCTTTAGCATACAGTTCAGTGGTATCAAAGGACATTAATGACCCTGTGGTGCAGCCATTGTTGCGGTCAATCTGTGGAGCTTCACCTGGTCCTGCAGGCTAAATTCCTCAGTGCAGAAAGCCAAGAGGAATGTTCGGGGCCCACGGCACATCTGCAGCACTTTGAAATTTGTCCACCCAGGAGTTGCCCAGACCCTTGTGGGGACATCCCAAGCTTGTCCTTCAGGAGAGAAGGTCACCTCACAATACTCCCTATCTGCATAAAATGAGGAGGAGCCTTTCCCCTCCCTGCACCTGCTCATCACCTTCCAGTGTGAAGTTGATAGATAGCCCCCAGCTGCATCTGAGCCAGTAAAAACAGTGGGGATGGATGGAGCCCCTGCAGCATCCATATAACCCAGCATCCCCAGCTGAAAAAGGAAGACTTCTGTACACGGCTCCCTTGTTCCCTCTACCCACCTGTCACTGAGACTCACAGTCCCTCACTAAGCCATAATCTCACCCCCTCCTTTTTATATCAAAAACATCAATCCATACAGAACAATCCGAAAATGTTCCTGCCTATTGGCAACCACAGACTTTCTTTCTCTGTCAAGGGGAAGAGTGGAGTGTAGTTCTGGTAAGGCCCAGGTGCCTAAGCTGGCAGAGGATAGATTCACTCCTGGGAGGGACCAGTGAATAAAATACGTCTCACCAGCAGACACATACACCTGCCCCGTGAACAGGTAAGTGTGCTTATAAACGCTTACCCCACACGCTGTGTGTGTGTGTGTGTGTTTGTGTGTGTGTGTGTGTATGTGTGTGTGTGTGGTATATGGTGGGACTTGGGGTGTGATTTCCAGGTGCCCCTCACTAGAATGGTGTCTCTGTCCTGAGTCCTCAGTCTCCCTATGAGTAAGTCATGCCTGGGCAAAGCTGAAGCTCTAGAGAGGTTTGGAGAGACAGGAAGAACAGACACCTGAAAGTTCAAAAAGCTTCCTTTAGCCAGAACTGGTAACACAGCCTGTAATCCTGATGATTTAGGAGGCTAAAGCAGGAGGGTGGGAAGCACAAGGCTAGCCTGGGCTATAAAGTGAGTTCAAGGTCAACCTAGGGATTTTAAGGAGATGTTGTCTCAAAATAATTTTTTTTTAAATGCTGGTGATATAATTCAGTAGCAAAGCACTTATGCAGCATGTGCAATGACCTACACTCCATCCCAGTACAGCACACATACATGCACATGTGCACACATGTATGTGCACAGGTACATGAGCACACAGGTGCACACACACATGCTCACACAATGTCCCCTCCTGAGAGTTTCCTCTGTCCTGCTCACTACCCCCTCATGGGTAAACAGCTGGACAGCCCCTCACAGACGCCAGTTACTCACAATGACCATGAGGAAGGTTAGGAAAACACCTTGGAGATGTAGCTCAGATTTATCCAGTCACTTCTTTGGAGTCACACAGTCTGAGACAATTGCCCCCTTACTCCCACCCCACTCCCTGTCTATTTGGCTTTCTGCCTTGGGAAGCCCCCAGAAAGCTGAGTGGAGCAGCCTGGGTCAGCATGAGTCCCTCCTGCCACACGTAGAACCTCACTGAAACACAATACTGCAGCCAGCCTGACCAGAAAGATACAGGCCCCATGAGTACAATGTAGATTTCCGGTTGTCACCACTACCCTGTCCAGAGCACTTGACCAAACCTCTGTTTCCTCATCTGTAAAATGAGCTCAAACACTTGCTTAGTAAGGCTGTCATGTAGACACGTGGCACAGTGCTTATAGAGCTGACACTCCAAAACCCCTCATTAACCAGACATGAAAGCACACATCTGCTATCCCAGCACCAGAGAGGATTGTTGTGAGTTGGTGGCCAATCTGGGCAAAAAAGCAAATTCTGGGCCAGCCAGGAATATATAGAAAGAGTACACACACGCACACACACACACACACACACACACACATGCATACACACAGAAGAGGGGGGAGGGATATGGACACAGACACAGAGATAGAATAAACAAACAAATAAAATAAGATTGGCCAAACCAGCTGGTGATAACACACACCTTTAATCCCAGCACTCAGGAGGCAGAGGCAAGAAGATCTCTGAGTTAGAAGCCAGCTTAGTCTGCAAGGTGAGTTCCAAGACAGCCAGGGCTACACAGAGAAACCCTATCTCAAAACAAACAAACAAACAAACAAACAAAAAATAAAATTGGTCAGAGGAAATTTGAGGGATTTTTTTTTTTTTTTTTTTTTGTCTGTAAAACAAAACAAGGCTAGAGCTGGAAAGAGACAGTTGTCTTGGTTATGGTCATTATTGCTGTCATGAAACATCATGACCAAAGCCACTGGGAAGGAAAGGGGTTATTTCAGCCTATACTTCCTGGTAATAGTCCATCACTTAGGGAAATCAGGCTACAAACTCAAACATGACAGAAACCCAGAGGCAGGACCTGATGCAGAGGCCATGGAAGGGGTGCTGCTTACTGGCTTGCTTCCCTTGGCTTGCTCAGCTTGTTTTCTTATAGAACCCAGGACCATCAGCCCAGGGCTGGCACCAACCACAATGGGCTGGGCCTTCCTCTACCAGTCACTAATTAAGAAAATGCTCTACAGGCTTGATGATCTTAGGGCTGCATTTTCTTAATTGAGGTTCCCGCCTCTCAGATGACTTTCACTTGTGTCATGTTGACATAAAACTAGCTAGCACAGAAACAGAGTGCTTGCCTAGCATGTGCAAGCAAGCAAGGCCTGGGGTGCATCCCAAGCAACATACACACGCGCATGTGTGGGCACACATGAGGGAAGGAAGCATACACCACCAGTCATCAGAGTCACACTCAGAAACCCCTCCTATTCTCCCGTTCCTCTTCAGCCTCATCCCCATGAATGGCCCAAATCTCAATCTAACACTGCTGCAAGAAGGAAGCGCCAGGCCGCTGTGAGAGCCATTAAGACAGCATGGCCTCTGTACACTAAGGACCCCAGCACAGAGTCTCTGCTGATTAACCTACTCTTAAGCACCAGCCTCATTATCTGAGGCTCCTGGTCCCTGCTGGTCCCTCTGTTTCTTTTTTCTTGTTGTTTGTTTGTTTGTGATCAAGCAGCCATATAGCTGCACCCTAAGTCACGAACAGACTTTTGCTATTGTAATCAAATAAAACTTACAACAAAGCGAATTAGCCCCACATGGGTGCTGCGTGCCGTGATTAGCCTGCTCCTAGGAGATAAGCTCTCTAGTAAGCAAAGGCTGGGATAACATACATTTGTTTTCATTCTTTGTTGATTCTTCCAAGTCTTGAAATGGCGAAGGCTTTAGATTTAATCAGTGTCCCAGACACACATGTGGAAGTTCATTCTCAGTGAATGCCAAGGACAGCCAGTGTGCTTTGCACCCCACCCCAACACACACTGGGTGAGCTGTCTGGATCTTGTGCGGGTCTCTCCCTAGTCCTCTGCTCCAAGGATGTGGAGAGCATCATTCGGTCCTTTGGTCTCAGAGAGGTATGGTTAAAGCAAACCAATATGGCCTTCTAGTCAGTGTGGCTTGCATTCCGATCCTGTGTCACTAGCTAAGTGATAACAAATCAGTCACTTAGGTTCTCAAAAATCACAGTTCCCTTCTCTGTATCTGGGTGGGTATAAGGATAGATGGAAGCACCTTCACTTCAGGACACGTGGTACTGTCTCCAGCATCAGTCTCACTGGGTCCCAGCTCTGCTTCTTCCAAGCTGCATCCTTCACTTTCTCCTAGCTTGGGGCTCCTTTTCTGTCCATTCAGCATGGAATTGGTGCCTACCACATAGGGTTGAGGTAGGGACTAGGAAGGACACCCCACAGAGGTGCCGATAAGCTTGCCGGCTGTGTGGGAGAACACAAAACCATTGTGTGGCCATTGGCACTGCAGTTTGCCCCTCTCAACCTGTAGGTTATCCTCCCACCTCCATGGGGCACAGTAGTCTCAGACTCCGCCCTCGACACACCCCTTGGAGGAAAGCTAATATTGGCTTCCATCAGAGCAGGTCTGGGGCTGGGAGTGTAGAATCAGGGCAGGGAAAGAAATGAGACTGGTGAGAGTCAGAGCTGTGGTAGGACAGACTCCAAGCCTTCAGGCTGCAACTGAATGGAACTGGTATACCTGAAAATGTGGGTCTTCGCCCTTGGCGGTTCTAGGAAGAAATACCCAGCAGCCTTGACTTTGAAATGTACTCCACTCAACTGTGAATGAATAATTTACAGCCTTTGATCTTGTATTGCTAAGGCGAATGAGAGGGGGAAGACCGTGAGGTCTGGGGTACCTCCAGAGAAGAACACAGCACTTAACCCTCTCTGCCTTCCTAGGCTTTCAAGCCCCCTATAGAGACCATTCTCAGGATTTGGGAATTGGAAACCCTGTGGTTCCTGCCCCATTGTGGGTCCCAGGCTCCTATACATCAAGGACACCAGAACATGTTGGGGCTAGCACATCACTAAGACCAGAGGAGAAGACAAAAAGAAAACTGTAAACACAAGACAGATACTGAACTGTTCTTATCATTGCCGAAGACTCAGTTGGGTTGCCCCCACTTAGCCCCAGATCTTATGTCAACAAGTCACTCTCGCCTCATGCAGAAAATGTCGACATGTCCTTTCTTTACCAGCATGGGTGTGAATGACACCAGCATCCTCCACCTCTGATAGTACCAGGCGGGAGTACCCATCTGCCAACAGGGAACTTCATAAAACTTGCTTCTGTTTCTAGGAAGCCCCAGGGGTGTCTCACCATGGAACACCTGGGTTGTCACTCACTTGTTGCTCTGCAGGGGTCTCTCTTCCCTCCAGACCCCCGAAAATTGGCAATGACAAAAATAAAAATCACTAAATAAGCAGTTTCAAAATTGAAATGTAGCATTGCTTTAACAGAGTATTCAAGCACCTCCTATGTGAGAGGTTTGAAGACTCAGCATCCTCCTTTTGAGGAAAGTGAAGACAACAGAGCCAGGTGCCAGAACTAGGGGTCCAACCTAGCCCTGCCCAGCCTCAAAGGCTTAGAGGGCAGAACAGCCCCTGTTCTACACACATAGACACACATAAAGAAACACACATACTCATATACATACACATGTGCACACACACACAAGCATGAGCACACACAGAGTATTTCTCTCCAGGGACACATAGGCCACTGATGCCATTGGGTTGGGAAGGGTTTGATGACCAACCATACATGTATCCCACAACAACTGCCTCCATGGTCCCCAGGCATTGAGCATCAGTCAGACCCAAGGCCAGGCCTCTTCAGTTCCCACGATGACATCCCTCTTGGGGGACACATCTTCTCTAGCATCTGTTTCCAACAGACACAACTCTAGATAAATGACCCCGGCTGTGGACAATGAAGTAGTAGGGTCCCTGGTACCCCAAAGACTTACTCTGCTAGGAATCAGTGTATAAGCAGGCCATTAGGATGAGAAGAGTCATTGTCACAAACTAAGCAGATGAGAGCCTCAGCTTAGGCTTACTCAGACTGGAAGCTATCTTGTCCTCCCTCAACAAATGGCTCAGTCCTGACCTGAAGCCCCTGCTGGGAAGACACCACGGAGCCAGATGCTGGGGAGAAAAGGCCACACCCCCAGCATTTCCTGTCCTTCTGGGGATCTCAGCCCATGGCTCTGCTCAGGCAAAGGGAGAGGGTCACTGTGTCTGGAGCCCATCTACCCCTCCTCTGTCTGCCTCTTGCTTTCATTTGTTTAGGTAACCTTCGTGCCACAAACAGAAGCCACCACCCAAGCCCCAGTCCCATTTTCCAGGCTGGCTTCCACAGCTCTCCAGGAATAGCTCTGCCTAACTCTGCATCTCCCACCTGAGACCTGCCCCTCAGCCTCAGTTGGACCATGTCTGCGTTCCTGGAAACTAGAGGCATGACCTAGGCTCGCCCTCCAGCCATGCGAATGCTTTTTTGTAGTCAGAGAAAGTGCTCTCTCTACCCTGCCCTGGATCATATGTTGCCTCACAATATCTGTGTCACCTCCTCTGGAAAACCACCCAGTCACACGCCATGAGCCCATCACTCAGGTACACTCCTCCCTGTGATTGAACTGTGATTCCCAGGAGCAACTACAGGGTCTCATGTAGCTTGGTGCTATTGGCACAGAGGACTTAGTAAAGGTTGGACGGAGACTTCAGGGAGGGTGGCAGACAAACCCCTGTAGATCTTCCCTGGCCCATGTGCAGTGTGCAGGTGGGAGCCTGGCACTGATTCTGAGTCTGGGTCTCAGAGCATAACCTACCAGTGGAGTACAAGTATGGCCAGCATCTAGCTGGGCACTTGCAGGGGTGATGGGTGCTGGGCCCAGCACTTAATTCCCATTATCCTATTTACTCCTCACAATAGCCAGGTCACAGGGACACCATTAGCACTGCTTTCAGGTGAGGGGAATGAATCAGGGAGGTTAATTGAGCTGACCAAGGTAACACAGTAACTAAAGGAAACGGGGAAAAAAATGAGGTCTGGCTGCCTCTGGAGGTAGCTGGACTCCTGAAGCCATCTGTTGGCTCTAGGGTGTTCACACTCATCACAGGACCTCATGTGGCATTTGGTGTGAGGATGGAAAGGATCAGAGGCTCAACTGAGACCAAAAGTTCCACTTGTGCTCTATCCCATCTGGACTCAGACCCCTCCCCAAAGCATTAGAGATGAGATATCCCAGGGAGTAAGTTTCCCAGCAAGAGAGGCTAGTCCTCACCTGACATTTATTGCCACAGGTACACAGCCACACACAAACACTAATGTAAAGACAGGAGTCTGGACCTTGGGAACCCTGAAGCTCCCACCAGACCCCACAAGGAAACTTTGTCTCCTCTCTCTGTGGGCAGCCGGAGGAAAAGAAACAAAGAAGAGGATGATAGGAAGGGAAGAAAGGAGAAGAAAGAAAAGGGGAAAGAAGCAGGAGAAAAAGGCTGTAGGAGGAGGGAGGAAAAAAAAGGAGGCAAGGAGAAGGGAGAGAAGGAATGCAGTGGGGAGCCATCTTCTCTGGTTCAGCACTGGAGGCTAGAGGCACCTGCCTGAGACAAGTGAGTACTCAGAACCTCACACATGCTGAAGAGAACTTAAGAGCCACTTTTAAGAAAAGGGACAGGACCCAGCATAATGACACATACTTATAAAGTCCAGCACTTGGAAGTGGGGGCAGAAGAGTAGCACGAGTTTACGAAGAGTAACCTGAGCTGCATGAGGCGCTATCTCAGAAAGCCTGGAGAGACTACCTAGAATTGAAGAGCACTTGCTGCTCCTGCAGAAGGCTTGAGAGCTCGATTCCTGATACCTACATGATGGCTTACCACCATCTGTAACTCCAGATCCAGGGAATCCATGCCTTCTTCTGACTTCCTCGGGCATCAGGCACACATGCAGTGTACATACAGGCAAACCACTCATACACATATAATAGTTTTTTGGAAAAGCATACATGTTGGGGGGCAGCCCTGCTTATACACTGAAGGCCTAAAATCAGCCATAGGCCTAAAATCAGCCATAGGTCTAAAATCAGCAATAGGACTGACATACATGCCTGCTAACACAAAGTCTTGGGTCTCTGTGGAAAAACACTGAAACAGATGGCTAGAAGCTATTGTAAATAAGCAGCTTTGGTGGAAAATGCCAGGCTGAATAGTCATAGACCTTGTAGATAGATAACCTTGGTGGATAGTACCAACTTAGATAAGGACAAGTGAATCATAGCCAGAGTCATAGTGACATGTCTCCTGAACCTTCACCCAGCTGATACTCTATTCTGGAAGATATCTGTGCTCCCCCTGAACACCTACGCTCCTGCATCATCCCCTTCCCCACATCCTTCCTTTTTGTGTATATAACCTGTGTGTGAAAAAGTAAAAATTACAATTTGATCAGACTATAGACAATTGTCATTCTTTGTGTCTTTGCCTGCCCCCCGACCCCCACCCCCGCTCTCTTTCAGGTGACTTCCCTGGACCCCTGTTTAATGCCCTCCTGGACAGGACATACATATAGACATTCATACATGCATAAAGGATGCCAGGATTCTGAACAATTCTGTATGACACCTGAGCCTCCATGTCTGAAGCTTCTATGTGCCCATCCAAGGAAAGGCATGACTCCTGGGGACTCCAGGCAGCTCCTCTGTAAGGAGCCCAGGGTGTGCGGGTATAGGGAACAGTGACACTGGTTACAATTTTGCTGACATCAGCAGCACTACTATAGAGGCTTATGGTCCTTCCCTCACCCTCACAATGGCCCTCTAAGTGTGAATGATGTCCCTGACTCTATAACTGAGGAAACCAAGGCACAGACAGGGTAAGTAAACCACCAGTGAGCTGAGCTGGCAGGGCCTTCTCTGACCACTAAGACTTGCAGCCTCTATAGAGCTGGGTCCAAGTGGAAGAGACAAGGGACTCTGTGAGGCCCTGATGCTGCCCTTACTCTCTCACTGCCCTCATTGGCAGAACACTGACAGCCACAGCCCTAGGTCCCCTGCTGGAGGGCTGCAGCCATGTTGGCTAATTCTGCTTCCCCATTGCTTAGATCCCAACCTCCCTACCCTCTACACCTTACTCTCCAGTTGCCACCTGCTTTGCCTCCCCAGATCCCACACCCCTCTTGCACTAGTAACTGGACATGGGCAGTGAGCTGACACCCTGCCCTGTGTATCCCAGGATGGCACTTCCCTCTCTCCCACCTAAGCAGCCATCTGCTGCTGCCATCTGCTTCCAAGGCTATACCTGGGAGAGGCCTAATGTGGCTGTAGGCAGGCACCAGAAGCTCTGAAGTCTGGAAAAGAATCTTTCCCTGGGACCCAAAACTGGACCTCAGGATCCCTAGATACTCAGTTACATGCCCAACACCCAGAGCACTGTGAGCCCTAAAGGCCAAGATCTTCCTCCATCCTGTGTTACTTGGGAAGGGAGCAAGGGACACTGCCCTTCTCCCTCCACCTGCTAGAGCCCCCACCTAACCCTGGGAGCCAGTGGTCTCCACCAGAGGATCTGCAGAGGGTGCGTGGGACAAGGCTGCCCCCAACAGGCAGTCAGAGGAGGAGGTCTCTGGGCTCAGCGGCTGAAATCTCTTCAGCACCGGGAGAGGGTGTGGGGCTGTGTAGAATTTCTTTGCTGGATTATCTCCATGATCCTCAGCCTCACCCTGAGGCAGAGAGAAATCCATTTAAATGATGTCAGGAGAGAACTCAGATCCGGAGTGGGGCTGAGGGTTTCTAAGCCCTGCATTAGAGTGTGGGACTTGGACAGAGTCAGATCCCTCGCCCAGCACTGTGTCAGGACACTGTCAGAGAAGACATACTCTCCTTCCCTGTCCTGGACTGCTGACTCTGTGGTCCTGTCCATCTCCTTCTGTCTCGTGGCCTCCAGTTGTCTAGAAATACTTTCAGAGATCCATCCAAGGCCTGGCTGTCCAGGGCGGAAGGAGATGCGTGTAGGGCACCAGTACAGGAGAAAAGAGGACAGAGCAAGTGTGGAAAAGGAGTCTGGGTGACAGACACTGGAAACAGTAGGCCAGGGAAGCACAACACAGCACAGCACAGGGTGTATCTCTGCAAGACAAACGCCTGTGCTTCTGTTGGC
Source organism: Grammomys surdaster (assembly GCF_004785775.1). Classification (NCBI taxonomy): domain Eukaryota; kingdom Metazoa; phylum Chordata; class Mammalia; order Rodentia; family Muridae; genus Grammomys; species Grammomys surdaster. The sequence goes on along the minus strand of NW_021621078.1, from coordinate 285,430 downwards.
CCAAAGCCCGGTTTCCTCAAACACAAGCCAGCTGCTCTTTTGCACCATTGGAATAAAATCTGCAGCAAGGAGCCTGGGCCCAATCAACAGTGAAACCTCTAGCCCTTGCTTCAGAGCCAGCTCCAGTGTGGAGATGGCTGTCCCTCCCTCTGAGGCCAGCCCGGGTCTTTTTGTAGGTTGTGTATACTATTTATGTATTTATTTATGTTGTTAGCATGGTGAGCATGCTCATGCCATGTGAGGAGGTTAAGAAGAGAACTTCTGGGAGTCGGCTCTCTCCTTCCTTCCACCTTGTTGAAGCGGGTGTCTTGGTATTTCTATCATGTGGTGGCTGTAGTCCAGACTAACTGGTGCTCAGGCTTCAGGGAGATTCTCCTAACTCCACCTCCCATCTCTCTAAATGTATGCTAGGATTACAGATACTTGCCGCCACGTGTGGCTTTTTAAATGTGAGTTCCGAAGGTGAAACTCAGATGATCAGGTTTACACCACTCACACTCAGACCCACAGAGCCATCTTGCTTGGCCGTGTTTTATATTTTTGAGACAGGGTCTCATATAGTTCAGGCTGGCCTGGAACTTGCTATGAGGCTGGCTCTGATGGACAGGGCAGGTAAATCAGTTCTCTTGTCTGTATCTCAGACTCCTCCCCAAGTAGGGGACTCTCTCCATACAGATGTAGTCACTCCCCTTGTATTTTGACTCTGAGATTCCTGGCACCAGCCACAGTGTGGATCTGACTCCTTCAGTCTGGGAATCACCAAAATATATATGAACTTTCTCCTGGCTCTGTCCTGGAGAAATCCCCAGAGCCGTTTTGTCCTTAGCTAAGGCAGGGTCTTTCAGAGCCCCCATATCTATGGTAGTAGGGCTATGACTGTGGACAAGGACCCCTTCTTAGGAAGAGCCACAGGATACCTGCTCAGCAGGGACATCACAGGTTAGCAGATTAGAGCCATGAAGCCCAGAGAAAGTGAGAGTTTGGCCTAAAGTCAAGGAATGAATCATAAAAAATTTGCTGAGACAAGACCAATGCCCAGTCCCCACCTTTCTCCAGAGACTAGAGACAAATTTATCAAGCCAAGAACTCTCCCTCCAGAATAATACTTGGTGCCTACATATAGAGAAAGACCTGATTTCAAATCCCAGCTCTTCTGCTTCCTACATAAACACCTCAGACATTCAAGCTCTCTAAACCTGGTTTTTGTTTTGTTTTGTTTTGTTTTGTTTTGTTTTGTTTTGTTTGTTTTTTAATCTGCAACACAAATATACAGAGGCAGGCATGGTGCCACATACCTATAACCCCAGTTCTTGGGGTACTGAAGCAGAAGGTGCACTAGTCTTAGTCTAGCCTGGTTTACCCAGTAAGAGTCTGTCAGAAACAGGGAAGGGGACTATAATTGCTTACTTCCCAGGGTAGCCATAAAGACTCAGGAAAATGATGGTCATGAGCAATGTTAGGGACGCAGGGTGTACATGGTCTGTGAAAAGCATGCAACAGGTAAGCCACCACTGTCTTTGCATGCATGTACACGGGCACTCACATGTGTCCTCACATGCGAGTACTTCATACTCAGAAACTCACCCACTCACACACAAACCAAAAATATCCGTAAAAGAAGATTAAAATCTGCCAATAGCCTGAGACTTTATCACATCTTTCCACACACGTAGTCTTGATGACACTAGATGAAGGGTCACAGGAAGAGGGAGAGGAGAAAGCAGACTAGGATGCTCCAGGGGACAGGATTCACCCTAGAGTTAAAAAGCTAGAGACCAGGCTTACCATAGTCTGGTTAGGAAAGGTAGTTCCTAACCGGCCCCTGCTGGTCACCTAGCAACAAGCATCTCTCCCAAATCCTTCCTAAATTGCCCACTGCCTCCTCTTCTGAAATTCAGCCACCCACACACACACATACACCTTTCACATATCTAGGGTGGGCTTTCAGGCCTAAAGACTCATGGGAGGCTTGCTGGGAGCCTTGATGACAAGGTTCTGGAATATTCTGTGTGGAGACTGGAGCAATTGTCCCAGAATAAGCAGAATAAGAATATAAAAGGATGTCATGGCCTGAGCCACTCAGGCAGGATCCAGAGCCATGTAAGACCTTGTTTGAAAAATGCAGCTGTAAAATCCCAAAATTCCTTACCATTAGGAAGTGTTGAGAAAAGGCAAAGCAAAAGAGAGGAAAGGGGGGAAGAGGGAGCAGGTGCTGAGTCTGAACTGCCGTAGTCTAAAAACTCATAGTTTCCAGGACTCTGAGGCCAGGGGAGATGAGCCCTCAGCCCTCAATCTGAGAGTAAACTCCAGCAGCTCCCTAGGACTGGCCCACTCCCAGCACACTGTGACTCAACAGCCAGGGCTGGGGCTAGGAGGCCAGGAGACAAACCTTGCCAGAAAGCCTTAACAGAGAGCCCAGCCCACACACAGCCATGGTACATAGAATGTACCTGCCAGGACCAGGGCATAGGCTGGTCCATGGTCCCCTTCCCACCTACCCTCTACTTCTGCCTCCACTTTGCATTTTGTGGTCCAAGGTTCAGGGTATCAGCCCAGCCCTACCATGAGGCGCTAAGACCCTGGCTCTCTGGAGCAGAGATCTTGGCACATGGATGAACGCCTGTCTCCTGTTCTTCCGCCGATAAGCTTCTTTAATTGCTTTGATAGCCTAGTCCCCTCTTCCTAAGCACTTCATGCCAGCTTCCTGGCCCTGGCCCACACAAGCCTGCAAACCTGGGATGCCTCCAATTCCCAGAAAACTCTCATTGCTTAGCTGCTGCAGGAGACATACCCTCCTCAAGACTAACCTGATGGACCCCTGGGGTTCTCCTTGACCCAACTCTCCAGCTTCCATTCCCACAGCACTTCCTCTCACTCCTGACCTTCAGGGAGCAACCCTGAGCCAACCTCACAAACTAGACTTGGGAACACATCGGGGACAGTTGAGAGGTTTGAGTTCTAGCAATAAGTTCCTGTGTGATCTCAGGCCAGCCCCTCTCTGTGCCTTGGGTTCCTCATCTATGAAATGGAGGCAGTAGTAGTTCTCAGGTCAAAGGATCACTGTGAGGGTTTAGGAATGATAGGCACTAGACCTGGCAGAACAGTCTTAGGAGCTCTTGTCAGCTCCCTTTATGTAGACGGAGGGGAAGCTAACTACTGGAATGGAGCTGTTCCCACTCAACACAAGTCCCTGACCTGGGCAAGGCCACCAGCAAGGTCACAGACCTAGTGTTGGGCTAAATTAGTTTGACCTGGGGAGGTTCTGCTTTGTCCCCAGGGGCCTACTGAACTCCCTGTCCTTTATGTTCTGAGAAATCTGCACAATGGTCCAGAGTCAACACCTGCAACTCCCGTCTTCTCAATCTGAGATGTCAGCCTGCCCCAAAGGCCTCCTGAGCACAGCCTCCATTCATGATTCGAGGCTCTGGGCCTCCATTATTCTAATTAAAGGGCAGTCTCCTTCAGTTCAGGTCAGAGTTGTGCTCTCTGGGGAAAAAAAAGCAAGCAAGAAAGGGGAAAACGCATGTCTGCTCCTAGGGATGGAGGAGGAGAAGGTTTATAGTAGATAAAAAGGGAGAGCATAGCCAGAGGCAGAGACGTCTGGGAGAGTGCAGAGTGGACACGACCCTGCACCTTGTGAGGAGAGGCAGGTAGAGGAAGGGAGAAAAAACAGCAGGTGCAGCAGCCAGGAAGCCAAAGGTACAAAAGGGCAGTGTCTTAGTTAGGGTTTTACTGCTGTGAACAGACACCATGACCAAGGCAACTCTTATAAGGACAACATTTAATTGGGGCTGGCTTACAGGTTCAGAGATTCAGTCCATTATCATCAAGGCAAGAACATGACAGCATCCAGGCAGGCGTGGTTCAGGAGGAACTGAGAGCTCTACATCTTCATTTGAAAGCTGCTAGCAGAATACTGGCTTCTAGGCAGCTAAGATTAGAGTCTTATAACCCACATCCACAGTGACACACCTACTCCAACAGGGCCACACCTTCTAATCATGCCACTCCCTGGCCTGAGCATATACAAACCATCACAGGCAGTAACCAAAATGTCTGGATTATATAGAAAGAGCCTCTGGAAGAAGGGCAGGCAGCCCAGGCCCTGGCCTGTAGAAGTTGGGGGTAGGGGTCAGGGTATACCAGCCATACCCTGTAACTAGTAGGAACTGAGAGATGCTGGAAGAACCTGGTGGCCAGGTCCACTTTGCTATGTTAAATAGACACCCAGGATCTGAGACCTTTTCTTTGACCCAATCCATTCCCCAGTCTAACTTCCAGGATCCTGGCCTACTGAAGTTCTGTTACTGTCCAGGAGTCTTAATTGGGTCTGTTTTCTCTTCCAGTTAAAGGATTAAAAAGCAGGAAAAACCTTGAGTGGAACAGGTAGCAATCTCAAAAGGGCAAACAGGAGCGACAGAACCAACAATTACTCAGTGGGGTGGAGTGAGGGAGTGAGGGGAAGGTGAGGGGTAAAGAGACATTCAAATGCAGAAGACACACAGGAAAAGACCCTCTGCAGACTAGAAGGGATCTCTTTAGGGTTGCAGTTTTTAGTCTCTAAAGAGTCTTCCTTCCCTAATTTAGAGTTGGTCAGTTTGAAGAAAGACAGGCTGATTGGCCCACAATAGTTATGTTACAACAGCCCAGAACTCTGGCCAGTCCATCAGCAGGGGGCCTACTGGCAAAAACAAAAAAACAAAACAAAACAAAACAAAACAAAACAAAAAGTCGCAGGGCAGTGATGGCCCACGCCTTTAGTTCCAGCACTTGGGAGGCAGAGGCAGGTGGATTTCGGAGTTCAAGGCCAGCCTGGTCTACAGAGTGAGTTCTAGGACAGCCAGGGCTGCACAGAGAAACCCTGTCTCAAAAAAAAAAAAAAAAAAAAAAATCCATGAGGCCTTTGTTTTAAGCTGCCAGGCTTTTGTCTCGGTTTAGGAAAGTGAGGAAGTAAGTGGCCGGCCATCATGGAAGTTCACCACCTTTATTACTTAGCTGTGGCCCTTCCCCTATCTGTCCTCCTGCAGGGGATTCTAACTCCTTGTCCCTCCATTCTATGAATGCAGTGGCCTTGTGCCTGTCACCATCAGGGTAGAGCACAGCCCCACAAGGCAAACCTCCTCTTCAAGCCCAGAGCAGGCTGCTGACACCAGGAGGCTTTTTGCAAAATGCCTGGGCAGTGGTTTTCCTTGCTTTCCTTACTTTCCTCCTGCACTTCCTACTGACCATAGCCCGGTTCCGTTCCTCCCCTCCCCTCCCTCTCCCTTCCCTCCCTCCCCTCCCCTTAAACAGACGGGAGCATCAAAGCGCGAAAAACATCGAAATTGCCAAATGCAATTTCTCTCCCGAGACGACAAATTTGCTGCAATTTGTATTTCCAAACAGGAACTACAGTTCCTGGGTGGCTCCCAGGCAGGTTCCCCGCCCCCACCAAAGCATCCTCCCTCCCACAGAGGCCAGTGCCCACCCTGCCTCTGCTGCAGGGGAAAGGGTACTGAGGGTTGGGGGATTGTCAGAACAAGGGCTGGAGACAGAAGAAAGAAACAGCCGACTCTGTGGACCAATCTCAGAGCTCCCAGCCCTCAAATGAGCTGCCAAGACCAGCTCTGCATGGAGTGACCAGGGACTACGAACCCCTGGTAAATGACAAGCTGGACAGGGACTCATTACCTAGAAATCCTAGTACAGTCAGCCAGCTAAGGTGAGCTAAGTAGTCAGTCTCCCCCTTTTAACTGAAGAGACACACGCAAGAGAGACTGTGAAGCTGGACCGCTCTCATGCAGCTAGTGGTAGGATGTTACATTAAATTCTGGCTTCTCTGTCCATCTTCTTCCTGTGACCTTGGTGACCTTGAGTCCCTCTCACCAACTGAGTGATCTCAGCTGTAGACTTGAGAGACTGTATGGATGTTTCTATTCCTTTCTTCTGTTTTTGTTTACACCAATGCCCCTTAAGCAGGGCATGATGGTTAATTTTCTGTGCCAACTTCACTGGACAATAGACATTGCTCTGTGTGTGTCTCTGTGGGTGTGTATGGTTGACAGTTGAGCCAGTAGACAAAGATAAGCAGATGGCCTCACTTAGGTGTGTTGAAAGCCTGAACCTGCTCTGCTAAGGAAGACAGCGTATGTATCCTCTGACATTGTGTTGTCATGTCTGCGACCCTGCCCCCACTCCCCACCCCCACCCCTGCCTCCCACCATCTCATGTTTGCCATCAAACTGGCTTGGGCTTTTTGCTTCAAGGAAATGATAACTGTTCCTGGTTCTGGGCCCGCCAGCCTTTAGATGGGAACCACAACATCCTTTCTCTGGGATTCTCAGGCCTGTGGATGCAGACAGAAGACAGTCCCTGAGTTCTCCTGAGTCTACCTGGCAACCCATCTTCGGCTTCCTTGAGTGCTTAGACTTGCTTGAAAGTTAGATCTTTACCTCACTCCATACACCAAAATAAATCCCAGCTTGCCAATCTTAGGCTTGCCCATCTCCATAAGAAAGTGAGCCAGTTAGTTCTATATATTAGATGTCTGTGTGAAACAAACATATGGAACTATGACCTACTGGCTGTTTCTTTGGAGCATCTGATTAGTGCACAGCGGTGCACCTTAAGGTCTATGTCCTCTCTGTGATAGGCAGTATGCTTGGTTTCCAAAGCAAAATCCAATTTTCCAAAGGGAATATTCATTTCCAGAGATCTAACACTGGCTCAGCCTTTCCTTCCATGAGTCCCCTCCCCAACCCCCAGCCCTGGGAGACCCTGCTGGGGTGGAGCACAGGGGTAGGACCTCACCTGCCAGCCAGACTCTGGGCTGAGGAGAGAGCACAGCTTTGAGAGAGGCCTGGGATCTGGGAGCACCCCAGCATTGTGAGAGCCTGACCTAAGATCCTTCCTCCTCCCTGTGGGAACAGAGCCCTCTGGAGGACTGTCCTTCCGCTTAAACCGGTCTTTAATGCCCCCCCCTGCCTCCACCCTCCAGATTCTTTATTGGCCCTTAGGCCAACGCTGGGGGACTCCTGGAGCTCCAGCCAGACTGTCCCTTGGCTGGCTCTTGTGAAGTTATTCTGTTGGCCACTCCCCACACTCAGGGCTACGGTGTTGTTGGCCCTTCAATCTGTGCGAACCCAAACAAACTGCCGCTTCTCTCCAGATTTTTGTTTCTTCATATTTGGGGAACCAGCCATCTGGGAGGCATTTGAAGCTAGATCTTTACCTCACTCCATACACCAAAATAAATTCCAGATGGATCCCAATGTTTAAACATACACAACGAAGCCACAAACGTCCCCACAAAGAGAGAGGAATCTTAATATGAGCAAAACTTGTAAGTAGGACACAAACCATAAGCCGAGAGAAGTTGAAGGACATAAATCCAGCTCCATAGAGAGTTATTAACTTACAGGAAAAAAATTGAAACAAAATTAAAAGACGAATGATAAATTGAAGGGTGATATTCATTAGTCCATAGTTCACAAATAAATCTGATTGCTTAAAGAACTGGAAATTAATGAGAAACGATCCCATTAAAGAGACACGATCCCTTTTTAGAGATGCATGGAGAACACAATCGTGTTGTTCACAGAGGAGGGCCAGAATACACCAAACATACCGTGAGAGTTGCAGTCTCATTAACAAGGGAGACAGGCAGAAGCTGGAGGGATCCCAGCATTGGTTATCTGTCATGGAAATCAGGAAGGCTGAAACTGATGGTTAGGGCTGCAGGTTGATACACTTCTCTTAGGTACAATTTGGCAGGATTTAATCCCTACACACTCTCCTCTAGGATCCTTCTGTGAGACAGAATAACCCATGTACAACATTCACCCACTTCGAGCACAACAACCCACTACTGGGCCTCTGGGATAGACTCTTCTCTGGGCCTCAGTTTCCTCTTCTATGAAGTGGGGATATCAAGAGAATCTCGTCAGATTGAATTTTAGTATGTGTGTACATAGAGCCACTAGGAAACCGAGCTGGTGGTCCTGAGACCTTCCTAGATCTCAGAAGCAGTGAGTACTCACATCACTGTGATTAAACTACTGTCACGCTCAGGACCAAACGGCTGAAGGAGCATGTGAGGGAAGACTGACCCCTTTGAGAACGAGGAGTCTCTCTACAGCAAGGCCAGATGGCCAAGGTGACTGAGGAAGCGCAAGCCTACTGGAGCGGAGTGTGATGTGTGCAGATGTTTGGTCAGTAACGGAAAAGGCCAAAATGATCCTCTGAGGAGCAATTCCTGGCACAGCCTGACTAGAGCCCACCCCCTGGGGAATGTGTCACTTTGGCAAAGAAGACTAGCCATCATATGCCTGTCTTAGCAGCTCCTCCCCAGTGATACCATGCCTGCTTAACTGTTTCTAACACTCTCAGAAGGGTTTGTTATTAAACTACTGGGTTTGACATTAAACTACGTGACACGCTGTGGTTTGTTTTCTAAATGCTGGGCCTTGCTAAGCACCCACTAGTTCATTTTTTCCATCCAGCAGCTCTGTCACGTGGCTGCCACGGTTTTGCCCATTTCACAGAAGTGGAACTGACACTCCAGCATGGGCGATTCTCACAGCAGCTCAGAGTCAAGGCCCACATTGGACCTGAGCCTCTCTGGCATCACCTGGGCATATTGCCCACCTGGCAGTGGCATTTCTTTGTATACCCCGGAGGGTCACCTCTAGAGTGTGTGTACCTCCTTCTTAGAGCTATTTGTCAGAAAGATCCCCACCCCAAAGGACCTCTCTAAGGTCAAACTGTGTGTGTGTGTGTGTGTGTGTGTGTGTGTGTGTGTGTGTGTGTGTTTAGCCCAGGAAACGACCTTGGGTATGGTTCCTCAGGAACTATCTTCCACCTTTTTTAAAGACAGGGTCTCTCATTGGAACCTGGGAGTTGTAGGTTAGACTAGGTTGGTTGGCCAGTGAACTCCAGGGAGCCTTCTGTCTCCACTTCCCTAGAACTGGGTCAGGAAACATGCCTCACCACATCCACTCTTTATGGGTGTTGGGGATCAAAGTCAGGTTCTCTCACTTGCATGGCAGGCACTGTACCGAGCCATCTCTCCGGCCCTGAGACTGTGATCTTAAGCCTAGCAGGTTATGGAACAAAGTCAGCCCAAGTGAAGAGTTTGTCTTTTTCTCTTTTTTTTTCAGACAAGGCAAGCAACCTAAGCTGGCCCACCCAGTAATAACAGAACTGCAGCTGTCGCATCCTTTCTGACCCACATCTTCAAGAACTGAAGAGCCTCAGAAACATGCTCACAGGTGGTGGTGGCAAGTAGGATATAGAAAGACCAAGAAGCAAGGGTGAGCCTGGTGGTGGTGGTGGTGGTGCCTGCCTTTAACCCCAGCACTCACAAGGCAGAGGCAGGCAGATCTAAAAAAAAAGGAAAGAAAGAAGAGAGAGAGAGAGGAGGGGAGAGAGGAAAGAAAGAAGGGAAGGAGGGAGGGAGGGAGGGAGGGAGGGAGGGAGGGAGGGAGGGAGGGAGGGAAGGAGGAAGGCAGGAAGGAAAGTAAGTAAATGTTGGCTTACTGGCGATTCAACTAAGATCCTCCCAGGGTCCTAGCAACACCTTACATCATCACCTGTTCACCACCCCAGTTGGTTGTCTTTCTCTTTCCCTGTTCTCATGTGTTCTCAGCCTTCTCTGTCCTCATGGCTCTGCTCTGTCTGTCTCTACCCCTTCTCCAGGCCCTCACTCCCCTCCCTTCCCCCAAATAACCCCCCTTCATACCATATCTGTTGCATGGTGTGACATCTCAGGGGGCACCTTGGCATGGGTCCCACCAGGCACTGCCCCCCACCGTGTTATATTTCATAACAGGAAGGAAGAAAGGAAGGGAGGGAGGGAGGGAGGGAGGGAGGAAGGAAGGAAGGAAGGAAGGAAGGAAGGAAGGAAGGAAGGAAGGAAGGCAAGAGGGAGTAACCAAGGCCCCTACATGCCTTCACGATGCTGAGAAAGATCCTTGCAGAACCAGAATGCCAGTCAAGGCCATTGACTCTCCTTCCTCCTTCACAGGGGCAGTGCATATGGGCTCCAGCGATACCTGCTAATTGCCTTCCAAATGGATGAGGGCTCAGTTAGCACTGGCTTCTGGGAATCTTTGCAGTCCCCCTTTAGCATAAGATAAATTGTTGCCTCTGATTCAATTTCTTCCTCCCTCCCGCTTCCCCCTCCCCAAGTGGTTTCCTAAAACAATAAGAAAACACATTTCTCATTCCTGCATTCAATGCTTCAGGCGAGGAGCAGAATCTCTGCTTAGGGTTCCCAGCACAAGCAGGCTGGGAGCCCAAGGCCCAGCCAGGGGTAGTGGAGGGCAGTGGGAGGACTTGAAGGTGATTTAGCTTCTCATGTAGGGCTTGGGCAGACAGGGCACAGCTTGCCTGCCCTGTATCTGTAGTAAGATCATTGTGTTATGTACTGGGGAAAAAGACATGTAGGCCCAGGCCATAATGTGGGAGTTTACTGACCTACACACCTAGATTTCATCATTACACTACTCTGATAGAGGCTGTGCTAGGCTCCAGGGTAGCAAGGAGATGAGAGGGCTGTCAAATGTGTAGGGGACATTTGTACTGCCCCTCCAACTTAATTCCTAGCCAGATGATGGGGGCAGAAACATGTCATAGTAATTATGATATTTTATACTCCAGTGATCTTTACAATGAGAGTGTGGGGGTGGGGGCTCAGCAGTCAGCATGGATTTGTCACACACCATCTCAGGATTGTCACTATGCTGAGAGTGAGGAAGCAAAGGTCCTGGGAAGAGACACCAGCCTGGGTCTCTGAGGCCTGTGAATGCCAGAGCTGGAGTTCAAATCTGATGATTAAACTCCATATCTGATTCATATCTAATGATTAAAACCTGTGTTTTCTCTCCACTCCTAGAGATGTCTGTGTGTCCCTCAGGAGAAGGATGCTTCAGGGAAAGCACTGAGAGGGAGGTGGATCCAAACTGAGATCAAGGACAGGTGGACAGGTGACTCCCTGTGAACCTCTCCTCTCTACACAGGTGACTAGGTCTGAACAGAGAAAACCCTTGCTCTCAGGCTGATCACCTCTCTCAGTCAGCCAGCCACAGTGAAGTGTTAGGTCTCAAAACCAGATCAAATGGCTAACTGATGTGTCAATTAACATATCAAAGCAGATGCTGGCTGCCAGGTTCTCCCAGCATCCCTCAGTCTCTTACCTATAACAGGCTCCTCCTGGCTGTCTCCACCCTGAACTCTGACTGAGGTACTGGGGTGGCCTTTCCCCAACCCCATCTCAACTTCTCTAGCCCCTATATAATTCAGCCATTTTGGCCATGCCAGTCTCTTGGCCACTCTCATGGCCCAAGCTACCCACCTTGGTTGGCAGAGAAGCAAGGACAGAGGACAGTTCCTTTCCCCGCCTCTCCTCACATGGCTCGGAGTCATGTCCACTCTGGACTCTCCCAGATGTCCCTGCCTCTGGCTATGCTCTCCCTCTTACCTACAATAAACCTTCTCCTCCAGCATCCCTAAGAGCAGTCACGTCTTCCTTTTTATATCTTCCCTTCCATTCAGCAAGATTTTGAAGAAGTGGGGTGTCAAGTTGGTGCACACCTTTAGTCTTAGCACTCGGGAGACAGAGGCAGGGATATCTCTGTGAGTTCAAGGCCACTCTGGTCTATATTGCAAGTTCCAGGCCAGCCAGAGCTACACAGTAAAACTCTTATCTCAAGATACAAAGATGTCTTCAAAAAGACCTCTGTTCTATTGACTTGGCTTTGCATTTGTGTGGGACTGCATAAGGGTATCCTGGGTCATGGTTGAGCAGGTACTTAGAACCCCGAGATTCTCCGTGGAATTCTGCGTGAGAACTGGCAGGAGTTCGGTCCCTCCCATCATCTAGGATCCTGAAAACAGTCACATTTCCATAGAGTCACATAGGCCAGGCTATAGGCCTCAGGCCCTAGGGATTTACATACTAATGAAGGCCAGAGGGCAGAGCAAATTAAACATTCCTCCCCCAGATCCTCCCCTAATCCTCCCCCTTCCTCCCTCCCTATATAACTCTGGACCATCCTGAGTTTTGGGGGGGTACGCCTAGATCCATCTATTATCCGTCATGACAATAAATCTTTTTGGAACCAAGGACTTCCTCGTGTTACTGGGGCCTGCCGCCGCCAAGGCCCTCAGGCCGCTGGAACCATAAGATCTCCCTCCCTGATGTGGGACCCGCCAAAGTGGCGGAAGCCCCGCCGTGGGCTTGCGCTGCTTTGGCGGCCTTTTTAAATTTTCCCGACACATTTGCCCTGCAGTTATGGAGTTGCTTTGGGAGAGAGGGTTCTGTAATCAGCTGCCATTTTGAAATTTGATTGAAGAAATAGGAACATGAATTCTGCTGGCTACTAAGCTTCAATATTTATCTCATAGACTTTTCCTGAAACCCTATCCTAGGAAACATTTACACTGCCACAATCTCCAGTTTAACAAATCAGGAAATGGACTCCCAGAGAGGTGACACCACTTGACAGATCTCAGATCTTAACCTGAGCTGATTCTCCATCCTCCATAGCAGCTGTTTTCAACTTGTGGACTGCAACCCACTTGGGGATCACATGTCAGATATCCTGCAGATCAGGTATTTACATTATGATCCATAACAGAATCAAAATTACAGTATGAAGTAGCAATGAAATTATGGTTGGGTGGTCACCACAACATGAGGAACTATATTAAATGGTTGTAGCATTAGAAAGGTTAAGAACTACTACTCTACAACATCAATATCAAGAAGGAACAACCAGAGGTCTGCAGGGCCCAAGGAGCCCAAGAGCTGTCACGTGGTATCCTCTTAGATGGAGAGTCCCTTGACCACTCTAAGAATATCAGGGTTAGGAGCAACAGTGATCACTGCAAGTTTTTATTTATGAAAACCTGCCAGTGACCATTTGACTACAAAGTTAAACCAAATTGTAAGAGGTTGCCAGAATCCAAAGGATGCTGTTTTTATGTCTTGGAAAGTATGACTGAGAAACAGCAGGAAGAAACAGAACCATGGACTCCCCTCTACCTCCTTTTGGGAAGGCAAGACATGGCAAGCCTGGCCATGTGCTATAAGCTAGGCTTCCAGAGAACTGTGTAAACTGAGGAGCCAGTGATGACGAGCCTCACATCCTGGGGCACGGGCTGCTGCTGCCTTCTTTAGTTTGTGAAGTCCCCTACAAAATATCAAGAGAGCCAACCAAGCTCAGTGGGTTCCATCAATGCTGCTGATAGGAACCCAGTCTGGCCCTAATAGCTCTTACAGAAGATCAACAGCTTTAGCCTTCTGTGAAGGTGACCCCCAAACTACTTGGAAGTTACAATTATCTTCTTAGTAGGTAAGGATTTTTTTTCAGTCTTCAATATAGAAATGGCTGAAATACACAAGCCTATGGAATGACTATTTTTAGATGTTGAAGAATCTGGGTGTATTTGATACTCAAGTATTTGGGGTATCTAAGAATTTGACTTATTTGAGGGACAGGTCTGCTCTCTCCAGCCCCATAAATCCAATCTAAGATGTAACTGAGTAACTAACTTAGATTTTTCTATGGGAAAAGTCATTTACCTTTGTACACACGTAAGGTTCTCTTAGAATTATAAGGTTTACTTAATCATTTGGGAAGGTTTATCACTCAAAGAGTGAATATGGAGTTTAAACATGTTAAATTTGTCAAGTGCTCTTTTAAATATTTGAAGACATTTGGCTAATTTTGTGCATGGAATGAACAGCATCCAAAAGTCCCTTAAAGAGATAGCTAATGTTTGGCAGAATTGCAAGCAAAATAATAAAAAGTTACAGTGCTAAAACTAAAGAGTAGGATTTTTATAAAATACATGACTTGATAAATTAAATATTCTTTTTTCAAAAGCTTTGGATTTGGAGTGTGTGCGTGTATGCGTGTGTGTGTGTGTGTGTGTGTGTGTTTAGGACTGAAAACAATACATCTCACATATTCAGAACTAATGCTTCAAATGAACTTTGTTTGTGTACTATCCTTATTCACTGTCTGGAGCCTGGAACTGGAATTCCCACCTAAACAGTCCAAATTTCAGAGTATCTGTCTTGCTCTTGTAAGAAGACATCTATCACAGTGGCCAGCTTAAAGCCCTGTTACCAACGGCTAGCTGGTGGAACCTGCCTGCTCCTTCCCTCAAAGGAAACAAAGTGCAGCCCAACCATTAGCATCCAAGCCATTGGATGCTAATGATGAGGCTCCTGTCCTCATCTCTGACTTCCTCCCATGGCATCACTCTCAGTGTGGTTCACCACCTGGAAGCCTGAGCATCACCTGGGCAGGAACCCATTAGCAATGCGAAGTCTCAGCCACTCGGCCTTTTTGTATCAGAATCTGCAGTGATGGGTGTCCAAGTGGCATGCTGCCCCTTACAGCTCAGGAAGCCCTGCTTGGTACCATTCCTTTGGGCCAGACTGACCATAGCTAGGCAAGCAATCCTGTGTGCTCTGCCCCACAAGACGGTCTCCTGAGAGCAGAGCATTAATAAAAGAGACGGCATGGCAGGCACCCAGCCCGGCGCTTAGCGAGCGAGACTCTTCTGTGATTCAAGGTTCTTCTAAAACCAGCTGCTGAGAAAGGTAAATTTTGCTGAACTGCCCAAGGCCACGCTCATCTTTAATTACCCCGTTAATATCTGTCTCCCCCAGGTAGTCGTTACACCTGTAGTTATTACAGTGCCCAGGCTTGAAACAGCTTGCAGATTTCCTGACGGTATTAATGGAAGTTTTGCAAATTGATTTGGGGAGATTATGTGGTGAGAGGCTGGCGTGACTTGACGTGGAGCCCATTCTAAGTGGCTCAGATCCTCCTGACCTTGATCTCTGTTGGGGCAAAAGCAAAGAGCAAGAATCAGAAGACGAGGGTTCCAGGCCTGGCTCTCCTGATGTGGCCTGTGACCTTGGACCTGTCACCCTCTTGCTAGGTACTTTCTTGCTAACTTTGTCGGCTGAGAGCCTTGGCTGAGTCTCTACGCACTGGAGTCTCTTCTGGCTGGCATAGCTCTACCCTCTGAGGCTTACAGGCTTGCAGAAGGGCTCCTTCTCTCAGGACTGACTGGCCTCCTTCCTTCTTCCTCCCCCTCTTCCATCTGTCCCTCCAGTACAGAACTGAGATCAAACCTCTTACGCTGCTCTACAGTAGGCGTTGGCGATAGATACAAACCAGCTACTTTTGGCTGATAAAGTCAAAGGCCAGCAGTACCCTGTGGCTGGGCCAACTTGGCACCACAGGCTTATTACCGACTCTAGAAGATGGGGAGGATCAGACGCATGTTGTAATATGGAGGAAAGAGGCCTGGCCTTGATGCCAGAGGCCCCGGTGTTCCCGCAGGCACCAGATCCAATTGCTGCCTGACTCTGAATATGTTTCTATTTCTAGTCATCAGTTGCCTTCTCCACAAAAACAGGGGAACCACCAATGAGGATCCTGTTCCACATTGCTGAAGGATAGCTCACAAAACCGTGACTATCAAGCTGGGGACCATTATCTACAGATTGGGGGGGTCGCTACTACCTTTCCTCTGCCTGCTTCCATGAAATCAGACATGGGTTAGGATAATAGAAAATAACCCAGAGTGAGAAAGCAATTCAGAGCCAGGATAAAGGTCAGAGGTCTGCCCTGCTCCCTCAAGGGTCCTCAGTGGAGAGCCCAGACCCTGACTCCCCAACACGGGCCACCCATTTAGGACCAATCAAGGACCAATGCTGACTCCAGTATCCCAGGGGCATAAGACAGGTGTTGTTGGTCCCACATAGGAAAGGGCAGAGTTAGATGAGGCCTCCTGGGCTTTCCAGCACCTAAGCTAAGCCATTCATGTGGCTGCCCTCATCATCTGACTACCTATTTCCACGTCTCAGTTCCACCACAGCCTGAGCAGCCTGGCTAAATCAAACCTGCTAAAAATCCTGTCAATGTCACCATCCTTGACTCCAGAGCAAATACGGAGAACCAGATTCACCCCACCACCTTCACCATCATTGTCAGAAGCTACAAGGAGAGCTTAGGTGCCTAGATGTTATTCTTTTTTAAAAAAGAAGCTTTCAGTTAAATTTAGGAAATATGAAAGAATGCAGCCTGGAACAGGCAGGCCCCTCTCAGAGGCTTCCGCAAACAGATGGTTTGTGGCATTTTTAATTAATGAGAGATGGTGCAGATTGGGGCCCTTAATAGCCTGCAGCAAAAATATAGACAATGGGGAGGGGTAGGTAGTGCTGGCCCTAAGCAGGTTCTGGACCAGGAGCTGATGCCTGAGCAAAGAACAGGGGTGAACCGTGTGTCCCCTCTAGCCCTGCTCCTTTATCACGGACCTAGCATACAGCACCTGGGTCAGCCATGGCCACTTCTAAGCATAAGTTACATATCTGAGATTCTTGGCTCTGTGCCATCACGTAAGAGGAGGAAGGGCATGCTGTACAAATCAGATGAGCCTCCCCTCCCCCAGATCTCTGTATTGAGCAAGACATATAATGTCGCTAAGCCTTAGTGTCCTCATGAGGAAGATAATGACAGAAGAACCATAAACTACAGGCTTGAATGGATCATAAAGTCCATGCAGTTGAACCGTCAGGGGTTGCATACCTACCAAATTCTCCCACAAAGGGCTGGTCTGATCTCCAAGAAGAGGATCTCAGGATCACACAGTCTTGCATCAAAATTGCTTTTATCTGTAGTCGACACTGCTACAAAACTGTCATTAGAATAAGGGCTGCCTCCCTGAGCAAATTATGAGAATTGTGCCAGGTGTGCTGGTGCAGGCCCATAATCCTGGAAGCCAGAGGCTGGAGGAGAGGGAGTTCAAGGCCCTCCTTAGCTACAAACATGAAGTGAATGTCAGAGAAAACAATGTATATAAAAGCTGGCCTGAAAACCAAGTATCTTATTTAGAATTTCTAGAGCCTGAAATACGGAGCCAGGAGAAGAGAAGGTAAGAGACATCCCACTTGCATCTCAGGCCTTGCTATTGAAGTTAACCAGTGGTCACCAGATCCTCTCCACATCCCACCCCTCCTCTACCTATCCCACCTTTTGGAGGCCTTGGCTCATCCTGTGAAAGGAAAGCATGGCTGGAGAATGCATTCCTAGAGCAATAGCAGGTAGCCATTCTGTCTGTCCATGAGAGCCCAGAGTCTCTATTCCGTGCAGGGACTGCTCTGGATTCAAGAAAGCATATTCTAGACTTATTTAGGAGGAGGTGAGGAGTACACAAATCCAGGATTCTCCTGAATGTCAGGTAGTGAGGGTCTTAAGGAACAGAAAGCAGGAGATAGAGAACATATCCAGCAAGGCTTTTATTTCATTTTAAAAGTGTAACAGTGCAAGAGTTTGCCAGAGGAATGCTGTAGGAGAGAAAAGCTGGGGCAAAATGCTCAAGGCAGAAACAAGCTTGGCAGACGGAGTAGCGAGGAGGTCACTGGGGCTGAAGAATGAGCAGGGGTTGGGGAGGATAAGAGATGAGGCTGGGGAGACCGAACAATGCAGGGCTTTGGGGACCACCAAGATGGGCAGGGATGGGGTTGCAGATCTTCCCTTCTAGAGCCTTCCTCTGATGCCCTACAGCAACCCCACTCCCATGCCCATGTTCGGTTGCTGCCCATGGGTCTAATGGGGACATGGACATAGCAAACTGTCACTCACAGTGGTATCCCAAGAGCGGACTGGTAGGGGAGAGCTACAGGATGGAGGGAAGGCACATCTTTATTATGGGACAAGAGAATGTGAGTTCCCATAGGGAAGGGGACAAGCCAGGCAGAGACAACGAAGATGCCAAATGGTAACAGCAGTTAACACTGTGCCAGGGGAAGCCCTGTGGGATGGGTGCTCACACACAGTACAGATGAGAACATCAAGGCAGAGCAGTTGGGGAACCAGGCAGGCAGATTTCAGTTTATACTTATAGCCGGGTAGGACGTGCAGGACCAGAACCTGGTCAAAGGCAACTCAAATAAGACTGGGCTGAGAGGGAGGTCAAAGTGTGGGGAACAAATTTTGGGTCATACTATTTTCTCCCCATAGTCCATGGTGGCGCTCTTCCTTCCATGCTTGGGAGGTTGACAACTCCATGGAGTGGCTGTTGCCCCCAGCCTACAGATGAAGATGCTGCAACTGAAGAGGTCAATAACCACACGGCCAGCTAGGTGAGTTTGATGACGAACACTGCAGTGCCAAGCTTCTGGGGCTTGGAATGTGGGGATTCAAACACAAGGTCTGCCTAACTGCAAAGCTGTGCTACTTTATGCATCCAAATGCCACTTACAGGCCTCTATTTAGTGTCGGGCACTGAGCTAAGTACTTAAACAAGAAACATTGACCTTGAAAGGATCTCTTGGTTAGTTAGTGTCTCTGTCAGCTACATCCTCTATTCAGCCCCATAACTCCTGGCTAAAGCACTACAGCAGGGGAGAAGGTGTGGGAGCAGCCACTGGCTCCTGCTCCAAGCATGAGCTTGCTGGGGTTTTTTTCCCCCATGTGCTACCTTCACCCAACCCTTCCATCAGCTCAGCAGGGAATGCATGGCTGAGACCTACCCAGTGAACCTGTTCTGCAGCACAAGAACCCTGTTTATTGCCTGTGCACCTAACTAAAGACTACATTTTAAAGCCTCTGTTGCAATTAAGTGTACCCACAGGGCTAAAGATTCTGCCTAAAGAAATGTTAGGAAATCACTCGGCCGGACTTGTGGGACAATTCCCTAAGGGGAAGTGGTGAGACCGTGAGGCCTCTGAAGTGGGTCCTTTCTCTGCATCTCCCGCCTCCTGCCTAGAACTCAGTGACAGTAGCTGAAGCTTCAGAGGGCATTGTGGATCGTGAGGCAACCTTGAGGATGAAATTCATATGCTTGACTGGGTGTGGTGAGCACACCTGGAATCCCAGCTCCAGGAAGACTGATGCAGAAAACTTGAGAGCTCTAGGACAGCTAGGGGCTATGTAGTGAAACCCTGACTCAGAACAACCTCCCCAGCCCCAGAAAAGTACATGATCAGAACAGTTAGGAGCCCTGGCTCTAGGTAATATGAGAATTCCCAAGTCCTGTTCTCTGTGCTTCTGGACTTCTGCATCACTTTAACGTTGATATTATTCCTGATCTCAGTTGCTGGCCTCAGGTCGTTGGTATTAGACAATACTTTAACCGATCGGTAGTCTTGAGGAAGGATACATATGGGGAAACATTAATGGGACATAAGATAGAAGCCACTCATACTAGAATCTGGCTGGGAATGAGAAACTTGAACACAAGAGAGAAAATCAAAATGGCTTACCAAAGATACTTCAAACAAGGATATGGAAAACAAGCAACTGCTTCCTTGCAGCCAGAGTGGCTGTGGTCCTGGGTTCAGCTGTGTTAACACTCCTCTCTCCTCACTAACGCTAAACAACGCACCCTGTGAAACTTTACATCGTGTTCACAAAAAAGAAACCTACTCAGACAAATGTGCTCAATTTGAATGTTGTGGGGTGTGCCATGGCTCACGCACAGGGGTCAAGGACAACTTGGAGGAGCGAGTTCTCTCCTCCTTCCATGTGGGTCCCAGGCATCAAACTCAGATCACGCTTGGTGGCAAACACCTTTGCTCACTGAACCATCTCACCATCTCTAGTTTTGCTTGATTTTTTAAACTCAAAGTGTTATACAGACATTAAGCCTTGTTGAAAATTACATCCTTTGAGGAATATAATTTAGAAAGTCACAAAAGTCATACATCTCCATTGTAGAGACACCTAAATGCTATTCTCGCAGGAGAAGTGCACACCATGTTTTAGATGTGATCTGTCCTCTCCCTGTATGTCTTTCTACATAATTAACTTTTGTTTCAGGAGCTATGGGGGCTGGGCTCTTTATACCTCTTGCAGTGGTACTGTCAGCATGCCTCTCCCTGCTGGGTTTCACAGCCAGTCCTATTTGGAAACAAATCTCACTGTTTGGGGAAAGGAGAATGATTGAGACTCATTAGAGGCTTAAAAGCCACAATCATTTCTTCACTTCAGTAGGAGGCTACAGGACAATTCACTCCCAGGATTCACGAGGCCCAGGGACTGTGGTAGAATTGAAGACGGCAAACACTTTCTCTTCCCTCTTGCTCTTTTCTTAAGAGAACCACACCACAAAGCCAACATGAAGGCACACATACAGGTGTAACCTGAGCTCTGGGGAAGAACTTGAGGCCAGCCTGGGCTCTATAGTCATAACCTATCTCAAAAAAAGCTATTGAAAGGAAAAGGAATAAGGAACCATCATAGCAGATACCTGCTTCTACCTCCGTGCTCTGGTGGGTAGCCACAAACCAGGCAGAGCACACTGCCAAGCCCCATCTACACCTCCTCTAGCACTGTGTCCCAAGCTGCCACTTTCTGTTAGGGCCCTAAGAGAGAAGGCCCACAAACTCATTCTCACCTAAACTCAGCAAATGTCCTCCTCTCTGACATACTGGTACTTACATAATCCTCAGAATGTTCTGGAGGCTAGATAATGTTGTCTAGAAAAGCCACCCTGCCTGTGCCCTCTCACAAAGTTTGGAGAGGGAGTTGTCCAACACTCTTACCAAAGGGATGAGGGGGTCATGGATTTTGGAACCAGAAAGGTTTAAGCATGAAGCCTGCTTCTTTCTCTTATTTCTCTAACAGTACTGGCTGAGACCTTCTGGGCTGTGTTGAACAGTGAACTTGAGCATTTTCTGTGCTGTGTTCCTGATCTCTGGTGGGGAGCTCTGAGGCTTTCACCCCTGTGTACAGTCCTTCTTCGGGTTGGTTTTTGTAGATGCCGTTGCTCAGGTAACAGTTTGAGATTTTATCGTGATCTTTATGGAGGCTTGTACATGTATATTGGAACGGTTTTGTGGGTTTTGTCATTCATTCTATTAACATGGTATTTTACATTAGTTGACTCTTGGGTAAATCCCACTGGGTCATGCTGTATAAATTAATTTATGTCGAGATTTGGCTTTCTAATATTCTATTAAAGGTCTTAGCTCAGGTGTTATTTGTAATTTTCTTCTCTTGTGATAGCAAGATTCCCATAGACCACATTGAGATTGAAAGATTCACTAGGAAGGTTTGGGGCTAGCACAGAGTACCTGTATGGCTACAGCTTGTTATAAAGAAATGATACAAAGGAGGATCTCCAGCAATAACTGTGTCATGTGAAGTATTAACAGCAGGGCATCACTAGAGAATTGGTACCCAGGATCATGGTTGATTCATAGTTACTCTAGAACCACATTTCCTTAGCTTACCCATATGTATGTGTAATGTTAGGCCCACCCCATACCCAAGATGTACTCGAACTCCAGACTCTCAAAACAGGACCAAGCATATTAACAGCGTAGACACTGTGAGATGTTCTTATCAGAATAGTAGGATCACTTCCCAAACCCAAGTTTCCAGATGCCAAACAAAGACCAAGAAGGCCCTTCATATGACAATAAACTTTCCCCACACATCTATATTTGAAACAAAAACTCAGAAAGTAGATAACACTTAATGGTATGAAATTAAATGTCAATGTCAGAACTTGAGCATCGGGAGATAGGAGAGTTTGGCATTTCCTTAGCTTGCCCACATGTATGTGTAAGGTTAGGCACATCTCCGGAAAGTTTAAACTAGACGGACTGACAGAGGTGCTTAGGTGATGCCCTTATGGAGAAAATGGTTTTGTGGGTCTTGTGGCCATTCAGCAATTTTAGCCCCACTAACACAAGCTACAATACTACTCCTAAGGTAGAGACTGAGCGAACGCCACTGAAGAGGGAACCAGAAGGCCAGCTGACACTAGCCACTCTCTCCTACCTGCCTCCCCCTATCATCAACACAGCCGATGCCAAAGCAGAATTAACAACATCTCTCCACCTCGCCACCACCACCACTCCAACCCTCTCCGCCACTGGAGCCCAGATCTTAAGGACAACTGTCACTCATTGATTTTACCCCATTCATATTAAAAAGTGTACATGCGATCCTTCTCTTGTGCACACAATAGACAATAAAAAGTAACTAGTTGTTAAGCTCAAAGAATGGGCTGAACACAGTGAGAAGCAATTTCCATGTGCTATTTCTCATAGCAATCCCTAAGATAGGTATATCATCTCTCTTTTACAGAAAAGGGATACAGAAACTGAGTAAGGGCCCTGGGACAGTGACTACAGGGGAGGGACGAAGTTAGACCCCACATCCCACTGTGAGTGTTCTCTGCTGCTGACACCATCCATTTCCACAGCGTCAGCTCCAGAGCAGAGGGATTTCCAGCAGTCTCCCCTTCACAGGCTAGCCTATCACTTTTTCCCATCTGGACTGGGATGTAGCCTAGAAGAGAAGAGCTTTGGAGACTGAAGTGTAGTGGAAGCAAAGAATCAAGCTAAGCAGTGATACACCAGCAGGAAGAACTCTGAGCAGTGAAAGGCATCTTCCACAAGACATCTGAAATACCGGGGTCAGGGACTATTTTGCTTTTATAAGGAATGAACGGTGGTCCCAGCCTTCAATGCCTACATTCCAGGAACAGGAGCATCCTAGAAAGTCAGAACAGTCAAACTCAGTGAATGATGCTGCCCGTTGCAATACACTGCAGCCCACAGACACTACCTTGTAATCAAACTGCCCTGTAACAGCCCCAGAGCTACTGAAGAAAAAGGCCACAGGAAAGATCCTTTTAGGCTCTCTGCTTTCAAAGCCTTCTGTTACTCACTACAAGGGTTTTATATAACACCTGCCAGGTGTGCATATGGCTCAGAAATTTTTCTCAACCTCTGTAACTAAATCTACCTCCAAGGCATGGACAAGAGCCAGATTCAAAGGTACAGACTATGTGTCCAACGAGACACTCGGCTTTTATGCTGGCCTGGGCAGTGGGCAGATAGAGGTGATGCCATCTGATTCCTGAACCAAGCACTTAGAAAATGTTGACAAGGTTCCAGACAAGAGGAAACTGTCATCATTTCTCATTGTGACTGTCATTTCTGCTCTGTACTGTCAGGGACTCTGCTGAGCATGGAAGATGGCTAGCTAAGCCCATGGGGAAAGTACTCTGACCATCCAGGCTCTGGGGATGGCTCTGGCTTTTACTCTCTCTGTGTCCTTACATATAATATCCTTCTGCAAAGGTCTCCTTCTAATAACTAATATTATGGCAAGAGCTAAAACCACCAAGGAGACAAGCCTCTGGGCATGGCTGGGTAGGGTCTTAGACTGCATTAACTTAGTACAAGACTCACCCTAAATGTGGACACCATCAGCCCATGGGCTGGAGTCCTGGACTGAATTAAAAGGGGGAGGTGTCTCATGACAAGTGACTTCACAGTTTTGCCACCATACCTTTGTGCTGTGATGAACTGTGCCCTTGTGAAACAGAAGGTTCCTTCCTTCAGATGTTCCTATCAGATACTATGTCACAGCAACAAGAACATTAATACAAAAAGCAAAAATTTGTAAATTGCTAAGAAGCAGAGTGATCAGGCATCTACAATTTAACCCTATATAGGAATCACACAGCAGGGTCCAGGTTCTGCTCTTCCCCTAGACTGAAGCTCCTCAAAACACTGTGGCTATATTCTGATAAACCCATCATAAATGGGAGATACTGTACGTCAGAATACACTTAGGGGGCTGGAAAGATTCCTCAACAGTCAAAAGCACCGAATGTTCTTCCAGAGAACCCAACTTTGACTCACAGTACTCACAAGGCAGTTCACCACCACCACCTGTTACTCCGGTTCCAAGGGATATAGCTCCCTCTTCTGGCCTCTAAAGCTACCAGGCAGACAGTGGTACATAGACATCTATGCAGGCAAAACACCCACACATATAAAAATAACATAAAATAAAAATTTTTAATTAAAAAAAATAGGTTGTTGAATTTTTTAAGGAATTTACTATCCTTAACCTACCAACCAGTATACACCAGCTGTTTTTGACCCTCGCGCTTGGGTGGCTGCCTGGGGACTGGCCTCTGTAGCTCCTCAGCATCATTAGAAGGTGCTGTAATGTATATCACCAGCCTTGAAAAAAAGATCAAGCCTCTGAAATCAAAGTGCCATTTCTACTAAATGCCTAAATTCCACCACCTTAGAGTTGAAGTCTCATAAATCGAAGCATAAATCAGGGGCCATCTGTACAGTCTAAACAGCTGGCCAAGAAAAAATATGATCAGAGATTAAATCTAATCCATGGAGTACTTGGTTTCCTCATTGGCACCCCCAGTCTAGAACAGAGTAAGGAAAGAAAAGCTATTTACAGAGTCGCCCGGATGCCCTTAATGACTGTATCCTTGTTCCCCTAGATCTCTTTGACAATTATATAGGCAGCTGTAAAGGAGGAGTGAATGGATTGTTACGAGGCCTTAATACCTAGAGATATTAAGCTGAATTACGTTCATGAGCCAAGCCCCTGAGATGGCAGTGGTACTGGGAGGGGGGGAGGTTGGGAATAGTTATGTATGACTATAAGAAAGGATCAAAGCATAAAGCCATAGTGATGGCACCAGTAAAGTGATTGCAGAGAAATAGTTATTGTTACAGAAAGGATTGTAAAGGGAAGAGGGAGAGGTGAGAAACAAACGGGAGATGGCAGGCAGGGGGATAACGATTCTTGGCTCCGTGATGCTTTAACAGAAACCAGGAGATTTATAAAACAATCTTAGGGTAAAGGCTTTTTTTATTTTTAAGAGAACTGCCATGAATTTTTTATGTACTTATAAGTTGGATACGGTCCAAAAGATAGAAAAATGAGTTAGACAAATTGCATTAAAAATACAGAGGTCTGGCAGTTCCAGCACACAGCGAGTCTTACTAACGGGGTCTACCCGCAACCTCACCCCAATTTACAGGCATAAAAATTCTGTGGAAGACAGACAGCTCACAATGAGATGCCATTTCCCATCTGTTAAGATGGCTATTACCAGGAGTAACTATTGTGAGGACAGAGAGGAACTCGGATTCCTTGTGTATCGCTGCTGGGCCTGTGAAGCTAGGCCACACCTAAGAAAAATTAAAAGCGAAACTACTATATGATCCTCCACTCCACTTCTGCTTTCTGTACACAAGGGCCGAAAGCAGAGGATGTGCTCTGCTACATCTGTGACAAGAAACAGAAGAGCAAGAGCTACGCCATGCTCGAGTGATTCCAAACAGGTCCCTGTAGATGGGAACTTGGAAATGTGTATCAAAGGGACAAAGAATGTGGTGGCAGAAAACAATGGGACCATGTCTTCAACACATTAGCACCCAAAAGCAAAGAGCAATAGAGACATTCTGAGGAAAGCACGGGGCTCTCCTACCTCAGCTGCACTCTAGGGCTGAGGAAGCCGCATCACATTGCCCCCAGAAGGAAGAAAGCAACAGTAGGTCAACAGTAAGTCCTGTCTCAGTGAACATAGGAGTGAATAACTGTACAAGTCTCAACACTGATTAAGAACACATTGCAGGGGGCTGGAGAGATGGCGCAGCAGTTAAGAGCATTTGTTCTTGCAGAGGACCCTAGTTCAATTGCCAGCACCCACATGGTGATTCACAACCATCCATAACTCCAGTTTCAGAGAATCCAGCGCTCTTCTGACCTCCATGGGCACCAAGCATTCAAATGGTGCACATGGATACATGCAGGTGAAACAGTCACACCTGAAATTTAAAAATGAATACATCTAAAAAAAATTAAAGAGTGCATTTAAAACAGGGGTTAGGGTTTTGTCTTGCTGGGGAATTTTGTCAGACACAGAGCACATGCCCAGATTGCACACATGCTCTGGGTCTGAGTTCCAGCAACATACGACACACACACACACAGCCTATAGCAAGCATGCATATGCCATAAATAAATTATTAAATGCCCAAAAACCTTTTGGGAAGAACAGAGAATTACAGATCTAACTATCAAATATTCAAGTTTTAAATTTTTGTTATTGTGTGTATGTTTATTATATACAGTTCTATATCACAGGACACTTTCATATAAATGTGTGTGCATATGTATATGTATCTAGTACATTAGGCATATGCCCTGCCCCCCACAAGCTATATTTTTTTCTACTGATTTGGGAATTGGATTATTCTTGGTTTTGCCAATGCTCTGAGGTCCATTGTTGTTTGAAACTTCCTTGAGCGTTTCATGTATTTGTAGCTAGGAACTTCCCTCTTAGAGTGGCCTTCATAGTGATGGGTTTGGTATGTTGTGTGTTCATTCAACTCCAGGAACTTTTTTTTTTTATATCTCCATTGACATGTTACTCAGTGGGGTGTGTCCAATACCCATGAGCTTGTATGCGTTCTGTAACTTCTCTTCAGTGGATGTTTACTTTTATTTTCTTACGGTCAGAATAGAATACAATTATTTCAATTTTCCTATATTTGGTAAGACTTGCTTTGGACCCTATCACTTGATCTATTTTAGAGAAACTTGAGTGAGCTGCTGGGCTGTTCTTTGTGTTTTTAGGGTAGTATTCTATGCAACTGGTTATGAGGACCGTTTGATCTGTCATTTACTCAGTACCTCACTGTTCACTGTCAAGGTGGCCTGCCTATTGGTGAAAACGGGTGACATCATCCATATGGTTCTGCTGGGGTTGATCCATGTCTTTGTTTCTAGCTATGTTTCTTTTGTAAAACTGGGTGCTGGGAACTGAATCAAGGTCCTCTGCAAAAGCAGTAAAGTCTATGGATGTCCATGGAGGTCAGAAGAAGGCATCAGATCCTCTGAAACTGGAGGTAGGTAGGTACAGGTAATGATGAGGCACCATGTGGGTTCTGGGAATTGAAACTGGGTCCTCTGTGAGGACAAGTGCTGTTACCTGCTGGATCATCTCCTCAGCCCAGTATTCTGTTTTTCGCTATTCTTTAACTACCTTCCTAGGGTGGAGTATTCTCTTCTATTGCCTCATCTATATGATTCCTTCAAATATTTTCTGTAGAGCTGCCCTAGTTAGTTATGAATTCTTGTAGCTGGTTTTTTGTTTAAAGTTTTTCTTTCTTTTTCAATTATGATAGTTTTATTAGGTAAGACAGTCTGGATGGCAGTTGTCTTTCAGATTTGTTTGATTTTGGTTTTGCTTTTAACTTTTTATTGATTCTTTGTAAGTTTCACATCATGCACCCCATGTATTTATGTATCATAATTTTCTGCTGTGATAAATCGATTTTCTGCTATGACCTTACTGAAAATTTTCTATTCTTTTAGTGCAAAGTTATACTTCTATGCCCATGATTCATAGATTTCACCTTTTCATAGCACCCCGGAGATCTCACGTGTTGCTTGAGCTTTATACGGATGGGAGTGGGGAAAGGTGAGAGGTGGTACCTCTGGCTGAAAGGGTAATTATAAGTAAAATGAGACAAATAAATTCCATTAGATAAACTAAGCAGTGGGCCTCCTGAAAGGCTGAAGCACAGAGACCTCTCAGAAAATAGTCTCATTTATGCTCTTTGGGACTGTCTATCAAAGAGAAAATGAAAAAAAAAAAAAGAATAGAGAACAAAAGAAAATAGGAATCAGAACATGGGGACCAGAGCTGATCCACTTCCCTGGCACTGGATATTTAATATAGAAGAGATAAAAATGAGTCAGAGAGATCTGGACAGGGGCGCAAGGTCTGAATGTATCATTTTCAAACCTGCAGAGGAAGAAGAAGGGCACCAGACAAAATTGGATATAATGAAAAGAGTGGGGTAGGGCAGAAAGATGGCTCAGCTGGCTAAGGGAACGTATAAAAGAGGCGTGAGAGAACCAACTCCACAGTTACCCTCTGACCTCCACGTGCTCACTGTGGCATGTGTGTCCCCAACACAATTATGATTTTAAAAGAGTTAAGATGATGACAGTGAAGTTTATAAATGTAAGAACACCAGAATTATGTGTTAGAAATAAATTCACCATGTCAGTAATAAGGAAAAAATTAACCAGAACCTTAAGAAAGGTATTCTCTAGAGCTAGGGATGTAGCCCAGTGGTAGATGCAAGCACACGCAAGGCCCTGGATTCAATCCTCAACATATAAAAAATAAAAATAAAATAGTCCCTTTCTCATTCCCCACAGCAAAAGAGGTGGCACAAATAAACTTTAAGGAAAAATAATTTTATAATGGATTTCTATAAAAATATAAATTACCAAAACAAGTCTCAAAATCTGAGACCTCAAGCAATAAAGAAAATTGAGTCAAAAGTCTATTCTCCATTTAAGAAACTGCTAGGCAATACCAAGCTTTCTAGAAACAGATAACCCTTCATCATCATGGCTCAAACTGTGCCACAGGAAAGACAAAGACGCTCCCCATACAGCTCATGCTGTAAGCTTAACATGGGCTGGCACCACACTTAGAAAGAACAAGCCACGTCTCAGCCAGAGCTGCACTGAGCACATTTGAGAACTGAATGCATTTGCTGTGGCAAGAGGAAGTTTGCTCGCTCGCTGCTTATTTGCTGCTGTTTGAGTTTTCAATTCAATATAAACGCACCCCCAAAACCTTTCTAAATAGATATTAGCATTGAGCCAGAAATGGATAAAATGTAATATTTCATCAAATCTAAAACTATGAGACGTGCCATCTCTTTATATACTAAGAGAAAAATATATTGTCACTTCAACCATGACAATGCTTTCTTGACACTCATACACTTTATTTATACTTACCAGAGGAGCTTTTAGGACTTGTTTATACAGACTTTACCATAGATCACTGTCAGCGGATTCATACCAAATAAAGCTTAGGCAAGATGAATAAGGCACTCTGCAAACTTTATATTCAGAGTCCAAGTCTTCTAAGTCACCGTTCAACACAGTTGATATCATTCCTGGGATCCAGAGGTGGTGACGCAAGGTTTCCTAGGGGCGGGGCTTCGGTGTGCTCCCCACTACACTCCAGCAGGCATTCCATAAGTTGAGATGCTCAAGGTTTGACTTGCCAGAAATGACAACAGTGAGGCTTCAGCCAACCAAGAGTCATTTTCCTTCCTTGAGTGGTCTGTGAAAGGTCTCTCAGGGATGACAAGTGACCAAGTTTAAGTATGAGAAATTAGAAGATGCCATTGTCAGTAAAGCATGTTCTACTTACAGAAATGTCAAAGTATGAAACACATGCATGTCACAGCTGACAAAATAGGTACAAAATAGGGTTTATCTCAAGAATGAAAAATAGTCTACAAATGTATTAAAACAGGCCAAATGTGGTGGCACATGCCTTTAATCTCAACACTTGGGAGGCAGAGCCAGGCAGATCTCTGAGTTCCAGGCCAGCCTGGTCTACATAACCAGTTTCAGACCAGCCAGGGCTATATAGTAAGATCTGTCCTCCCTCCCCCCAAAAAAATCTATTAAAACAAAACATTGACTAATTTAAAAACATGGAGCATGAGGAAGATATAAATAAAGTTATGTAAACTACTACTGTCTCTATATTATAACTGTCCATTCTACCTGAAATAATCTATAAATCATTGCAATCCTAACAATTACATGTTCCTCAATGACCACATGGTAAAACTCATATGTAAAAGAGAAAAGTCCAAATCCAGGAACAGCCAAAATAATTTTGAAGAAAATAAAGAAATGTCAACATAGGCATAGGAGTCACACTACTAAGCTTTAAGACTTTTTGTAAAGTTTTAAGAATTAAAAAAGTGTGGTAATGGCAGAATAGCAATCTGACAGAATTACAGAGCAAGAGATTTAAACCAAAACAAACTCAAATGATGAAAACTTAGCTCCCCCAGTTGTCTAGTGGCTGGGATTTGATGCTCTCTCAGATCATGAAAATTGGGTCAAGGTCAACGAGAAGTCTCATGGGTAAGGACACTGATGGCCTGAGTTTGATCCTCAGAACCCAGAGTGGGAGGAGAAAACTGACTTACACACACACACAAAACTTGGTATACAACAGAGGTATTATCACACATAAGTGGGCATGAGTACACTTGGTTGATAGCATGTCAAATATTTAGAGCTATACTATGTCATATACAAAACCAAATGTGAAAAAATTATAATATATATCTCATATCTTTATTATTTAAATAGAGAAATTTCTTAAGGCAAAGGTTTGATATATATATTTATGTGTATATAGATATGAAAATATCATATTATACATACACACACATATATACATAATATATATGTATGTATATTCCCATAGCACACCATTTTTTATGATGATTTTTAAAAATGAAATGGCCAAGAGTTTGTGAAAAACATGTTCAGTTGAACTAGTAATCAAAGCATTTCCAAATGTCAGATACAACCACTTACCTTTCACACTGGCAGAAATTAAGATTAGGAGGACTCTGAGATTAAATATATTGCAGAGAGAATAAGAAACTTGTGAAATTACTTAGTGAATATAGCATAGAGACTAAACTCTGACACTTCATTTCCCAAAAGACATGTACAAAGATCTTCACCATGAAGTGAATAAAGTTATGTAGAATTAGAGAGAACCAAAAAGTCCATTAATAAGATGAATGTTCATAGTGTAGAAATGTACTAGGGCACTTCAAAATTGCTAAAATAAATAGATAAATTTCAAAACCATTTAGTGGGAAATAAGAACAGTAAAAATATATCTGCAGAATAACCTATTTATAGCTTTAAAGACTTAAGAAGAATGTTTTATCTCACCACAGGTATGTGCATACATATTAAACATTTGAAAAGATACTGTACAGAATCCAAAGACTATGTCTATGGAGACAGGGTAGGAGAGCACATGATAGGGAGAGAGACAGGTGGTTCTTCAGCATCCTCTTAAAGCATGGTGTGTGCATGTATGTACCCAAGGGTACATGTGTTTGGACACGCATGGGAAACCATAGGACAACCTCAAATGTCACCATTAGGAATATTGCCCACCTCTCTCACTGGCCTGGAAAGAGCCTGGGGACCACCCTCCTTCTGTCTCTCACTGGTAGTACAGCTGGAGAAATGGCTCACCATAAAGGGGACTTGCTGCTCAGTCAAACCCAGGGTCTGGATCCCAGCTTACATTATGCAGCTTACAAATACCCCTAGCTCCAACTCCAGGAGAGCTGACAGCCTCTTCTGGCATCCACCAGCATGCACACACACTTGAATATGCATGTACACATGCATGTATGTACACACGCACACGCACAAACACATGCATACACAGATAGATTAAACAATAAAATCTTTCCAAAATAAAATATTTCAGGTAGGCATGGTAGCAATAGGAAGACTAAAGCAAGAAAGACTAGCCTAGGTTACATAATTAGTCTAGGCCTCAAATACTTTTCCTATGATTACAACATTTTACATAGAAAAAGTCTTGTATAGACAAGTATGGTGGCTCATGCCTGTAATTCCAACACTTGGGAGGATGAACAGGAGGACTACCGAGAATTCAGGTCCAACCTGGACTATAGTGTGAGACTCTTTTCTGAAATCTTCAACAACAACAACAAAAGTCTTGATGGATGTGCTATTTCATATGAAATGCTTATATTGTGGGATGAAGCAGAACAAGATGACTGTTGATAAGAGAAACTTAAAAATGTAAATAAACTAAATAGAAGTGTGTGTTGCAATGAACTGTCATGAAACAATGTTTAGAAACATTGGTTACTTACTTTAAAAGATGTCAACAAATATACTAAGTTAGAAATAAACAGGCTATAAAATTGTAGATTTTTCAATCAAGGCATGAAATGGTCAAAGGAACCTTCTCCTAAAGCTATAAATAAATTCCAAGAATGCACCTGAGATATCTTAAATCTTCTCAACTTGGATCCATGCAAAGAACATGAACAAAGAGCCTACCCTTGGTAACTATGATTGATAAACTAAGACAGCTTTGGACAAATGCATATCAGGACTATATCTCTATAAAACAGCTACATTTGAACCAAAAGAAATGGTCTCAAAGAGCCAATACCAATGAGGCCTGCCTTTCCAGGGGGGCTGCCTTGCCGTCTAGTCAGGCCTATCAGAGCCAGGGCAGAGCACAGGTCACTGAAAGGGGCAGGGTTATAACACCAGCACTCAGAAGCTGAGACAGAAGGATTCTAAATTCCAGCCCTAGCCACATAGGCAAACCCTGCCCACATTTTTTTTCTTTTTTTTTTTTTAAGATTTATTTATTTTATTTATGAGTACACTGTAGCTGTCTTCAGACACACCAGAAGAGGGCATCAAATCTCATTACAGATGGTTGTGAGCCACCATGTGGTTGCTGGGATTTGAACTCAGGACCTCTGGAAGAGCAGTCAGTGCTCTTAACCACTGAGCCATCTCTCCAGCCCTTTTCAATTTTTTTTTCTTTTTTTTTTTAAGCCTGCCCACATTTTTAAAGGCTAAGCAAACTATAATAAACTATATAGTAAGTAGGTTGGGCCAGGGACTGTGCATGAGAACAACCCAAACCTATATTGCAAGTGAGGCCACATGTGGAAGGAAGCGGCAGCAGGAAGTTGCTGAGGGACTCTTGAAAGGAAAGAGAACATTTGTCTTACTACATTTATGATCTCTGAAAAGCTGGAATTGACTGGGATACTCTCAAGCCTGTGCCCAGAAGGTATAGGCATCACGACACATTTTTCTTTATGAAAACTGAAACAGCATATATTACAGGGTGGGGAGTTAAGACTCAGAAAATATTACCATTGCTATTTCTTTACTGCGGAAATCTGTGTGTTCTTTATGCTTTGATTAAGTGTTTTTCAAACAGGTGAGACCAAAAGATATGCACTACCTTTATTTTCTAACAGTTAAGGCCATGTGACGCTGCTGGATATGACACGCATGAAATCTTGTCTTCCAGATGAATTGATTTTGAATTCAATCAATCTCTGAGAGAAGACATCCCAGCTCGCATAATTTCATCAACCAGGAGGATGTTGGTGGCAATCACAGTGCTGCGGATGAAAGGACCAGAGTGAGCCCAGCCTCCCACAACATGCCCGTGTCTCCCCAGCAACCTTCAGCATGTGGTGGGGGCACTTCCCCTTCAGGCATGTTGGAGTGAGAACTCATGAAACAGAGACATTACGAAGAAGCACCCTCCTCACACTGTAATGGCGACTGCTTTGCTGACTCGGCAGAAGTCTAATTCGTACCCAGCAAATCTGTACCAATTTTCGCAGGTCGCTGCTGCTCCCTGCTACACAGAGGCTGCTGTTATTCGCTGCTTCCCTTTCCAACCCAAACAGTGAGGGTAAGGTTAGCTTTACTTGTGCCTTTCCCTGCTGCAAACACTATGTGAAGGGGACTGTAAGAGGACAGCAGCTAATCTCAGTAGCTGGGGACCACAGTGTCATACTTTTCACAATGTTTTCCAAACAAGAATAACAGGAACTATTCAAAGTTATCAATTACATCCCTAAAGGTCTTCCTCTTCATTGCCAATTTACCAGGAGTGAAGAAGATGTTTTTTCACACAGTAATTATCCCAAATTCCTGCTTCTGCTGCTACCATCGGCTCCCCTGCAAAGTAAAGACAAGCTACTTACTTGAGCAATCTTGACACACCCTGCCAGTGTTGACTGGTGAATTCTAAAAATATTAATCTCTTACAGAACTTCTTTTGTCAAAGTCACCACTGACCTCTGTGCTCAGCCCTGTGGACGACTGCCAGCCTCATCTGCCAGCATCCAACAGCTCAGCACAGCCTCCGGTGGATTCCTTTTGGGCACCATGTTCCCCTTTCTTCTTCACTCTTGGCTCCCTTTCTCCTAAGTGAGCTTACTGCTGAAGCACCCATACACTCCAAGGCTCTTCTATTCTCTCCCTGTACATGTCTTAGTCAGGTCACTACTACTGTGATGAAACACCATGACCAAAGCGACATGGGAAAGAAAGGGTTCGTTCGGCTTACACTTCCACATTGTTCATCATCCAAAAATATCAAAACAGAAACTCAAACAGGCCAGGAACCTGGAGACAGGAGCTGATGCAGAGGCCATGATGGAGTGCTAACTTACTGGCTTGCTCCTCATGGCTTGCTCGGCTTACTTTCTTATAACACCCAGATCAACCAGCCCAGGGATGTCACCACCCACAATCGGCGGAGCCCTCCCTTATTGATTACTAATTAAGAAAATGTCCTACAGGCTTGCCTACAGCCTGCTCTTATGGAGGCATTTTCTCAATTGAGATTCTTCCTTTCAGAAAACTTTTACCCTGTGTCAGTTTCACATAACACTATCAAGCACAAATTATCCCATGTGGTCTCACCCAGTTTTCCAGGTTTAAACTATTTACACCCTGATTACTCTCTTACCAACAACACATATCTGTTTCTTGAGCTCAAGATATCAAACCACTTTCCCCAAAAAGGCCATAAGTACTTCAAACCTGACTTTGCTAAAACTGGACAGTCCCTCAACCCATAGCCAGCTTGATCTAGTCTTCTCCAACAGCCAGTGCAATTCTAACCTGCTAGTTGTTCAGTTAATTGCTCTCTACAGAGCGGAGAGTAGCCACAGCCATCCTTTTAAACATGGACTATGTTGCAAAATTGCTCCTTATTTTATTACAAGGATTAAAACACACACACACACACACACAAAGCTGAAGTCCTCAGACCAGCCCACATGCCACTGTGTAATCTGACGTATCACCTCTGTCACCTCCTTCCTTCTCCACTGGCTGTTCCTTCTCCCAGCAGACTACTTCCTGCTGTCCCCTCATGGCTAACCCCTCAGTTCCATCAGCTCTTCAGTAGACGTCATTCTAGTTTGTACTGTACAGATGTTTTCATTTTCTCCCTTCCCTACTTAGCATTCATGATCATCCTTACAGATGCTAAATAATTTATTTGTTAAGATTATTGTTTACTGCCTGTTTTCACTATAAGCAAGAAGGTCACAATTTTAGTCTATTTTGCCCAGTGTGAATCCAAATAATTAGCACTCAATAAGTCCATCTTTTTAAACATTGGTGGGGGTGGGAGGACTAGAGATATAGACAGTTCAGTCACTGACTGTTGTACAAACACAAAGTCTGAGTCTGAGTTTGGTCCCCAGGACCCACATTAAAATTTTCTTTTGTTTCAGGGCTGGTGAGACAACAGTTACTTGTTACTGCTGCAGAGGACCTGGGTTCAGGCCCAGTCCCAGGGGATCTGATGCTCTCCTCTGACCTCTACAGGCACTGCATGCACATTATTCACAGACATACGTGTAGGCAAAACACCTATGCCCTATGCACATTAAATATTTTTTGGAGTAAGCTGGATGCACTCAAGACTGATGTAATAAAATGTTCCAACCCACCTCCCTCTAAGATTTGGGCCCTTGAGGAATAACCTTTTGAGTAAATAGCTTTTTTTTTTTCCAATTTCTTACCTGTATTCAGGTCTATGCCCACAAGTTCTTTTGATTCGGCATGTTTAGTCTGAATTTTTATCAGTGTTTCCTGCAGGTCGTAACCAGAATTCTGAGCAAGAACCTTTATAAAAAATAATGTGTAGAATACCTTCATATATGGATTTGAAAATCAAGTACAGAAAAAGGGCACTATTCTTCAGTCTTGTTAAACACAAACACAATACAATGGCCATCTCCTTTAGAAGAATTGCATTCCCAACCTAAATCAAATTATTGCTTTGTCTACATAACACATTTTATTCTTGAATAGTTTCTCCTTGTGACCACCACACCAAGTTCTAAGGACACCAGACTTTTCCCACCCCTAGATATTTTTTAGGCAAGGTCTCATATAGCCTAGGTAGGCCTTGAACCCCTTCTTCCCTTTTGTAGCAAAATCTGCCTTGAGCTCCTGACCCCCCAGCTTCCACTCCCCAGTGCTGGTGTTACAGGCACGTGCCATTACAGCCATCTTACTTCTTTCCTTATAAAAGATGTAAGTCTATTCTATTTCCTCTGGCCTCTTGAGTCACATGCCTTCCTGTTCTTCCCAGCACTTGCTAAAAAAGACCAGGGCATCCACAGCACTGTGTGTCCCCCAGCTCCAGGAGGACAGCCATGACCTGTAGCAATTCGGATGGAAATGCCTGCAATCCACACTAGACTAATTTCTAAACTAACAGCTGATAAAGAAAAGGGTCACTGTATCCCGGTGCCACCACCAATTCCCGTCAACAACACAGTACCTAATGACTTTGCTGCTTGGAGGGAAGAAAAAATAGACACCTGATTCACAAGCAACCCACAAATTATGAATAATCGTGGTATAAATTATTGAAGTCTTTGCTAGCTAACAATGTTAATAATGGTTGAATTCCTGGTGATGGCATACATGAAACATCTTTCTATATATCTACATGGCTGATGACTAACAGAGGCAAAAGAAAGGAAGGGCAGCCCTGTCCTTTCCCTACTTCGCTCCTTCAATTACAACAAGTTCCAGCCAGTAGTGTTTGGGGACACTAAACATCTTCAAGTCCTTCATTTCCTACAACTAAAGTAATAGCATCTTGGATGCCACCAACAAAACAAGGATCTCTGCTTAAAATAAAAAATTCAAACAAAACTTGAGTTCCAAACTGCTCATTAGAATTGGTTAGTATTGAACTTTCCAAAGGAGCTTTGAGACACAGGGAAAACTTGACTATTTCCTGGAGCTCTCTCGAAAGTCTCGTAAGCTTCAGTCCCCACAGTGTCTCTGCTGGGTTGGTAAAATATTTATGCACAGCAGGAAATGCAAATGAGCACACTTCTAACTCTGTGAGCTGTTGGGCAATTTGTAATCAAGGATCTTTAGGTGCATGCAGTTGTTATCTGGCCAGGAGACAGTTGTACCTTCGGGATGATGAGTAAGGCATCAGCAAAGGCTTGGATTCCGAGGCGAGCTCTTCCCTGCACACGGTGTTTGTAGTTAACAAGAGCTTCTGCTATTGCGACTTCCACTGCCCCAGCCCCTGGAACCACACAGCCTACCAAAGGCAAATAACAAAAAGATGTCAAACAAGGAAAAGGAGCAAGAAAGGCAACTGGCTACAAGGGCAAGCATGCTTGATTACTTTGACCACTTCTGAAATGTTCTGAACATATTTCGAAATCAAATAAATTCTACAACTCAGCAATTACTAGGTTTCCCTATAAAGCGTTCTGAAATTAAATAAGCACGGTACACATACTGGCCACAAACATTTTGTTTCATTGTTTACCCTTTGGAAAACATAAGTAGGATTTCTGGGGTCATAGAGATGGTTCCCAGCACCCACACCAGGCAGCTCGCAACACCCTGTAACTCAGTCCAGGGGATCTGACGCCCTCTGTCCCATGCAGGCACCTGCATTAACATGATGCTCATACACTCACACAGGCACACAGACATACAAATAAAAACAAATCTTTTTTAGATAGACATTTCTTTTGCTTGGATCTTATAGTTATATGACTACATTGAAATGTTATTTGTAATTTATAGTTGCAAGTAGCTAGATACAAGGTCTGACCTAAAACAAACAAACAAAAACCAAAAACAAAATTAAAGGGCCTTAGAATTTCAACCTTTGAAAGATAATAACTGCTAATCCAGGCTACTATGTCTGTAAAACTATCTCTCATAATTGAAGGGCAAAACTTTCCATGAGTCAACCAGGAAATCATGGTCACTAAGCTATCTCTACCAAAGATACTCAAAGGAATCTTATGGGTTGAAAAGAAAGATAGACTGTGGGACTACAGGAAAGAGTAAGTGTTGCTAGAACAGAAGCCACACAAATGAGAGATAGGACTCATCAAACACCATAAAACCCACACTATGACAGGAACCAGGGCACACCCTTCAATAACTCCCAACATCAATGGTCTCAATTCCCCACATAGAAGACAGACTAAAAGACTAGATTTAAAACAGAATTCTTGTAGTTGACAAAATAAACTCCAAACCAAAATTAGCCAAAAGAAATAAGAAACATTGCTTCATACTGTCTAAATGAACACTCTAATAAGACAATACTACTGTTGTGAACATACGTACACTGGAGTGCATGCAACTCTGTCAGAGGTCAAGACACAGATAAATCCAATACAAGGATACTGCGTGGTGGCAGTACCCCAGTCTCTTCAATAGATAGGTCATCCCAAAGAAACATGAACAGAGAAACAACTGAATTCAATATCTTAGATCAAATGAGCCCTGCAGACATCTACAGAACATTCCACACAAATACTGCAGAATACATGTTCTTCTCAGTAGCCCATAGACCTTTCCCTAAAGTAGATCATAGTATAAGACAAGAAGCAAGCCTCAACAAATACAGGAAACCTCAAACAACTTCTTGTATTCTATCTGACCACAATGAAACAAAGCCAAAAAACCAACAGTAAAACAAACAAACAAACAAAAAACTACTTCATGGAGATTGAACAACTGGGTTACTGATGAAATCAGAAAAGAAATAAATTTTAGAGTTAAACGAAAATGAAGACATAGCATACCAAAACTATGAGATATAATGAAAACAGCACCAATTTAAAGGGGGGGGGAGATTACAATAAGCGCCAATAGAATTCAGGAAGTCCTAAGGACAAATCTTGAAAAAGTATATTCCACTAAGTTGGAACACCTAAGAAAAATGGATGACTTTCTAGGAATATGTGATCTACCAAAATAAACTGAGATAAGCAATTTGAATAGAACTATAACAAGAAATGAAACTGACATAGAAACAAAACAAACACCCAGTCAAAAAAAGCCCAGGCTGTGTAAGGAGCCGTTACCAGAGCTGGAGCTGCAGGTTAGGCCTAACCAAGATGACATCATCTGAAAAGCACAGAGACTCCACGGCACAGCCCATGGGGGCAGGGAGTGGGGGGGGTGTGAAAGGGGTGAGGGAGTGGGGAAGGGGGTAGTGGGGGAAGAGGGAGCCTGGCCAAGATTGGTGATACCCTGGGCAAGAAGCTGGAGAAAGGAGCTTTAACAAGGCTTATGTGGTCCTTGGCCACTTCTGCTAAACAAAGATGAAGACCTCTTCCGAGAATGTCTGAAAGATACATGCAGTGTCAATGCCAAGCAGTCTGGGGACTGTTTTGGGTGCCTTCAAGAAAGGTGTGGGGCCACCTTATAATGTTCTCTGGGGACCTCTCAGCCCCCCAGCCACAGCATAGCTTCCAGAGTCTGCAGCAGGGCAGGGCTTCTCCCTGACTTCCAGGAAGGAAAAGATTGCTCCTGTCACACTCACCTCCTTTGTGCTCCAGGGTCTTCCCCTCAGCATTTCAACCTTTCTGGAATCCTTGCCCTTGCATGCCTTCCCCTGCCACCTGCCCCTGCAGGTCCATGGCAACAGTTACCAGCCTTCCTGAATGGATTCCTGGCCCTTTTTCCCTCCCTTCACCATCTGTTCGATGCCCTTTGGCTCCTTTTTTTTTTTTTCCTGGCAAAATCAGGCACTGTCCTTATAAAGACTTTTAAATTAATAAAGTCAGTGGCAGGCTGGGGAGATGGCTCAATGGTTAAGAGCACTGACTGCTCTTCTAGAGGTCCTGAGTTCAACTCCCAGGAACCACATGGCAGCTTACAACTACCTGTAATGGGATCTGATGCCCTCTTCTGGTGTGTCTGAAGACAGCAATAGTGTACTCATATAAATGAAATAAATAAATCTTTAAAAAGTCAGTGGCCTTCATAAAAAAAAAAAAAAAAGAACTAGCAGCAATCCCTCCTTCCATCCCAGACTATTTCATACAAAGGAAAATGGGGGAATGCTCCTAGATTCACAGCATCGTGAGGCCAGTACCAAAACCAGATACACACAGAGGAAAATTATAGGCCAGTCTATCTCATAAACATAGAAG
Organism: Grammomys surdaster; assembly: GCF_004785775.1. Lineage (NCBI taxonomy): Eukaryota > Metazoa > Chordata > Mammalia > Rodentia > Muridae > Grammomys > Grammomys surdaster. The sequence continues at coordinate 245,730 of NW_021621078.1, read as the reverse complement.
TAAAAACTTGCAATAAAACACTTGCAAACTGAATTGAATACATAACGAAGAACATCCTTCATTATCAAGTTTCTTCATTCCAGAGATGCAGGGATGGTTTAATATATGTAAAACAATTAATATAATATACCATGTAAATAGATAAGACCAGAAAGCACACTATCATTTCAATAGATGCAGAAAAGGATATCTTTTCAAACACTGAATCTGACAGATTTCAAAATCTGACAAAACACTGAAGAGACAAGGACTAGAAGGAGCATATGTCAGCACAATAAAGGCCATACACAAAAACCTACAGCCAACATCAGGCAAAATAGAGGAAGACTCAGAACATTTCCACTAAGATCAGGAATGAGACACAGAGCTTGAAGGTTTAGCTGGACCCTGTAATAAGACAAGAAAAGGAAATAAAAGGGATACAAATAGAAAAAAAAAGTCAAAGTAGCCACATTTGCAAGGGAGGGGTGGTGGTACCTACCTTTAATCCCAGCACTCAGGAGGCAGAAGCAGGCAGATCTCTGTGAGTTTGAAGCCATCCTGGTCTAGGATAGTGAGCTCCAGGACATCCAGGGCTACACAAAGAAACTCTGTCTCAAAAAAACAAACAATCAAACAAACACAAAAGATAGTCCAAAATATCCTTATTTGGAGGTGACACAATACTATACACCATAAAATTCTTACATCTGATAAACACCTTCAGCAAGATGAAATGATACAAACTATCAAGTACTCTGTCTATACACTGATGGAAAACACACTGAAAACCAAAGAAATAGTGTCATTCAAGTTAGTTTTACAAAATAAAACACCTTCCAACTTGGCAGTGGTGGCATACACCTTTAATCCCAGCACTTGAGAGGCAGAGACAGGTGGATTTCTGAGTTCAAGGCCAGAGCCTGGTCTACAGAGTGAGTTCCAGGACAGCCAGGGCTACACAGAGAAACCCTGTCTCGAAAAAGCCAAAAAAAAAAAAAAACCAAAACACTACTGAGAACACCAGAAGATAGAAAAACTTCCCAAGCTTATGGACTGAAAGAATTAATAGGTAAAAATGGCTGTCCTACAAAAAAGTAATCTACAGATTCAGTGCAATTCTCATCAAAATCCCAGCACCATTCTTCATAGAAATAAAAGCAAAATCTTAAAAGTCATGTGAAAACATAAAGTACCCCAGACAGGCACTGGAGAGATAGTTCAGGAGTTAAGAGCCCTGCTGATCTTCTAGGAGACCTGGTTTTGAACCCCAGCACCCATAAAGCAGGCCATAGCCGTTTGTAACTCCAGTCCCAAGGTATCTGGTGCCCTCTTCTGGCCTCCGCAGGCACTGCACACATGTGATGCATAGACAGACATACAGGCAAAAAAACACTCATACATATAAAATACTTTTTAAAAGACTCCAGACAGCCAAAGCAATCCTTTGCAATAAGAATAATAGTAAGGGTATCACAGAAATCACATGATAAATTCAGTAGATGCAGAAAAGGCTTTTGATAAAATCCAATATCCCTTTCATGATAGAATCACTGAAGAAACTAGACATAAAAAGAACATATCCCAGCATAACATAATAGAGGCTATATAGCAAACCTTTAACCAACATTATATTAAATTCGGGAAACTCAAGGCATCTCCATTAGAATCAGGGCATATTCTCCACTTTTACTCTTAGCTAGAGCAGTAAAATAAGAAAAGAAAACGAAGGGGATCTTAATAAGGAAGAAGTCAAAGTGTCCTTATTTACCGATGATTCTATGTGAGGCCCTACAGACTCCCCCAGAGAACCCTTTTGTAAACAGGTAAACACATCAGCAAAGAGCCAGGACACAGAATGAACAGACAAAAATCATCAGCACCTTCCTTTCCCCAATCACAAACATGCCGAGAAGGAAATTAGGAAATGATCCCATCCGCAATTGGCTCAAAAAATAAAGTACCTCGAAATAAACCTGATCAAAGAGCTGAAAGGGCTCTGTGATGGAAACTTTCATCACTCAGGAAACCAAAGATGACACTAGATGCAAAGACTACTTATGCTCATGGACTGAAGGAAATAATGTGACAACTGTTACCATACCAAAAGCAGTCTACACATTCAATGCATTCATCAAAATTCTAGTACCATTATACACAGAAAGAAAAAAATCTTAAGGCTACAAGTTGTAAATCCATGTAGCAGGGGCTGTGGACTCTGGTAGTATGTTGGCCTCACAGAAGTCTGCTGTGCTGTACTTGACCACATGACTCATCTCTTTGTCGTGTGAGACCTCCCGTGCACCCACCGCCCCGTTTCATGGGTGAGGAATAAAAGGATTTCTGTGCACACAGAGGTCTGGACTGTGGTGAGGGATGCCCTGCAGACTCTGGGCAACTCAGCAGCAGCACAACCTGCTGAGGCCTGAGAGTTCACCAGAGGGGCATTTATCCACAGGAAGCTCAACCTGGCCAAGGTAGAGGCTATCAAATCTGATCCATAGGGCAATCCAGGCACTCAGAGGCAGCAGGCCCCAAGACAGCTAGATGAAAAGCAAAACCAACTGTACAGTGGGTGAGCCAAGATCCTCAACTCAAGACTCTGCCTCACACAGAGGCCTATACCAACTTTGGGAAGGGTGAAGGCTTGGAAGATGTCCTGGAGCAGGCAGATGGTCAAGTGGGGGCTCTGAGGGTGGTGCCTGGTGCAAATGCCAGGTGGGCAGAAGCTCTGTTCAGGAGTCCATGTTGTAATCAGTGAACAACATTGAATGCACACAAGAACAACCCAGTGAATCTTCTCAGTTCAAAGCCTGTATCCATTGTGTCCTAAGAGCCAGGGAGGACCATCACCTGTGATATTCTGAAGACTCCTATGGATCTAGCCACAGTCCCCAGCATTGCTGAGGAGTGTAGGCAGGTTGAGGGAAGGTAAGGGTTGCAAGAGCAGGAGAGTGCACATTGTGCCTGTCCACAACAGGTTGGAGCAGGCTGACACCATTCTGTTAATGTTAGATGCCTCCTTCCAGCTTGAACTCCCTAGATACTTTGGGAGTTTCCCTAGAAGCCAGTAGTTCAGATGACTGCAGTTGGCATCTCTTGCAGACACTTTACAAATCCAACCTACAGCCCTTAATCCTGCTCTGTGCCCCACCCCCTCAACTGCCACTGTCATCCCTGACCTGGAAGAGATGGACAGCCTTTTGAAGGCCCTAAAGAAGGAGCTGTCTGCAATGGGTGGGCACCAATTCACAGGTGCACCAGGTACTCCTGACCCGGGCAAAGTATCAGCATCACTTCCAGCACTGCCTGGATGCTATTGACCAGGTTGGCCATAGACTTGGCAGGAGTGGTTGGAGAGCATGAGTGACACAGGCATCTGAGCCACCTCACTGGTAGTGGAGACACTGAGAAGATCCTCAACATCACTCAGAACCCTCGGGGTATCTGAGCACAACTCAGGGCCCGTGATATCTTCACATAGAAAAACTTGATCCTAAATGGCAAAACCAAGCCCCTCCTACAAAGATCCTGAGGATCCTGTGGAGACTTGCCAGGGACTGGGGACTTTTTGGACACCCTGGGGATATGAATGGAGGGATGTGGGTCTTTTTTTTTTTTTAGTGAAATATATGAAAAAAATATGTTTGTAATCATGGTTGCATGCTAGGTAGATACAATCACTGAGCTGTGCCCCTGCCCAATCCCAAGCACTCTACTGCTGAGCTAAATCTCAGCCCAGCCTAATGGCTTTCTTCTTATTCTCCTCCCCTTCTCTTCTTCCTCCTCCTCTTCCTCTTCTTCCTCTTCCTCCTTCTCCTCTTCCTCTCCTCCTTACTCATTCTCCTTCTCTTCTCCTTCCTCCCTCCTCTTTCTCTTTTTTTTTTTTCAACACAGGGGCTTTTCTTTGTAGCCCTGGATATCCTAGAACACACTCTGTAGACCAGGTTGGCTTCAAACTCATAGATCTTGCCTACCTCTGCCTCCCAAATGCTGGGATGAAAGGCATATACCGCTACCACCTGGCAGCTTTTATTTTTCAAATGCCAAAGAAATATGACAAGTTCAGGTCAACTAGGAATGTCTGTATACGAGAATCTGCTTTACTCCATGATGTCTATGGAAGTAGTCATGGTTTCACATGAACATTTCCAGAACTTACCATTCCCTCCTCCAGAAAAAAAAAAAATCTTAAAATTCTTATGGAAGCACAAAGCTAGCTGAAGCAATCCTGAGCAAAAAGAATAATGCTGTAGGTATCAACATATCTGACTTAGGGTTATATTAAAGAGCCATAGTAACAAAGCCAGCATAGTGCTGGCACAAAACAGGCACATACATCAGTGAGAGAGAAGGCCAAGATATTAACTCAAATAGCTACAGCCACTGGGTTTTTGGCAAAAGAGCCAAAAAATATGCTTTGAGGGAAAAGATGGCCTCTTCAGCAATGGTGCAGGGAAAACTGAATATTGACATGTAGAAAAATAAAGGTAGATCTCCTTCTCTTGTCTGTACAAAAATCAATTCCAAATGGATAAGATACCTTAGTGTGGACCTGGAACTCTGAAAATATTTAAGGGAAAACACTTTAAGATAAACGTATAGGCAAGCTGGGGGATCCCAGCACTCAGGAAGCAGAGGCAGGTGGATCTCTGAGTTCAAGGCCAGCCTGGTCTACAGAGTGAGTTCCACAACAGACAGAAACCCTGTCTCAAAAAGCCAACCAAACAAACAAAACAAAACAAACCTGAAACAAACAATCAAAACCCCACAAAAATCCCCACCAAACCACATTAGATTCCATCTCATGCCAGGGAAGACTGGCAATCATTAAGAAAACAAATATCAAATGCTAGTGAGGATATGGGCAAAAGGAAATTGTATACACTGTTATAAACTGGTATTAGAGATCCTCAAAAATCTAAAAGTAGATCTACCATGCGAGCAAACACATTTATAGCCTCATTAACATTTGATATTTGTTTTCTTAATGATTACCATTTGTCCTGGCCTGAGATGGAGTCTACTGTGTTTTGGTGGGTTGTGTTGTATTGTTGTTGTTTTTGTTGTTTTGTTTGGACACGAGCCTGGGAGCAGGTCGGTAAGCAGCGTGGCTCCTACGTGGTTTCTCCATCAAGTCCTCGCCTTGAGTTCCTGTACCTACCTTCCTCAATGGATGGTAACCTGTAAGACGAAATAAATCCTTTCCTCCTCGAGTTGCTTTTTGGTCATGGTGTTTATCACAGAAACAAAGAAGCATACTAGAATAGTATGCTTGCTGCCATGCCTAATAACCTGAGATAAGTTCTCAGAGTCCCCATGGTGGGAGGAGACAGCAAGTCCTGAAGTCGCCCTCTGATCACCATGCACACGTCATGGCACACATATGCCCACGCATATAACACTCACATAATGAATAAATGCGTGTGAACGGTTAATGGGGCAAGTTTAACATGTGTTAAGCAAGGGGGCAACAGAAGGAGAGGTGCTAAGGAAAACTAGACATTGGCTTCTCAGAAGAGAGCCCTGCTTACATGTCTCAGTGGTACTTAGAAACTGTTTTGGTGGCTCTAAAATTATAGCTTTTAATGGTTGCTTTCAAAACCTTTTCTTCTTTTCTTTATTACATTTATTTGTGTGTGCATATGTGGTGCATGCATGCCGCAGCGTTGGCTGCAGCTCAGAAGACAGTGTTAGGGAGTCGGACCTCTACATCCACATGAGGATCCTGAGACTGAACTCATCGACTAAGAGTAATCTTGCCAGCCCCATCACGCTCTCTATGATAAGTGAGATTATAGGGTAGCTCCAGAGGTGCCTTTTGGATAGGATTATAATCTAATAAAGATAAAATCATGAGCCACAAGGGTTGCACAAAGAGGTTAAGGCATGTTTTTTCTTGTGAAGATTCTTAGGAGAGTCCTAGAAAATTTCAGGTTTACAAATAGAATGGAAAAAGGTCACCTATACTTAGGTTTTAGGCATGGTTCACTGCTATTTAAACTTTCTTATTTGAATCTCCACTAAATAAAAGAAAAACTGTCTCTATGTAGGTAACCTTCACCGTGAATGTTGTTAGCTGTGCTGGAACTGCTTTAAGCACACCCCAGGGATGGGGGCTCCCTTTCCTTCCCAGATCCCCATAATTTTCCCTTACTCTCATCCAGCCTCACATATGACATAAAAGTCTAAGTAACACTGGCTGGGGGGGAACAGAGAGGATTTATAGGAAGGGGGATGCAGGAAGGGGTGTATGGAGGGAGGCATGTCCAATATACATTACACAGTGGCATGAAACACACTTATGTAACATAGTACCATGTACAGTGAATATACATAATTAATTCTTTGATTAAAAAAGAACTCTTCGATGCTTGCTGGAGCCAAGGCAAGAGGTAATGATTCTGGACCACTGTTCCTGCTTCACCACAGCGGTTCAACAGTGACACCCACTTCCGTTTAATTGAAGCAGTGCAGAGAGCCGTGCCACTCTGAATGTGCCTGGTCCTGTCTAATCTCAGCATGTGGATGTCTTTGGTGGAGACAATGGCCTGTTGATTTTGTATCATATTTTCATTATGCCTTGGAGACTGATTACACTGTTATGCACATCTGGAAACTACTCTATATGGTTTCTTAAAAAAAGGAATTAAAACCATTCAAAATTATGTGGGTTTTTTTTTAAATCAATTTGAAAGTGTGACTCTTAGGACCTTTCCTAAGGTTGGCTGAGTGAAAATCTATTAAAATGGAGAAAGGATTAGGGCAAGTAATGTGGCCAGAGGTTTTGGTGTGCAATTCTTAGGACCCAGTCAAGAATCTGTTTTCTATATTGGAACAGAATCTAAACTGCTACCCAAGAAAAAAGGCAGGTGTCTTTCTAGTCTAAGCCAAGAGCTTCGTGTTAACAGACATCAATTTCCACAGCTAGATAAGAGCTTTACCTCTGCTTGTATAGTTCTGGGTAGCTGTGTACTGGATATTAAATCGAAGGCCTTGTTCATGATAGACACAGACTCTACCACTCAACTATATATTCCCAGCCCTGCTTGTAGAATGTTATAGTGCTTTGAACTTGTTGAAAATCAATAAACTTGCTTTGGAATTACTTATAATTATAGCAAAATGATATAAAATCAATTGCTTCTCAGCTCTGCACTTTTTATTCCCACCTCCTTTCTCTGAAACACTTCATGACATAAACCCTGAAGGAGTTAGTCATCTAGAAGCTGAGAATCTCATCACATTTTTGAAAAGCTACTTCCTAAGAAGCAATACACTCAAAGTAATATTTGCATGTGAGAGGTATAAAGACTAAATGTGCAAATAGTCACATGGACCATGTACCTCCCACCCCACCCATCTGAAGACAGACATTAATGGACCTCTGGCAACTCCTTGAACTCACTTCTTGTAAGAGCACAACATGAAGTTGTAGAATGCTGTGGAAGGGAAACTGATACAACCACCTACATTAGAAAAGAACAAAGTCCTTAAGCCAGCGGCCTGAGCTTTCTTCTTAAGAAACTAGAGAAGGGAGTAAACAACACCCACTGTAAGTGAGGGAGTCGAAATGAGAAAGATCAGAGGAGAAACACGGAAATAAAAATGACAAATAGAGCCCACACCTGTGATCCCTCCTAAGGAAGCTCAGATAGGGGTATCCTTATGACTTCACGGCCAGCCTGGAGGAGCACAAATGAGTTCCAGGCCCTGTCTAAAAAAAATAAAAAGGAGGGAGAGGGGTAACCCATTCTTACAGATAGAGAAAGAAAAAAGTAAGGAATGTATTAAACAACTTAGATCAGTGTTGATAAACTTTATTCAAAAGGCTAGGGAAGGGCCAGCAGGATGACTCAGCAGGGAAAAGCACCAACCATACAAGACTGAATTGGATCCCTAGAACACACAGTGGAAGGAGAGAGTCACCTCCTGAAGTTGTCCTTTAACCTCCATGCACGCACCAAGACATGAGCACATCCTCACTCACACACACGAATACAATTCTTAATTATCGAGGGGCAGAAAGCTTGCTTGATTCAATCCTTAGTATTGAAAAAAAAAACACTTTCAGCCTGGTGACAGTTTAGGTTCTATGGGTTCTACCATTCCCTTTGCAACAGTCTCATCCCACTGTGAGGCAGTTGCACTAGACATCTACAGTCAATGCATGCTAAGGGGGCGTGACTGAGTTACAATAAAATCTAATTTTTACTTTACTAAACATGTGCAGCAAGTCATATTTCACTCATGGGAAATAGTTTGGTGCTCCCAATTTAGGAGGTTTTTTGTTGTTTTGTTGTTGTTGTTGTTGCTGTTGTTTTGGGGTGGGGTTTTTTTTTTGTATTAGCAAAAAACCAGACACACAGGCTAATGGAATGGAATAGAGGATCCTGTAATAAACCCACACTGCTGTGGCCACAGGCTTTTTAATAGAGATATTGAAAAGCTATATAGTTGGAGAAAGGACAGCCTGTTCAACAAACAGTGCTGGGAAAGCTAGCTATACGTGTGTAGAGGGAAAAAATCAGATCTTACCTCTCACCATGTAGCAAAAATTAATTCAAAACAGACAGAAGACTTTAACATTAATATTAAGACCTGAAACTTCAAAGCTACTAGGGAAAAAAAAAACACTTCAAGTTCAAGATACAGGCATATGTCAAACATGCTGGTACACATCTTTGATCCCAGCACTCGGGAGGCAGAAGCAAGTGGATCTCTGTGAGTCCAGAAAGTAATTCAAAAAGAAAAAAATAAAAATAAATAAAAATAGAAAGAAATAAAAAAAATAGGCACAAAGAAATCTTTCTAAATATGATTTCTAAACACCGATCAAATAGCAAAGCCTGATGTCACTGTATGACATTAAAAAGCTTCTGTAAGCAGAGAAAACAGTAGAGAAGGCTAAGAATGGGAGAAAGACTTTCCTAGTTATTCTTCTGCTGGGAATTAATATATACAGGGCTCCAAACCAACAGACAACTCCATCACTAAAGAGATGAACAGACCGTCTTCAAACAAATACAAATGGCCAATAAACACATGAGAATGTCCGAGTCCTTAGCCACACTGCAATGCAAATTCAAACTACAGCAGCACCCCAACCCCACCCCAGTCAGACGGCCTCATCAGATGATAACCAACACGGCTGAGGATTCGGGGCAACGAACCCTTAAACTCTGGCAGTGATATGAGCTGGTACAGCCACCACAGGAATCAGCGTGTGGAGGCTCGTCAAAACTAAAAGACGGAACCGCTGTATGGTCCAGCCAGCAACCACCTGTCCCCCAGCAGCTATTGCCACAGTGGTTCCAGTTTCTTTATGTCTGCCAAAAAAAAAAAGGACACTTACGCTGAACTTCTGTATTATATAAGACAGCATCTCCTTGTGCTTTTCATTTCCATTTTCTTAATGCTGACGTTGAACATCCTTTCACGTGCCTTTTACTCTCTATCAAAGGGATGCTTCTATGGAATTACCTCCCTTAACTCCATTTAGATACAAACAGGTTACACATTAACAATAAATTTAAAATACTAGCATTCCTTCCTAACCTTTCTTACAATTACACTACACCTGAGGCAAAGGAGCAAGTTCCAAGCTATAAGAGCTCCCCTGGTTTGAAAAATAAATTCCTAAATTTATTTTTTTTGTTGTTTTTTGGTTTTTTTGGGTTTTTTTGGGGGGGGGGGACAGGGTTTCTCTGTGTAGCCCTGGCTGTCCTGGAACTCACTCTGTAGACCAGGCTAGCCTCGAACTCAGAAATCCGCCTGCCTCTACCTCCCAGGTGCTGGGATTAAAGGCATGCGCCACCACCGCCCGGCGGTTGTCATCTCTTAAGAGAGGGGCTAATTAGTGGGGCAGCCTACCTTATCTTTATTCTTAACAGATTCAAAGGAAAATCAATCTAAAGTGGAATGAAAGAATAATCATTTGGACCTTAAAATACTAAACATACTATGACAGCCTTATTACTACTTAAGAAGCACGGGGTCCATACCCACCATAGAAAGCGCTTGCTTACCATCTTCAATAGCATTTTTGACAGCACGAAGTCCATCTCTTAAGGCATCCTTAATCTGGATGAGAGTATGCTTGTTTGGTCCTTTGACCAGCAAGGTGACAGAGAGAGGGTTTACACAGTCCTCAATAAAAGTGAACTTTTCTTCACCCTAACCGATGACAAGAAAAGATGTAACTTTAAGGTCTGGAATAGCTTAGGGCTACGGTGATGAACACTTTGCCTAGCATGCATGAGTTCCTGACTTAGATCCCCAGTAACACACACACATACACACACACACAGAGTAACATTTGACACATTATATTATTACACTCATATAAAATAACCATGTCATCATGAAATTCAAATCTATTTTCAAGTGAATCCAATCTTCATGTGAAATTTTTTTATTTTTAAGTAGTTAAGTTATCCCATCATTTGGGGAGGTTGGGTTACAAAGACAATTCAACACCAGCCTGGGTCACAAAGCAAAACTTTTAACATTTAGGTAAATAAATTGTAAACTCTGTCCTGTCACACCACAAAATCCAAAATATGAATTAAAAGGTATAAAATGCCAAAAAGCATTTAGGAAGCAAGTTATAACTGCTCTTTATGTAAATGACTCACCAATGCGTACTCAAAAACAAGGCCAGCATGCCCCAAGCAGTCTTCACTCAGGTCTTCGAAGGAGTTTACAGCCAGTCCTCCACAAGCAAGGGTGAGCCTGGAATCACAGTACACCACTCTCACTTTGCTTATGGAAAACACAAAGGCTAATATTTTTTTGATATGATTTAGCCTCAAACACATGGTGATCCTCCTACTTCAGCCTCTTAAGTATAGGGACTAAGTATGAGCCACCATGCCCAGTAAAGCTAACTTCTTAAGGATGGCCCAGTCTTGTTTTTTAATATCACAATTGTTTATTAACATTAATAACAAAATTTAGAACTAATTCACTAATATCTTGCTCAGAAATGTTTACTTATGAGCTACAAGGAATATGCATGAGATGACTTAAATTTATTCTGTTAAAACTCATAGGAGGGGAATCGAAGAGAAGGCTCAGCAATTAAGAACACTCATTGCTCTCCCAGAGGATATGAAGTCCTAGCCCCCAGTCAGGTGACTCACAACTCCCAGAGCTTGCAGCACGCTTTTCTGGCCTCTGGGAGCACACACGTACAGATAGCAGGCAGACACACATCAACAAACACACAAATACACAGGAAAATAAATACGTTGCTTGGGGGAGATGGTTTTTGTTTTGGTTTATTTTAGTTTTGATTTTTTTTCAAGACAATATTTCTCTGCATAGCCCTGGCTGTCCTGGAACTCAGGATGTAGACCACGCTGACCTGGAACTCTCAAAACTCAGAGATTCTCCTGCCTCTGCATCCTCAGTGCTGGGATTAAATACATGGACCTCCATGTCCAGCAATTGTTTTTTGTTTTTTTTTTAAAGCAAAATAAAAACAAAACTTAGAAAGCTTTGGGTTCAATTCTTGGAATTACAAACAAAAAGGACAGCAACAAGAAGAGCAGCAGAAAGCACTTCAGATGCACAACCTTACTCACCTTTCCAGATTTCTTCTTTTTGCCCTGCGAAGAGCTACGATGTTATGTTTTGCAAGCATTTCTAAGGAAACTGGATCGATGCCCTGCAGTCAAGTTAACACAAAAGTTATGTGGATTTTGTTTCACACCAGGCAAGTGAGCTACCACTGAGCTCTACTCCTAACCTCTAAAAATGTAAGCCAGTATTCCTCAAGCATTTCTGTCTCAACACCACTTTACATTATTAAAAGTCAAGAAGAATTCACGCTGGGTGTGGTGGCACACGCCTGTAATCCCAGCACTCAGGAGGCTGAAGCAAGGGAGGTCTAAAGTTCCAGGCCAATACAGACTACAAAGTGTGTTCCAAGCCAGCCTAAGCTAAATAACGAGTTGTATCTGTATCAAATCATAAAGACAGGTTAGAGAAACAGATCAGTGGTTAAGAGCCCTTGCTGATCTGTCCAGAGGACTCAGGTTCAGTTCCCAGCACTCATATGAGGTGGCTCAGTATGCCTGCAGCTCTAGTTTCAGACACACACTCCTAAATATAAATAAAAAAGGAAAATATTGTGAGGGGTTCTTATATTTTAAGTGGACTATTTATTCATGTATGACTTTGTAACTGTATGGTTTTCTGTCATTTAGAAAAGTTCCAGTTTATTGAGCTGGGCTCAAGTGTTACTGTTGGCAGCACACTCTGTGAAGTGTCTTCCTTGGAATGGTAAAATAGCTAAATTTGATTTTCAGGAAAAGAAATCCAATGAACATCCCACTCAAAATAACTATAGTTTATCTGTTGGTCCTTCTTTTAACTAATAATGGGTTTCCATGAAAAAGCAGCTAGTTTAGCTCAGAATCCAGTTACATAAAGGCTTTCTTCAAGACAACTATCATGTTTTGCTACACAGAAGTGATTCATGTATATTTCACATTTTAATCACACTAAATTATAAAAGAATACTTATGTATTAATGTTTAACAAAAATCATTACAGTTAACATTTCAAAACATTCTTTAAAAATTATGTGTATAGTACATCTGTAAATGGGTATGTGCACCTGAGTGCAGGTATGTGGAGGCCTGAAGGCATGAGATCCCCTAGAGCTGCAGTCCCAGGTAGCTGTGAGCTGCACAACCATGTGAGTGCTGAGACCTGGACTCAGATCCGCACAAGCATGACATGCACTTTACTGCTGAGCCACCTCTCCAGACCCATCATCGAGACATTATTCTTAAATGCCTTTTCCCTCAGTGGTGTGCTAATAAAGAACAGAGTGGTGAGCACAGTGCAGTGCTGCTCTCCTGATCTGCTGGGAAGAGTGAAGCAGCTTTGCCTTCCCTTCCAAATGTCCACACAGTGCAAAAGGCATTATGGTAATGAAGAGAGTTTCCTCCCCAAACTCCCTGAAAATCTTGTAGGGTCATTGAGGGTCAACAGGTCACACTGGGAAATGCTGAGGAACAGTGACAAGCACTTGAGCTGCCCGCTTCTCTCTCACCTTTTGATTAATGACAACAAATCCTTTACTGGACTCAGCACAGACTTTCTGCTTTAGGTCTATTATTTTCTGCACTCTATCTTCAATAAATTTTCTTTCAGCTTTTACCAATTTCTCTTTCTCTTCTACAGTCTTATAAAAGAAACCAGAGCTCACTTCTCTAAAGGATTAATAAGAACAAGTTAGTAAACCAGGTATGGAGGCTAAAGCAAGAGGTTCATAAGTTTGAAGCCACCCAGGGCAATACAAGTCCCTTTCTCAAGAAAATAACCACAAACAAACAAACAAACAAACAGGAAAAGTTAGTAAAGGTGGGAGTAGAAGATAAAAAGATTATTAAACACACTCAGAGAAAAGGAAGCTGGGTATGATGGCTCATATTTGTAATCCCAATAGTCAGGAGACTGAGGCAGGAGGATTGCTGCATGTTTGAGACCATCCTGGACATGAGAGATGTGGGTGAAAGAAGGAAGCGGGGGTGGGAGTGGGGGAGGGGGAATGGAAAAAATAATTTTAAAAAATTAGGGTTAAAGAGAGAGATGGCTCAGGCTAAGGGGACCTGAGTTCAGTTCCCAGCACCCATGTAAAATGGCTCCCAACGTCACCTTCAGGGGAACAGTGCCCTCTTCTGGGCCTCCTTGGGCACCTTCACTCATGCACATACCCCCACACAGATACATACACATAATTAAAAGTAAAAATAAATTTACAAAAAAAAGAGACATTATAAGAATTTCAAATAGTATGAAGACAAATTGACACGCACGTTTTTTCGTACTCTAGCGACACGTTGCAGATGAGGATGTACGCATCTTGCACCTGCTTCCTCATCCTTGGATGGCGGGCACCATGGTCCAGGACCAATCCTCGGACCAGCCTGTTAAAACACAGAATGTTTCATGGAATACAGATTCTCAAATAAGAATGCCATTCAAAGCTGGAGTCAGTCAGGCTACACATTGTTTCCTTGTATAATTTCAAACCTAACATATAATTAGCAAAATTAGGGAAAGAATCTGCTTTAACAGTATGACCGTGAGTGAAGATGAAAAGCCAATCCAGAATTATTCTCTAAGTTACACGGCTCAAAAATAGGAGTAGCTGATCAAATAACAAAAGGTAGGCACACAATGAGTTTTTCAAAATAATTATATAGAATAACTAATAATTGTTAACCTAAATGTCCAGCACAGTAGTTTATTGTTCAGCAAATAACAGCCCAGCTATTCAATGGTTATAAAAACTATGTAGTAACATGGAAAATATTTACAGGGATAGCCAATAAGTACAGAATAACCCATTGTGTACTGTATGTAAAACATGACTGCAACTATTCCTTTTTTTTTTTTTTTTTTTTTTTTTTTTTTTTTTTTTTTTTTTTTTTTATTTTTTTTTTTTTTTTTTTTTTTTTTTTTTTTTTTTTTTTTTTTTTTTGCTTTTTCAAGACAGGGTTTCTCTGTGTAGCCCTGGCTGTCCTGGAACTCACTTTGTAGACCAGGCTGGCCTCGAACTCAGAAATCTGCCTGCCTCTGCCTCCCAAGTGCTGGGATTACAGGCGTGCACCACCACCTCCAGCCCTTTTTTTTTTTTTTTTTAATGTTGGCAATTAAAGGGAAACCCCATACTCGGAATATAGCTTGGTTGATACAGTACATGTGTAGCATGATTGAGATTCTGCATTCTTTGATTCCCAGAACCATAAAAATAAATACATAAGGGCTGGTGAACACTTGCCACTCCTGAAGAGGACCTGAGTTTGATTCCTAGAAACAAATAGTAACTTACAACCACGGGGTCTGATGCCCTCATCTGGCCTCTGAGGACACTAGGCATGTATGTGATACACATACGTACATGCAGGCAAAACACCCAAATACATAAAAAAAAAATTTAAAAGCTGACTAAATAAGTTGGTAGATAGGTAGGTAGATAAATGGGTGGGTAGATAAATGGGTGGGTAGATAAATGGGTGGGTAGATAAATGGGTGGGTAGATAAATGGGTCGGTAGATAAATGGGTGGGTAGGTAGGTAGGTAGATAAAGGACTCTGAGAGTATGATTAGATTTGCATGGTAGGAATACAGACCATGGGGCTTTTTTCTGTTTTCCAAATATATTTTTTCTAGAACAAATGTTTTCATAACTTTATAAAAGTCACTTATATACATTTAAGTGGTAGCATTACTTAATACTCTCTTGGAAAGTTTTTTTAAAGACGTATTTGTTGTATGTGTAAGTGTGGGCATGTAGGCGTCACAATATACAAGTGGAGGTCAGAGGACAGCTTTGGGGAGTCAGTTCTCTCCTTCCACCTTGATGGTACATGGTCTCTCCTGTTGCTTCTTCCACTGAGCAGCATACTCCAGGCTAGCCCATGCATACAGCCTTTTACATGAGTTCAAGGGATCAAACACAGGTCACCAGGCTTGTATACAGCTAACACGTTTACCTGCTAAGCCCTCTCCTTGCCCTGGAAGGATCTTCTATGAGTATGTATGGTGCTAGGGACTGAACCAAGGCCTGTATAGTTTAGGTCAGTCCTCTACCATTGACCCTTAAGAATTGTCTATGCCCAGCCGGGCGGTGGTGGCGCACGCCTTTAATCCCAGCACTTGGGAGGCAGAGGCAGGTGGATTTCTGAGTTCGAGGCCAGCCTGGTCTACAGAGTGAGTTCCAGGACAGCCAAGTTTACACAGAGAAACCCTGTCTCGAAAAA
>NW_021621078.1:220069-229869 GCF_004785775.1 Grammomys surdaster | reverse complement strand
AAAAAAAAACAAAAAAAAAAAAAAAAAAAAAAAAAAGAATTGTCTATGCCCAATTGTAAAAGTATTTTTTGTTTGACTAACGTAATGGTCCTGGAAGCTTCCAGCCTCTTATCTAGGCCTAGAATGTCTTCAGCCTCTGAGACTTACTGCTGAATAATCTCACCCTTTCTAGCTCTTTCTGAACTCTGGCTGCTCTGGCTCAAAACTACTTTCCATGCTGACTGATTCAAATTGGCTTCTTTCAGCTTCTGCCTGAACTGTTCTGCTTGGCTGCTGGGAACCAAACCCAGGAAACTACCTGCTGTTCTAAGAGAACCTCAGGAAATTACCTGCTGTTCTGGAAAGACTAGTCAGTACAAGGTTAAGAAAGGACATTCGAGTCTCAAGTCCCAGGAACTTAAAAAACATCTGGCATTTCCTGGAAGCTGGTTATGACAATGGGATGGTCTAGGGCAATAAGCATATGACAGTGGGATGATCTGGGACAATAAGCATTCAATAGTGGGATAGCCCTAAGCAATGACCCTCACCCAAACTTCCCATTTTGCTGTCTCTATAACCTGCACCTGAAATTAAAGTTTCAGAGCTTGATCAGAACCCCAGACTTGCTCTCCTTTCTTGTATCTCTTGTCCCTACATTCTTTTGACCCCTTCCCTAGGGTCTTGTCGAATCCCCAAGGGCCAAGGCACTTGGCCTCATACTAACTTTGGCAATATAATCTTCTGGTTCCTGATCTCTGGCTCATTCTGTCTTTATCTCCATCTAGCTTGTTCTCTCTGCAGCCTGTCTCCATACAATTATCCAGCTAAAACTTCCCTCTCTCTTCTTTCTCTATGCTACTCTACCTTAAGTAGCCTCTTTTCTCTCTGTCTTCACAAGAGTTGGGCATATCTTATTCTATCAAATCTTTCTCTGATTCATCACTTTGTTTGCCTCTCAATCAGACATCACTTTCAAACATGGGTGCTTCCTTCCACAAACTAACTTTTCCTTTATTGCCTGAGATTAAAGCTGTGTGCTAAGGGAGTGTCTTATTCCAGCTAGAGTAGCCCTGTTACTGGACTGAAATCCCTCTACATTCAATATTTCCTAAGTACTAAATAAATAAATAAATAAATAAAAATTAAAAAAAAGTTTTTAGCCAGGCATAATAGCACACTCACTCCTATAATCTCAATACTTGGGAGGCATAAGCAAGAGGATTGCCACAAATTTGAAGTAAGCCTAGTCTACACAGTGAGTTCCAGGCCAGCCTGAGCTTCAGAGTAAAGTCCTGTCAGGAAGGAAGGAAGGAAGGGAGGGAGGAAGGGAGGAAGGAAGGGAGGCATTTTTAAAATGTCCAGCATAAGATATAAAGGAGCTTCCAAGTTTTTAATCTGACTAGAATACCCTAACTCCCAAATGTTGTGTTTATAAAAAGATAAAGAGATAAAGAGTATGTTCTGTGGGTGTGTGGAGAGGTATGGGGAAGGGGATGTCTCAGCAGGCCCATGCCTAGGCATCTCTTCCCCCTGAGGGACCAGCCACACGATGGTATAGAATAGAATAGTTTATTCAGGGCATGGGGAGGGGAGCCAGGAGGGGTAGTAGAGGCAGAGAGAGAGAGAGAGAGAGAGAGAGAGAGAGAGAGAGAGAGAGAGAGAGAGAGTAGAGGAGTAGAGGCCAGAGGCCGGCCATGACCACGTGGAGAGAGAGGGAAGGGAAGGGGGCAGACAGAAGCTACAGGCAAAAGATAAGAGATCAAGAGGGTAAGAGAGAGAGGAGGGGGCAAGCAAGCAGCCCCTTTTATAGTGGGCAGGCCTACCTGGCTGTTGCCAGGTAACTGTGGGGAGGAGCATACCTGGCTGCTGCCAGGTAACTATGGAGGTGGAGTTTAGACAGAATACTAACACCAAATGAAGACAAAGATACCTTACTTAGGAAAAAAAAGTATAAGTTCAATGTTGTCTACTTTTCAAGCTTCTGTCATGTTTACTGTCCTCATCCTCAGAGAATGATTATGCTGCTTTGAGAAAATAGAAACTTGGCTGGGCTGTGGTGACAAAACAACCTTTAATCCCAGCATTCAGGAGTC
The DNA here is from genome assembly GCF_004785775.1 of Grammomys surdaster. Lineage (NCBI taxonomy): Eukaryota > Metazoa > Chordata > Mammalia > Rodentia > Muridae > Grammomys > Grammomys surdaster. The sequence continues at coordinate 227,794 of NW_021621078.1, read as the reverse complement.
AGAGGCAGGTGGATCTCTGGGTTTGAGGCCAGCCTAGACTACAGAACTACAGAAGTGAGTTCAGGACAGCCAGGGCTACACAGAGAAACCCTGTCTCAAAAAAAAAAAAAAAAAAAAAGAAAAGAACAAAACAGAGAGAGAGAGAGAGAGAGAGAGGAAAAGCAGGAAAGAAACTGCCACGTCACTATTCTCAGCAGTCCCTCGTTCTTTAAAACAGATCATCCCTCTCCTCACTCCATTCCGGAATCCCCTTGCAGCACAGAACGCTGGTCCTATTTCACCGCTTTTCCTTACAGCTACTCTGAACTGTCTCCATTTGCAATTCCACCTTAAATCAGTAAGGGTTCTCTAGAGGAACAGATCCAATGGGATGAATATATTATTTAAAGAATTTATGAAGTCAGCTTTAAAATAGGAACAATGGCAGAATCACACCTGAGAGCTGAGAACCAGGGAGTTACTTAAGCCCGAGTGCCTCAGTAGTAGTCCCACAGGGGCTATCTCTCACTAAGGGGAGGAGAGCCCTGTAGCAGCTCAGTCCACAACACTGGGCACCTCAGCAGTCCAGATCTGGTAGGAGAAACTCAGAAGGGCCCTAGAAAGTCACTAGCCCCAGTCAAGGATGAAAGCGTAGAAATAGCTTCTGGTATTGACAATGAATCAGAAGCTGAAGCAACAGGACAATTGATTCAAGGCCAGAGGGAGGCTGATCGAAGGCTGGATGCTCTTCCTCCTGACACACCCTTTCATCTGTGCTGCCCCCAGAAGGTGCCCACAATCAAGGTGAGTCCTCCCAGGTCCATCAAGGCGATCAGGACAGTTTCTTAGGAGGGGCTCCTTGCTCAGGTGACTCTAATTTATGGCACGTTGCCATCAAAACCAACCACAAATACCCCCTCCCTTACCATTCTCTCCTGGACTTGCCTTCAGTCGGACTTCTGTCTCTGCCTCTCTACTGAAGCAGTATGCTGATCACTGTTCAGTTCACAACAATATACTTTAAAGTTTTTCTCTTTCTGCTTGGGTTCTGAGGCACCAGGCCTCTTTGACCTCCCTGGTCACCCATCCTCAGTCTCTGTTGGTGAATTTGTAACCTCTTTTCAATTTCTCAACAAATTTCCAATGTTCAGGATTCTTTTTTTTTTTCTTAACTGACTAAGTCGATTTTATTAAAATAGTTGACTTAGGCAACCACAATAGTAACTTCGGCTTCCGTACCCGCTCAATGCTGATGGAAGTAATCACTTAACGATCTCAGAAGGACTGTGTAAATCAATGAGTGGCTCATGGATTGGGTAAGTCAATGAGTGGCTAATAGATTCTCATCTGGAAACGATCCCATGTCTTAGAACCTTCACTGCAAGGTATTTTTCCTGTAGTGAATGTTAGTGTCGTGGTTGGTGTGTGAACTGGCCCATTTCCTTTCAGATTCTTGACCACCCAGCTATGAGCAGTTCTCGCGAGAGCTGTACCTCTTTCTAAGCCGGCACTCCGTAAGGACGAAACCATGGTTCAGCTCGAGCGCCAAGATTGTGAAGTCCTTTCAGACTCTTTAATTTTTGCACTTCTGATCAAGGAAGCACACACCAGAAACTTCGCATCATGGCTGGATCATGGCTGGTGAGGGTTATTTGAATTTGGTAGATCAACAATTCCAATTCTACTGGCATCTTTCGGTTATCTTTTTTTTTTTAATGTGCATGAATTTTTTTGCCTGCATGTATGTCTGTGCACCATGTACATGCAATAACAGCAGAGGCCAGAAGATGGCGATAGATACCCTAGAACTGGAATTACAGATAGTGAGTGCTGAGAATTGAACCCAGGTCTTCTGGAAGACCAGCCAGCACTTTTAACCCCTGAGCCATCTCTCCAGCCTCCTTTCTGGTACCTTTAAAAGTCATGGTTGCAGCCTCATAATGATGATTCTCAGATATGTATTTCTCATCCTGCCCTCTGTTCTGAACTCATTCCAGGATCTTAGCTCATGTCATCCACACGTAGAATGGATCCTGTCTTCTCATTTAAATCTCTTGATATACTCTCACAGGTACGCCCAGAGGTTTATGTCCTGAGCCATTCTAAATTCCACCAAACTGACCATCAAAACGAACTATCACATGATTACATTCCAATATACCATCATAAGTTGAAACTCCCACGTCAAATGCATTTACTGTCCCTAACCTTCCCACCATCATCATTTAGCAATGCTGTATATAGCAGAGTACAGGCTACATAGCTTCATGATTGCAGGGTTAGCTGTGAGCTACTGCTCAGCATCACAAGAAAGTTCATACAATATATATTGCTGAGGGGAATCAAAATGTAAAACTCAAAGTACAGGCTCTCCTGAATGTGTCACCTTCACACCACTGTAAAGCTGGTGAACTCTCAGGAACCATCTATAACTGCAAGCCTAGTTTTAACTACAATAAAAGCTCCAAAAAGTGAAAATGAAAGCAAACAACACGTAGAGAAGAATCTCTAGGCTGAGGAAAGTACATCAGTGCTGCTTGTGTGAAGGAGGTTCCGTGGTTTCACCTCTGGTCTCAGTAACCCACTGTCACATGGAGAGACATTAACTAAGGAAGCACATGAACTTTCAGAGTCATCCTCTGAGGGAAAGGAAGGTGAAAAAGAAGAAGCTGAACTGGATGTGTTAGCTCCGGGCCTGCTGGCACGGGCCAGGGAGTAAGAAGGTTGAGCACTACTTAGACATCCACTGGGGAGCCTGGGAAATATCTCCAGCTGATAAGTGGGAGAGAGCTGCAGTCTCAAGTGGGACTGAGAGGGTAAAAGCCATAAACATCAAACCAAGTTGAAATTATGAAGATACAGCTTCGCAAATTCGGTATGAAATAGCAGTAGTATCAAGTGGGATTTTAAAGAACAGTAACAAGATCATGTGTCAAGAAGAAGCAAATGGAGATATTATCCAGAGCAAAGATATTAAAGCTAGACTCCCACAAGTCACTACAAATTATATAATTTCTACTAATCAAAAAATAGTAGAAGTGTGAAATTTGCAAATTAGTAGAGGAGAAAAATATAATGATAAAACCAATAAAATGAAAAGTCGATTAGAAGAAACATAAGACAATGGGAAATGAATAGAAAGCAAAAAGACAGGAGATATGAAATCAAATATACTCTTAACAATGTTAAATGTAATAGATTGGCTACTTCAATTAAAATATAAAGACTATCTGATTAAGAATTTTTACTTGCCTCCAAAAAGTAAAACAAAATAAAAATGTCACCAAAAAGCAATCTTCTAAAATATAAGGATAAGACACACATGACAGGCACATACCAATGGAGAGAAAGCTGGTGGGAGCTTGGAAGATGGCTCAGTGGTTAAGAGCATGTTGCTACTCTTGCAGAACACCCTGGTTCAGTTCCCAGCATCACATGGTAGATCACAACCATCTGTTAACTCCAGTTTCAGAGGATCTGACACCTTCCTGACCACTACAGGTCCCAGCTATACACAGGCTGCACATACATGCATGCAGACAAAACACTTACACACTTAAAATGTCACTTAAAAAAAATCTTAAATGAACACATATTCATAGCCGGGCTGTGTTGGCACACATTTTTAATCCTAAACAGGCACTGGTGGATTTCTGAGTTCAAGGCCAGCATGGTCTACAGAGTGAATTCCATGACAGCCAGGGCTATACAGAGAAACCCTGTATCAAATGCCCCCCCAAAAAAAAAAGCTTAAAAAAAGAAAACTGGGACAGCAACTGTATAAACATGGGATACGTTATACTTTTAAGACTTTTCTAACCAGATCTGTATAGGTCTGTAATCCCAGATACCTGAAAGGCTGAGACAGGAGGATCAGAAACCAAGACTTACGTTAGCTACAGAGTGATTCAAGGCTAGCCCTAGTAAATCAGTAAGACCTTATCTCATAATAAAAAGTACGAGGAAAAATATGGAGTTAAAGCTCAGTGGTAAAGCATATACCCGGCATGTGCAAGGCATTTGGTTCAATCCTCAGTACTGGAAAAAAGTCATTATTAGAGAAATGACCATTAAAGATGGTCATTTTATATTGGTACAAAAAGTTCAGAGTTTGAGGAAAAATACTATATTAAAAGTTAGTCACACCTAAAGCTGGGCAAGGTGACATAAACCTGTAATTTCAGCATTTAGGAGGCTCAGGAAGGAGGATCCTAAGTTAAAGGCTAGTCCAGGCTACTTAGCAAGACCATATCAAAGAACAAAGGCAAGAACAATCCTGTATGCATCTAGTAAGACAGTTTTGGTTTTTTGTTTTTCTTTGCTAAGGATGAAACCTGGGGCCTTGAAGACATTACTCAAAGGATCTGTGCTCAGGCCCTTTCAAATTCATCTAGGCCAAGAGAGCCTCAAAATCTATAAAATATCCAGGCATGGTAGCATAGCCCTTTAATCCTAGAATTCAGGAATCTCTGTGAGTTCAAGGCCAGTCTGTCCTACAGAGGGAGTTCCAGGACACCCAAGGCTTGATATAGAGACCTTTTCTCAAAATAAATAAACATATGTGATATATATGTGTATGGTTTTGTATTTGTATGTTTAATATACATTTAACATATATTAAAGCTGTCAAAACGAGATGAGAATATAAACAAATCCATGATGGTATTGCTATAATATTCAAAAATGTTAACATGTCTCAGTAATTGACAGAACAAGCTGTCAGAATATTAATAAGAATACTGAAGGTTTGAAAACAGTATTAACAAAATCGGTCCCTTGACAGAAAACTATACCTCACAACTACAGTATGCCTTCTTGTCGAGTACATAAAAGATTACAAATAAACTCTCTCAAGCCAAGCCCACATCCTAGGACTCACAAGATTGACACAAAATGATTACTGTGAGCTCAAGGCCAGGTGGGGCAATAAGGCACAACCCTGGCCACTGAAAAAAACAGACAAACAAATAAACAAACAAACAAACAAAAAACCATAAAATAAACGAATTAATTGACTCTATACTCATGCTATAAGCAAATCTCAATAAGTTTCAAAATAGTGAAATCTCAAAATAAATTCTTATAGAATGTGTCCCCTACTGTTATATAATTGAACTAGAAATCAATAACTAGCCGGGCGGTGGTGGCGCATGCCTTTAATCCCAGCACTTGGGAGGCAGAGGCAGGTGGATTTCTGAGTTCGAGAGTTCGAGGCCAGCCTGGTCTACAGAGTGAGTTCCAGGACAGCCAGGGCTACACAGAGAAACCCTGTCTCGAAAAAACAAAAACAAAAAAAACAAAGAAACAAAAAAAGAAATCAATAACTACATTCTCCTATATTCTTTGAAATTAAGACACATGTTTAAAATAGAAATTAGAAAATATTTGAAATGGATTACATTTTCCAGCAAACCTCAGTCTATCTGTCTGCCAGTGGGATGAACTCCACAAACTATAGGAATGCAAACAAACAGACAAAACCCCCTCATTCTTTAAGCCAACTCTTCCTGACAACAGGAACTTCTGCAGATATGCAGAAAGAGATCCAGAAGTGGGAGTGGAGGAGGAGACTGCAGGCGGCCTTAACGGCAGGCCAGAGGAGCCAAGAGAACAGGGCAGCTCAATGGTCTCAAACTAGGTGAGAAGCTGAACGCATTTTTTCTTCAGTGCCTTCACAGAAGAAAGGCTGGCTGCACTACTGGGTATGGCTCACCCATATGGCAGGGAGACTGCCACAAACACCAGATCATGCTGGATGACAAAGACGTTGCCTCCAAATAGAAAAAAAATAAAAACAAGCAAATAAAGAACAGAGAAAGCAAACAGCTGGATGTGGCCATCCCAGGACAGAGGGTCACCACAGGGCCACTTTTTCTTACATCTATCCATACTTTGACACTAATCTTGCCCTTAAGATAGTCTTTTTATACACAAACCACTCTTCAGTGAGATCTTTAGAAGGCAAAGAACACAGAAAATATTTTAAAAGTCATAAGCCTCATGCTTGCCAGGTGATGGGATGGTGGAGCAGGCCTTTGATCCTAGCACTTGGAAGGCAGAGGCAGGTGGAGGATCTCTGAGAGTTCGAGGCCAGCCTGGTACACAGAGCAAATTCCAGGGATAACCAGGGCTACATAGTGAGACCCTGTCTCAAACAAACAAACAAACAAGAACAACCAAACAAAAATTGCACACGCTGGTAAGTAACCGCAGCACTCAGGAGGCCGAGGTAGGTGGGTCAGAGATCCCAGGATGGCCTGAGCTATGCAGTGAAAGCCCGTCTCCAAGCCACAAATAGATAATAAAAGTTAAGGGATGTGGTTAAGGAATTCGTACTTTAACACTATAAACTGAAAGCCTCAAATACTGTTTGACAAAAGCAGAGAACTAAAAACAAATGGCCTGAATGGTAATTTAATAAGACAGAAGTGAAAAGCTCCCCACCCTTAACCCAAAAGTCCAAGCATTAAAGAGAAAGGCATTAGAAAACAAAACACAAACAAATGGACAAAAAGCCGTCCTGGGTAAAATGAGAGGGGAGGTGGGAAGAGAGAGTGGGGGTGGGGAAATCCTTCAAACAGAAGCTTTAGGACCAGTTTGTTCAATTTTTTTTTGTTGGTTTTTTGTTGTTGTTGTCTTTTCGAGACAGGGTTTCTCTGTGTAGCCCTGGCTGTCCTAGACTGCACTCTGTAGACCAGGCTGGCCTCGAACTCAGAAATCCGCCTGCCTCTGCCTCCCAGCTTTTTTGTTGTTGTTGTTCAAAAATTTGAAGATTCAGATGAGATAGACAAATTCTTAGAAGTACTGATTTTTCAAAAAGTATGTAGAAAACCTAAAATGGTGTAAGTTGCAAATGGAATACATAGTTAGTGTTTGTATCCTAATCAAAATCAATTTGCTGAAAAACTCAAACATTAAAATTGAAGTATAAATTAAATGCATAATATATTAATGAGTTAGTATTCTTTTTAAAGGTATATTAGTTAATGTTGATAATATTTACATTTATTTCTAGATAAAATATTTTTTTAAGTTGTCTTAATTTGAGTTTCTATCGCTGTGAAAAGACACCATGACCATGGCAACTCTTAAAAAGGAAAACACTTAAATGGGGCTGGCTTACCGTTTCAGAGGTGTGGTCCATTGTTGTCATGGTAAAAAGCATGACAGTGTGGAGGCAGACTTGGTACTGGAGAAGGAGCTGAGAGTTCTCCTTGATGCCCTGGCAGCAGCAGGAGACTAAGGCATACTAGCCAGACTTCTTAAGACCTAAAGCCCGCCCCACACAGTGACGTTTCCTCCAGCAAGGCCACATCTTCTCCAACAAGTCACCAACAATATGGGCCAAGCATTCAAACACAAGAGTCTCTGGCCTCTATTCTTATTCAAACTACCACAAAAGTGAAATATTATTTCAAGATTTGCTTCAGAATAATGTAGGTTAGTCCTAGCCGTTGGAAGGCAGGAGAATCTCATGTTTGAGTCTAGGCTACCCAGTGAGGTCTCCTTTCAAACATGAGAAACACTATCTGTAGGGAGAAGGCTGAAGAGGAGGAGAGGGGAGCTGTAAGGCTGAAATCAGATTGAAAACTGAGAAAGATAAAATCAGAGGTACATGAGAGATCTCTGCCCTGTATTTACATAGATTTGGAGTCGAATATTCTAAAGAACTAAATATTCTTTTTTTTTTTTTGTATAGAATAGTTTATTCAGGGCATGGGGAGGGGAGTTAAGAGGGTAGTAGAG
>NW_021621078.1:199856-219669 GCF_004785775.1 Grammomys surdaster | reverse complement strand
CTCTCTCTCTCTCTCTCTCTCCCTCCCTCCCTCCCTCTCTCTCTCTTTCCTCCCTCCTCCTCCTCCCTCTCTCTCTCCCTCCTTCCCCCTTCCTCCTCCCTCCCTCTCCTCCCTCCCCCTCTCCCCTCCCTCTCTCTGTCTCTCTGACATAGCTAGATCCTGTATCATTACTCTTAGCTTTGTAGTTCTGCTTCTTATTAGGATGGTTTTCTCTGAAGTCTATAAAACAGCACAGGTGATTGTGCTTTACTCTCTAGTTTGACTTGAACTGTGAGCTTTCCAAGGAGCGTGTGTTCTGCTTACTCCTCACTGCAGCACCTGGAAGTGACAGGCTCACCGTAGCTAACTAATGTGTTGAAATGAATACACTGCCATTGAGAAAAACTAATGAAATCAATGAAAGCCAAATATTTCAGGACTTATTTCCAAAGTGTGGCTGCTGAGATGGCTCAGCAGGTAGCATGCCTGACAACCAGAGTTTGATCCCTGGAATTCACAAAGCGCTGAGGGAGAGCTTCAAGTCAGTATTTAACTTACATAAGCACAAGCATGCTGTGGTGTACACACATACATACATACACACATTTGCTCACATACATCCACACACACACACTCACACTCACACACTCACACACATGCACACACATACACAGAGTCATATGCACACATGGGGTGGATTTTTAATTGTAAATTTTATGCTATTTACTGTGTGTCTGTTTCTGACTTGTGCCTCATCTCCACGATTTCCACCATGAAGAGATCAATAGGGATACCTGGCCTTCTAATAGCCAAGACAGAATCCACCACGGCCTGAAAGAGAAGCAGATGAAAGGCATATTACGTGGACTAAAAGAAACTCCTGGTCCAAGTGACCTATCACCAGACTAAACAAGGAAAGTCAAAGGCATGGTCACCAAGTGCCACCTGCGGCACACTTATGTTTCTTAAAGTTAATTAACAATGCAGCATTCTGCTTCATATGGCAATGCCTTGTGACTTCCGTTATTATGAACTTCCTCATTTCAAGTTTCAGAAATGAGAAAGCAGAGGAACAACAATATAAGCAAATGATAACCTCCTGAAACAAGTCTTCTGGAACTACCCAGGCAGTTTTGTCTTTATTCTACGTATTATTTACCTTCAGAAGTAAATCAAATAAACATGTACTTCCCAGATGGGAATCATATATATATATATATGTCAGGTCAATCTTGCATTAAAGCAGCAGCCCTAATGACAAGGCACACTGCCAAAATGTGTATCTGATATCATCAAATATGGACCTCCAGGTTTAGCCGAATACACTGTCCAAGAGGTTTCACAAGAGATAAGCCACAGAAAGCTAAGTTCCTTCCAAATTCCAAGACAGGTAATCACTAATGTGACACCTTTGGGAAGGTTAAAAACACTGTTGTGATCAACTGAATTTTAAATGCTTACCTTGTTGGTTTTACGTTGGTGGTGGTGGTTTTTAAATTTAATGTATTTATTTTATGTGTATGGATGTTTTGTCTTCATGTATACCTGTGTATTGTGTGCATGCCTGGTATCCACAGAGCTAAGAAGGTGGCATTGGATCCCCTAGAACTGGAGTTAGCGATGATTGTGAGCCATCATGTGTGCCCTGGGATTTGAACCCAAGTCATTTGAAACAGCAGCTAGTGCTCTTTACCACCAAGCCATCTTGCCAGCCTGCCTTCTTGTTTTACATTTCTGAAAAGTTATGTGTAATATTTGGTTGTCTTATAGAAAAGAGAAAAGTATCAACGTGTGCCTGACTACTCTGGGTAGAGGACACTTGAATCGCGTACCTCCGTTAGTATGTCGGCCAGTTCAGCATGAACTTTTGTCCGCAGGGATGTTCTAGCCACGTCTAAGAGGATTTCTCTTTTCATCTCCTTTTGTACTTTAATTTCATCCAAAATTTCAAGTGCTTTCGTCTTTGCAACATCAAATCCCTCAGCTATGATTCTAGGGTGCAGGCCCTGATGCAGCAACATAAATACACAGATTATATAGCAAACCACGAAGAGTAAATGTCCGTTACGTTCTCTGAGTAATAAGTATATGTTAAAAATAATGTGACCCACAGCGATGGCACTAACATAAATGTGTCATTCATAAGTATCTCTTTCTCAGGCTTCATATCTGAAACAATCTTTTAAAATACATATGAATGTTTCGCCTGTGTGCACGTATATGTACCATGTGCATCCTGGGACCCACATAGGTCAGAAAAGGGGGTTGGAGCCCCTGAAGTTGGACTCACAGATGGATAAACCAAACTACAGCTCCAGCGGCTGAGCGGGAACTCAATAATAATAAGCTTATAGAAAAGCTGCAAGTACAAAGAAACCTATAAATTCATTCATTCATTTAGAGATAAGGTCTTGCTACATGCGTAATTCAGGCCGTCTTCAAATTCCTGACTCAGCTCTCCAGTGCTGAGATAAAAAATGTATGGTGCAATGCAAGGCATAACAAGGTCTATTTTGGCCAGGCAGTGGTGGCGCACGCCTTTAATCCCAGCACTTGGGAGGCAGAGGCAGGCAAATTTCTGAGTTCGAGGCCAGCCTGGTCTACAGAGTGAGTTCCAGGACAGCCAGGGCTACACAGAGAAACCCTGTCTTGAAAAAGCAAAAAAAAAAAAAAAAGTCTATTTTCAAAAGCTACAACTACATCTAGGCACATAACATTCCTTTCAATGCTCAAGGACAGATCAGCACTGACTCTGACAAAAGTACGTCACAGTAATGTGCTGGACGTCATCTCATGCCCCCAATAGAATACACTCAGATCACCACAGAACTGATGTAGCCTTGCCAAAAATTAATAACCTGGGTCTAGTTGTGAAGAAATAGACAATGCCAAGTGAGGAGCTTTCTACAAAATAACTGGCCTGTGCAACTTAAAAGTAGCAATGTCAGTCAAGTGAGATGGCACAAACTTTAGTCCCAAAGCACAAGAGGCAGAGACAGGCAGACCTCTGTGAGTTTAAGGCCAGCCTAATCTACATAGTGAGTTCTGGGACATCCAGGACTATGCAGAGAAACCCTGTCTCAAAAAGAAGAGGGGGGGAAGCAATGTTAGGACTGGAGAGATGGCTCAGCAGTTAAGAGCACTTGTTACAGAGGCAGGTTGATTTCTGAGTTTGAGGCCAGCCTGGTCTACAGAGTGAGTTCCAGGACAGCCAAGGCTACACAGAAAAACCCTGTCCTGAAAAACCAAAAAAAAAAAAAAAGAGCACTTGTTACTCTTGCAGACAACCTGGGTTCAATTCCCAGAATCCACAAGGTGGCTCATAACCATCCATAACTCCAGTTCCAGGGTATAAAAATAAATAAATCTAAAATAGCTTTTAAGTAGGCCAGCAAGATGGCTCAGAAGGTAAAGTTGCTTGCCACCAAGATGGACAACCTGAGTTTGCTTCAAGTACCCATGTAGTGAAGGAAAGAACTGACTCTCCCAGGTTGACTTCTGACCTCCACATGTGCCCCACATACAATAATTAATAAGTGTACTTTTTAAAAGTAGCAATGCCACGGACTATAAATGACACTTCAGGAACTGTCTTGGCTTCAAGGAGACTCAAAGGACATGACCTCTCAACACAACACATTGTCCTAGAGTTTCCTTATTCTGTAAAAGACACTCAGGACCAGTGGGGAATCTGAAAGAAATCTGCAGACTAGATTATAATACACTCATGAGCTGTTGATATTAAGATTAATTTTATACATATAGTGACTCTATATGAGAATTCAGTGATTCTAGAACTTATACAGCAAAAGCTGGCAGCACATGGCTGTAACACCAGCACTCGGGAGGCTGGGGCAAGAAGGTAGTAAGTTAGAAGTCAGCCCCTGGACCTAGGCCTCCCTGCACATATGTAGCACATATGGTCTACATGTGGGTCCCAAACAACTGGAACGGAGCTATCCCAAAAGCCGTTGCTTGTACATGGGATATGTTCTAGCTGGACTGCCTTTTCTGGCCTCAGTGGGAGAGGAAGTGCTTAGCCTCGAAGAGATTTGAAGTGCCAGGGTTGGGAGGATACCCAGGGAGCCCCTACCTGCTCAGAGGAGGAGGGTAGGGAAGGATTGTAGGAGGAGGTCAGTGAGCAGGATGTAAAGTGAATAAGTAAAAAATAAAATTTTTGAAAAAGAAGTCAGCCCCACCTACATACCATGTCTAAACACACACACACAGAAAGAGAGAGAGAGAGAGAGAGAGAGAGAGAGAGAGAGAGAGAGAGTGAGAGTTTGAAATAATAATTAGGACACGTCTGCAACTTCCTCTTCCTTTCATTCAGAAAACATCAGACACCTTATATTAATTACATGTCTCATGGACAACATAGCAGAGGTGTGATAATCCACTTATAACCCTGGTGATTCTTTGTAATATTCTTACAACTTTTCTGTGGATCTAAAATTCTGACCAAAATGAATGTTTGAGACAATGTCTCATTATGAGCCCAAGCTGCTCTCAAATGTGCAATCTCTCTGCCTCAGCCTCCTGAGTCCCAGAATTACAGCCATGCACCACCACACCTGGCTCACAGAATTAAGGCTTTTCAAATACTGTTGAGCCAGAGCTTGTAGTGCAGGGGTAGATCAGTTCCTTAGGATGAGCAAAATCCCAGGTCTTTGAAACAGTCAACAAAAGAAGTAGTAGCATTATTTATTCTCTTTTTTGGTGCATTTATCTATGTTCTCTGTCTTTTATGTGTGCTGTGAGGATGTTGGTGAATGTACGTGCCAGAGCATGAGTGTGAAGGTCAGAGGGCAACTTTGGAACCTTAGGTATTGGTCCTCCCCTTCCACATTGCTTGAGGCAGCACCTCTCTTATTGCTGTATGTTCCAAGGGCATTCTCCCATCTCTGCCTCATTTCCCTGTAGATATGTACAGACATATGGCCATGCCTAGCTTGGCAAGGGTCTGAGGATTCAAACTCAGGTCCTCGCACTTGAACAGCAAGCACTTTACCCACTAAGCTGTTTCCTGAACAGTACTGTTCATTTTGTAAAATAACACACAACATTGTGAACGCTGACATGAACCACAATTCATTCATGTCGTTTACATCACTCCTAGAACACTTAAAGGGTGAGCATCTGTGATGGGCATAGTTCTAAGGGCTCTATGTGAGTTATTTGATCCTCTCAACAACAGTATAAAGTGGGCACTATCTCTGCTCTACACAGGCAATGTAACTCATCTTACATCAGCAAACTGCTTTAGAAATGGAGCCAAGACCGATATCCATAAAACCCAACACTCTAATCCAACCTGTGCTATTACCATTTGCAAAAATGTCCTTTATCTCAGTCCTCATAATCACTCACTTGAACTACTAGGACAGCCTCTAATTGTGGACTCATTAAAGTTGTCCCCAAATATTTAAAATGCCAATCTGTTCCCATCAGTCATTAATATGCTGCCTTTTGGCCTGTTCACTCCAGCAATACAGTATGTGCTTCCTGATCTGCCAGTGTTCCTCACCCTCGGAGAACATCTTCCATTTTCCTCCACAACCTCTTCACTATCACACACATGCCCTTAAACTCCAGTAACATCAAAAGCTTATGGTCCTATACCAGCGCTAAGTGGGGCTTCAGCCTGGAACACCGTGTGCCTTACATTCCATCCCGGAGACTTTCTATTCAAGCTCCTGACTACTGAAGGCTAATTTAGCATCTCTATGCTTTCCTGGCGTCTCATTTCTATCATATCCTGTGCTTCTCTTTATCATTGTTCAGATATATACTACACTACACTACATTACACACACACACACAGGCACGCACACACCCCTCACCATTGCCAGTCTCCTTCCTTCCTCCCCCAACCCTAATTCTTGGGAGGCGCCCATCTTTCACCTGTGCTTCAGAGGAACACTAACCCTAGCTTAAGCAGTGAGGTCTAAAGAAGCCTAATCAATTCCCCTGATAATGGTATTCAGTTTAGGATGGGCATAAGACTACGATTGGCCCAAGGAAGAATTCATATACTACAGTGGAGAAACTTCTTTATCTTACCCATACCTGCTGAGTAACACTGGCTTCCTCTGAGGGTCTTATCTTCAAGATCCATTTTAGGATGAAGCCTTATTGTGTGCAGAAGAGCTAAGAGATCAAAAGGACCTGTGTACTTGATGGCTGGTTGAACTTTTAAATTTACCAGCAACAGACTACACACCATTCTCTTATGTAAAATGATGATTGATTTCTGTATAGGTAAAAGAGTTTTAGTTGTTTCCATTGTTTAAGCCCAAATCTAAACGAGGTAAGTTACAGACACTGAATAGATAATTCTCAGAGCACAAAGAAGCCAGAATCTCCACTTTGACCAGGTTATGCTTTGCCAAGATAGTCTCTGAGGAAGACAGAAAACTCAAATAGTTATAGAAAAGACATAATGTTGAGAAAAGAATACGAATAAACAATGGTACAGACAGAGAAATGTGAATGATGGTTTTACAGGCTGAGGAAGAGAGGATTCAGCTAAGTGCTTTAGGAAACAGGGACTAGAAAAAGACACAAAGTGGGGCTAGAGAGATGGCTCAGTGGTTAATAGCATTGATTGTTCTTCCAGAGGTCCTGAGTTCAATTCCCAGCAACCTCATGGTAGCTCACAACCATCTGTAATAGGATCAGATGCCCTCTTCTGGTGTGTTTAAAGACAGCTACAGAACTCATATACATAAAGTAAATAAATCTTTAAAAAAAAAGAAAAGAAAAGAAAGAAAAAGACACAAAGTGAAAAGCCTTCAGTCATCTTTCCCCAGTTAATTTAAAGGAACAACATTTTGTTTCAACTTTTATTAGTTACATTTTCTTTTGTGAGCATGACTCATGGGTACATGGGAGGTTTCTTTTTAACCTTTCTATATATCCTTAAATATTTTATATTTTTAAAAGTATATAATTGCAATAAAAGCCATTACTTTGGCAAAAAAATAAAAAGCACTTTCCATTTACAACTGCCTAAGGTTATCTTAATTAAAATTAGTTCTTATTCTCTAAAATTAAATTTAAAAAAAGACTTGCTTGGTGTGAAAGTTTAATACCTCAGAAATGTAAAGATCAGCTTGTTTCAGCAGCTCTCCGATGATCAGGACGTTTGAAGTAGTGCCGTCCCCTGTGATGTGGTCTTGGGCTGCCGCCACTTTTGCTATGACAGAAGCCGTTGGGTGTTGGATTTGCTGGAAAAGGTAAACAACAGATTTAAAAAGACAGAAACTGTGATGAAGAAGGCCACTAAATCCAAGATACCCCAAGGGTCAATGGTAAAATTAACAAACAAACTTCATGCTGCACATTTACAAGTTACAACATTTAGTAAATGTCAAATCCAGAGTTTTAAAGTTGAGAATTAATGAGGTTTGAACATTGTATGAAAGTCTTTGCTTCAAACTGCAATGACATTTCCGAGAAGAGATTAAGCCCTTCAGTCTCTAAGAGGAATATTTTTACGAACACTGCCAAGGACTTTTTCCTTTTGCATGATTACAAAGACTATAATGAAGTACTCTGAAAAAGATGTTATTAATTTGTAAGTCTCCCTAAGCTATCAGACTCTATAAACATTTGAAAACAGCCAAAAGTCATTCTGTTGAGGTTTAATCCAACAGCCATATCTTAAGAGTGCAGTATTTAGTTGGTAGCCTTAAAAATACAAATTGTGGTCAGGTGGTCTTGGGGCAATCAATCAATCAATCAATCATCCCAAGGAAAAAAAAATGTTGGGCTAGAGAGATAGCTTAGCTATTAAGAGTATGTTCTGCTCTTCCAGGAAGTGGAGTTTGGTTCCCAGGATACAAAAGTGGCTCACAATGACCTTAAGTCCAGCTCTAGGGAATCTGACACCATTTTCTGGCCTCTGCAGGTACCAGCATACATATGGCAACCACTCATACAGATAGACCCTCATACATATAAAATTTAAAAAATCAATAAATCCTTAAGATATAAATTGTAAGGTTGAAGGTGTAGCTTAGTGGTAAAGAGCACTTGCCTAGCATATGAGGGCCCAACGCTCAATCTCTAGCATTGCAAAAAAAAAAGTTTATACTTCAAGATAAGGTTTCTCTGTGTAGCCCTGGCTGTCCCAGAACTTGATCTGTAGAACAGGATAGCCCCAAACTCAGAGATCTGCCTGTCTCTACCTCCTGAGAGCATGTCCCATCAAGCCAAGCTAATTTTTTTTCTTTCACTTATGTGCATTGGTGTTTTGCCTGCATGTATGCTTATGTGAGGAACTGGAGGTGCAGACAGATGTGAGCTCCCATGTGGGTTCTGGAAATTGAACCCAAGTCGTCTGGAAGAATAGCCAGTGCTTTTAACCACTAAGTCATCTCTCTAGCCTGTCATAAACAAACAAACAAACAAACTTGCGAGTGTACCTCCTCCGTCCTTAATGTGAACCTAGAGTCTCGCACATGCTAGGGAAGTGCTCTACCACTGAGCTGCATTCCCAGCCCATGTGCCATGCTTTTAATTAAGGCTTATACGATTTATCAAAGCCAGCTGCAGCTGGGAAGTGTGTCTAATACCTGAATCCAACACTCAGGAGGCTGGGGCAGGCAAGAATGGAAGGGGGGATTGTGAGTTTGTAGCCAGCCAGGGCTACATAGGCAGATCCTGTCTGAGAGAAGAAAATGAAAAAGAGCACTAGCTCACCATCTCATGAAGTAGTACATTGCCATCTTTGGTGAGTTTGATGTCACCTGCCCCAGAAACAAGCCTGTAAAAAGAACAATGGTACTTATTAACTACACAAGCCAAGAATCAAAGAACACTCCGAGTTCTTGCCATCCATGGTCCTAAACACAGATGACTAGGCTTGGAAAATTTACACTGAACCATGGGGTGATATGTGGTAGTGACTGCCACTTGTGTCTCATGGAATTATTTCTCCCTGATGACATTATAGTAATCTCATTCCAAACGGAGCATTTATGGGTTTAAAGAGCAGCTGATGAATTCTACACATTGGCTAATGAAAAGTATAAAACAGGGCTGAAGAGATGGCTCAGAAGTTAAGAGGTTGCTCTTCTATAGGACCTGAGTTCAACTCCTAGCAACCACATGGTGGCTCATAACCATCTATAATGAGATCTGGTGCCTCTTCCGGCATGCAGGCATACATTCAAATAGAACATTGTATACATAATAAAAATAAGTGTTTTTTTTTAAAGTATGAAACAGAGTACAAATCTACAAATTTGTGTAGGTTTTTATCTTGGTGAATGTCATGATTCAGTCACTGAATTTAGCTGTCTCATCCTTCGCATTTGTTAAAGCAACAAGCTCTGTCAATTCCACAATTAAAATGCCTTTGGAGCTGGGCAGTGGTGGCGCATGCCTTTAATCCCAGCACTTGGGAGGCAGAGGCAGGCAGATTTCTGAGTTCGAGGCCAGCCTGGTCTACAGAGTGAGTTCCAGGACAGCCAGGACTACACAGAGAAACCCTGTCTAAAAAAAAAAAGATAAAATGCCTTTGGATCTCTTCTCTCCAATTTTATTGTTATCCTTCCTAGACTGCTTAGATGGTATCTTGTCTCCAAATTTGAATCAACCCTCCATGTTATGTCTTTCTAAGAGGCAATGGGACTCAGTTTCCTGACCACCAATCCTTCAAAGATGTTACATTTTCTACCATCTTCAAGATAAAAATCCAGGTAATTTAGCAGTAACATACATGGCCTTTTCCAAGCTCTCCTGTTCCATCGACCATTTTTCCCACAACAGGCCTTTCAGTTCCTTTAATGCATTATAATGTTTATTTCTGATGAACGTGCACCACTGGGAGGCCTTGATTCCTGTCATTCTCCTATAACTCTGATCAAACATCCCCTGATATCTGAGAGGCTTTTCCTTCAATCATCGGTAATTGGACCCTTTCCTCTGTAAAAATCATTTGCATCTCTATATAATTGACATACCTGTCACTGCCATGTCACTTTAAAAATAGATACCATCTCAAGGGCTAGAGAGATGGATCGGCAGATAAAAGCACTTATTATTTTTGCAGAGGATCTGAGCTTGGTCTCCAGCACCCACATCAGATGGCTTACAACTGCCTATAGCTCAAGTTCTAGGGACCTGTCACTCTCTGACCTCTGCGGGCATCTGCACACCCCTGATGCACATAAACTCAGACAGATGTACACACATAAATATAAATCAATTTTTAAAAGAAAAGAACAGAAAACTATTTCATCTGTTTTCTAGTATCTGGTGTTAAGTGGACTCGTTTACTATTAACGCTAGTTTGCTCATTCCTCTCAGGGTGTGTCCTTCCCAAGAGACGTTTTGATCTCCCCTACTCTTCTTTCCTTTCTTCATAAAACAATGGTGTTGAATAAACATTTATCCAAATGCATGACTAAACATGAAGAACTGTAGGTACAGAGAGTTGCAAGAACTTGACCAAGTACCAACAGCTGGCAGATAATGGAACTTGAATTTGAACCTATGACTGCTTAGTTCCAAAGCTAGTACCACACTCCGCCACGTCAAAACAATACTGTCTGCGGCGGAGCTGCAGCTCAACGTCCGCTGAGCGCGCGCACAAGGCTAAGTTCATCCCCAACAGGAGAGGGATGGAGGGAGCGTCAGAAGCGTTTTCAACACTCAACGTTTCCAGAGACCCGCATTAATGAATAGCCTGTTTATGAATCTTAGTGAAAAGGGGATGGTGACACAACTTCTATTGATGGAGTCTTTTCTTCGAAAAGGCGTTCTCTTCCTCGGCTAGAGAACTCTAAGAGCAGGAATGAGAGGGAGGAAAACCGGGTGTCTAAGTGTCGCAGCATTGCTCACAGGTTTTCACTGATCAGCATCAGAGGGAACTGCGACACCCCGCACACCCTAGCGACATCTCACATTTTTAGCGCGCCCTTAGGACCCAAGCTGGGACGCAGCACATCCTGCAGCCCTCGGGCGGCGCATATGTTCACAGCCAAGGCCGCCTGGCTCCGCGTCACTTCAGCCCCAGGGTTGGCAATTTTGATCGCAGCCATGGTTCAACGGTCCAGCCCCTAACTTGCGGACTCCTTGCCCTGGCGCCACGCCCACACTCCTGAGCTTCGCCCAATCGGCGCCATAACAGGAAGTGACGCTATCACGCCTCGGAAGCTAGACTCGCTTGAGTCCTGCGCGCAAACATGGCGTCCTCCACCTCCGCTCGGACACCGGCGGGGAAGCGAGTGGTGAATCAGGAAGAACTGAGGCGGTTGATGAAGGAGAAGCAGCGCCTGAGCACCAACCGGAAGAGGATAGAATCCCCGTTCGCCAAATACAACCGTCTGGGGCAGTTGAGCTGCGCGCTATGTAACACCCCGGTCAAGAGCGAGCTCCTGTGGCAGACCCATGTTCTGGGAAAGCAGCACCGGGAGAGAGTAGCGGAGCTGAAAGGCGCCAAGGGAGCAACCCAGGGCCCTTCGGCCGGCACTGCGCCTCAGCCCACCAAGAGGAGAGCGACGGATGAGGAGAGCCAAGACGCCAAGAAAGCCAAGGCCTCCGTGGGGCCTCAGGTACAGCCCTCCACCTCAGCCTCGTCCGCCAACTTTGAGAAGTCGGGAAAAGAGGCCTCTAGGGCGGCCCCCAGTAAACCTGGACTCGGTTTACTCCCTGATTATGGAGATGAGGAGGAGGAGGAGGAAGAAGAACAGGGAGGTGGGGAAGAAAGAAGAGACAGCAGCAAGCATCTTCCCGATGCACAGGGCAGAGAACACTCGCTTGCCTCTCCGAGGGAGACAACAAGCAATGTGCTGCTAAACGACCCCTTTAATACAAATCCTCCCAAGGCCCCCTTAGTTCCTCATTCAGGGTCAATTGAGAAAGCAGAAATACACGAAAAAGTGGTGGAAAGGAGAGAGAACACCGCCGAAGCATTACCAGAAGGATTCTTCGACGACCCTGAGGTAGATGCAAAGGTCCGGAAGGTTGATGCCCCAAAGGATCAGATGGACAAAGAGTGGGATGAGTTTCAAAAGGCTATAAGGCAAGTCAATACTATCTCTGAGGCGATCGTGGCTGAAGAGGATGAGGAGGGACGGTTGGACCGGCAGATTGGAGAGATTGACGAGCAGATAGAATGTTACCGTCGAGTGGAAAAGCTGCGGAATCGCCAGGATGAAATAAAAAACAAACTTAAAGAGGTTTTGACCATAAAAGAACTTCAGAAAAAGGAAGAGGAGAATGTGGACAGTGATGACGAGGGAGAATTACAGGATTTGCTGTCTCAGGACTGGAGGGTAAAGGGGGCTTTGCTGTAAGGTTTTGAAGACCCGAGATTTCCATCAGTCTCCGATGTCCCTTAAAAAGTGCTGTGTCCAAGTTCTTGGGTTCCTCTGTCCTTGGATACACTTGATTGTTGGGATAAAGTAATCGAGTGAACAGTAATACTTTGGGGATGGTACTGCGTGCGGTGCTATTTATTATAAAATGTTTGAGGTAAAACTGTTTTTGACATTTTTGAAATTATAACCACAAATTGCCAAGTTTTTCAACTTTACAGGCTCAATGTGGTTTTTCAGTTGTAAAATCTAAATTGTAAATATTGCACATAGCTAAGTATATATTTATACAAGTCACTCTTTTGAACCTTACAGAAGTCAGATTAAAAAAGACATTTATATGACCTCGATGTATGTGTATTTTCAAGCCTTAAACTCCGAAGGGTTGGAGCTTTGGGAAGGTTGTTTTTAGAAGGCTACTCATAAACACATATTCTTCATAAATTTTGTTTTCAAAAGCATACAAATGTCCAATGTCCTTAAGCACAGTGTTTCTTTTGGTAAGACCAATAATTGTTGTCATACATCAGTATCACCTGTGAAACTTTTGGTGGTTCATGGAATGTCAAATTGCCCATGAAGCTTTAGTGCCTGAGCCCTCTTAGAGTCCATAAATCTAAATGAGATACAGATGACAATATTCCCACGTTATTCTAATATATGCCAAAGTTAGAGATTCAGCTGCCCTAAGTGTAAAACCCATTTATATATGTTTTCAGACTTTGTTTTCCTTGAACATGTTCTGTAGTTGCTCTTGTACTCCCTGCCCCGAGTGGTGCTGAGCAGATCAGGGCTATGGAAATGCTAGGCAAGTATTCTACCCCCACCAAGCCGGTTTTTGAATGAAGGAAATATTACCCCGTTTCATTATTACCCCATTAAGTCTGAAATTTTATTTTTGTGGTAAATTAGTCTTGTGTTTACAGGTTCTTTCAACGGCAAGAAGATATGTAAGTAGCTAGGAAAGCAATGCCAGTCGCCTTATTCTAGTTATTGATAGTTTAAGGTATTGATCCTTGCTTTGGAGGATGAGGTGTTCAAAAAGGAAAATAAGCAGCAGTGTTTTATATACAGCATCTTCCAACTTACTGTTACTGATAGTAGCTAAGACATACTGTTCTAAACATAGGCTAGACAGGATTCTAAGTACTCTACATATATTAACTCATTCAAGTTCAGATTGTATAAGGGGAACCACTAACAAGAAGAAAAAGCCTGAAACCCTTGAAAACTGGATGTGCTGCCTCTCACCTGACATCTCAGCTTTTGGAAAGCCAAGGGAGATGCAGCCTGTACTACATAGTGAGACCCTGTCTAAAATGAAGGAGAAAAAAAATCCTTTAATTCTCAAGAATTAGTTTTACAGGCAATGTGGAAATAAATGGAGGATTTTGTTTTGTTTTTAAACTGAAGAATTCTGTGACAGTTTGGTGTTACTCTAGTTGTAGTGTATGGTATGAGAGGAGTCTCAGAAACTGGGAAATTATGTAGATAAAACTTCAAAAGTAAAGTGACTGGTTAGTTATGGACTAAGGGGGTGGGAAATAATTTCTCAGGAAGAACTAACATGTTAGTGACTAGAAGTAGAAGAAAGCCAGGAGGTGGTGGCGCACGTCTTTAATCCCAGCACTTGCGAGGCAGAGGCAGGCGGATTTCTGAGGCCAGCCTGGTCTACAGAGTGAGTTCCAGGACAGCCAGGGCTACACAGAGAAACCCTGTCTCGAAAAACAAACAAAAAACAAAACAAAAAAGTAGTAGAAGAAAAATGCAGAAAGGTTAAGAATAGGATGTCAAAAAAAAAAGGATTTTTTAAAAATGATTTATTTCATGTGCATTGGTGTTTTGCCTGCATGTATGTCTGTGCAAGGGTGTCAGATCCTCTGGAACTTTCAGGCAGTTGTGAGCTTCCATATGGATGCTGGGAATTGAACCAGGATCCTCTCAAAGAGCAGGCAGTGCTCTTTAAACACTGAGCCATCTCTCCAGTCCCAGGATTCTCTTTTAGGTGTGAGTACCAAGAAGACATTGTCTGACTTGGTATGTGCCACACATGATTAATAATCTTGCTGCCTATGACACAAAGTTTGAATTCTTAACTGCCAACTGATTAGCTATTTCAGTTTGAAAGTCACAAAGGGTGCACCTTCCCCTACACTGAGAATTTTCAGTCACTTCAGCATGCAAGGAAGGACAAAGATGTGTTTGTTGAGAGGTGAGTGATGATCTGCAGGAGCACTTTCATTAGAAATAGGAAGCTGGGTATTGTGGGTCATATCTGTAATCCTAACACTAGGAAAAGCTGAGGCAGGAGAATTGTTATTATTTTGGGGCCATACATTTGACAGTAAGACCCTACCTCAAAAAATTAATGCATAAAAATAAAATACAAATTATATATATATTTTAAATTTTCTACAGGGGCTGGTGAGATGGCTCATCGGATAAGAGCACTGACTGCTCTTCCAGAGGTCCTGAGTTCAATTCCCAGCAACCACATGGTGGCTCACAACTATCTTTAGGGAGATCTGATGCCCTCTTTGGGCAGGCAGATGTATATGCAGCAGAACACTCATACATTAAATAAATAAAATTTAAAAAAAAAAAAAAAAACCACTTCAGGTCTTCTTCAGATTGAATGCCTTTTTATCTTGGTCCTTTCTAAGAAGAAAAAAAAAAGTGAGGGTTAAATCTTCTAGTAGCCATTTTAAAAAGAAACAGGTGAAGTTTTAATGTTTTTAGTTAATCTGCTATATCCAAAATATTAACATTTCAGTGATATTTAAAGACTACTTAATAATTTTGCATACATTTTTGAAATCTAAGTGTATCTAACAGCATATGTATTTTGAGTGTTCAGTAGGCATCCCTAATGGATAGCACAGGTCTAAAAGTTACACAAGTGAAAAGAAAACACATAGAGACGTAGACAGCAGGTTCGTTCTTAGCAGCAGAGGAGGTTAAGTGTGGTTAGGTGTGGCTTATCATTGAACATGTCATGATGTAGAGAATAAGATTCGTTATTACTTGTGTGCGTATCTCTTGTGTGTGTGTGTGTGTGTGTATGTGTGCATGTGCGTGCACACATCCACGGAGACCAGCTGGAGACCAGCTGGAGACCAGAGGAAGAGCATGTGTGCTAGAAAACAAAGGTCCTTTAGAAGAGCAGCAGGTGGTCTTAATCATTCAGCCATCCAGACCCCCTCAGTTAACATTTTATTCTTGAATGATTCTTCTAAAGCCATAAGGAATGTCAGGTGTGTTTATGCACATGAACTACCACTACCTTTTAAGAGGACCAAGAATCTCAAAATATGATTCAGTGGTCCTTATTAAGAGCAGTAGAGAAGGACCCATGATTATATCCAGTGCTCAGTGAGTCCTTGTTAAATTTGAGATTGAGGGAACAGCTATGGGAGTGAGCAGCTCCACAAACGTCAAAGATCAGTACATGCTCTGAGCCGAGTCAGGTTTGATGTTCAACTGTGCAGTTCCTTATTTAAAACAGTCCAGTCCACCCTAACTTGGAAGAAAAAGAATGTTAACCCAACTGGCCTTCAGATATACATTTGTCCAGCGGCTTACATTTATGAAAAGCTTTCCCATGTGTTTCACAGATGATGGTAATAATAGCTGCCCTTCTGGTACTTGCAGGGAAAAAATATAAAATTTAGACCCAAAACCTTTAATAGCAAACACCAGATTAATATGGACTGATAAGCAAAGCAGTTGGCAACACAAAGCCCAGTTTAAGCTATTCCACTTTATTTTGCAGTACAGGAGCTTTGAACCCAGGTCCTTAGACATGCTAAGCAAGGGGTCCATCCCTGAGCGGGATCCTGAACCTGCTCCACCTTTCAGTAGTTAATTATTTTAGCTGAGTCACCTCTCTAAACTTGTTTGCTCAAATATCAAATGAAAATACATAATCCTCAAAAGGCTGTGGTGAGAATCTATGAATCATCTTAAATATAGAACAGAAAAAGCTTAATGAAAAAATAAGTTTTCTGTCAGTGAAGCACCAACTGGCTAGCAACTTGGCAATATGCAGAAGTTTAAGTTTATCAGTGGGAATGGTGGTTGAAGGGACTTCAGTTGTCCTTTTAAATGTCTGTGATGCCAGGAATAGGTTTAGGTTTCAACAGCACCAAAAATCAGGATTCACTGAGTTTTTTTTCTTGTACATTTTACTGTCTGCCTTGTGTTTCTACTTGCATTTCCACCATCAGCTGACTTCCTCCATTCGTGTGGATTTAAATACCACCTTTGTACTGAAGGCTCCAAGTTTATACCAATCTTGATGACCTTTCTCTTCTAGGACTTCAATCTACAGCCAGGGCAGAGTTTAGAGCATTCAGAGATCTTGAGACAAAGCCCTGATCACACCTTACCACAGTACCAAGCCATGCCTGGGTTGTATGAACTGGTAAATGCCACTCTTGTTTAAATCCTTGAGAAGTAGATTCCCGTTTGTAGG
Organism: Grammomys surdaster; assembly: GCF_004785775.1. NCBI lineage: Eukaryota > Metazoa > Chordata > Mammalia > Rodentia > Muridae > Grammomys > Grammomys surdaster. The sequence goes on along the minus strand of NW_021621078.1, from coordinate 202,887 downwards.
TTGACATCCTAACTATGAAATGGTGGTTTTCTGCCTCTTCTAGCATCTGCACCTACCTGCCTAACACTGTATTCAAAGGTTTAATAAGTGTTCTACATTTAATGAATTTCAAATAGCTTTCATTCTTTCTAAAAGAATGAGAACTGTTCTCACATGAACCCACCAACCTATCTAGGAGTTAAGACAGCCCCTGGGAGTGACTCATGCCCTTTCCTCCAAGTCTAGGGCATTAGTTAGGTCCGGTTCTGCCTCTAAAATAAGCCCAGAATCTCTACTTCTGTTTGCCTTGATTCTAGCCACTAATGTCTCTTAGTCCATGTTGCTTCTTCCCACTGCACAGGCACTATCTTTTAAAAAAGTATAGTAATCCTTTTTAAATGTTCTGTTGTTATTCTAAATCCCTTATTATGTTTCCATGACACTGAGAAAGAAAAGGCCAAGCCCTTAATAAGACTTCATGCCCTTAAGGGGTAGGTAAATAGCCCTTACAAGCTGTCTCAAATGAGCCCCACTGAGGACAGAAGGGGACAGCAAAACATCCTCCAAACCAGTAATATAATGAAATTGAATATGTGTAGCATCAGACATCAACATGCTGCAGACAATGACCTGCCCAGTAGCCCAGACTGGCCTAGGAGATTGCCAGTCATTGGCTCTTCACTGGGGATGTGGGAACTGCACTGTAAAGACCTTCAGACAGTTCTGCAGTGGCAGAAACCAGTGATTAACATGACAGAGAAACCTGTCAAACTAGGATGCCTCATCATCACTGTCAAGATGAAAGCAGCACATACTTACACACACATACGAGAAGCACTCGATAATACTAACAATAAACATTCACTGAGCATTCCTTTTTCATCAACTACCAAAGAGCAACACTTGTCTTGGCAGGGTCTTTTGAAATCTCAAAGCCCAAACCCAATGACACAGTTCCTTCCACAAGGCCTACGCCACTCATCCTTTCAAATAGTGCCAGTCCCTGGTGACCAAGCATTCAAATCTATGATTCTGTGGGAGCCATGCTTACTCAACTACCAAAGGGTGTTTCTTTTCCTTTAATTTTTCTAAAGATTTATTTATTTATATTATGTATATGAGTACACAGTAGCTGTCTTCAGACACACCAGATGAGGGCATCAGATCCCCTTATAGATGATTGTGAGGCACCATGTGGTTGCTGGGAACTGAACTCAGGACCTCTGGAAGAGCAGTCATTGGTCTTAACCACTGAGCCAGCTCTCCAGCCTGTTTTTCTATAATATTAATTATTATTTTGCATGCATATGATATATATGTGAGTGCAGGTACATGCATACTAGCTACAGCATGTGTGGAGGTCAGAGAACAATTTGTGGGAGTCTATTATCTCCTGCTGTGGTTCTAGTGATTCACCTCAGGCTGTCAGGCATATGCAGCATGCGATTTCTACCCACTGAGTCATCTTACTGTTCCTCTGCATGTGTCTCTGAGGACATTTTGGAGAGATTTAACTGAGGGATGGCCCATTCTGAATGTGGATGGAAAAAAGAAGGGGAGGAGGAGGAAGAGGAGAAGAAAAAGAAGCAATCTCTGCAGCCTGCTGACTGAAAAACAGAGCTGAGGTGGATTACTATTATACCCCTGCATGCAGCTCTCTTTTAAATACTTATCCTGGCAAACACCTCTACCATATTTCTTTAAAACTTCTTTCATTTATTTATTTATTTATTTATTTATTTATTTATTTATTTATTTATTTTAATTTTCAAGACAGGGTTTCTCTGTGTAGCCCTGGCTATCCTGGAACTCACTCTGTAGACCAGGCTGGCCTCGAACTCAGAAATCTGCCTGCCTCTGCCTCCCAAGTGCTGGGATTAAAGGCGTGCGCCACCACTGCCCAACAAAACTTCTTTTAATTGTGTGACTATTAAGCAAACAAAAGTTTAAGATGGGATCTTGCTGCTGAGATTTATGCGATTCATAGAGCAGAACTTATTAAAAAAACGGAATCCACTGAGACCAAACCAACTTCCCAAGTGTCTGCCCTCTACAGGAAGACAGGAAGTGCTGGCTCTAGCACTTCCAGTGAGCAGCATAGACACACTCTACATGTCTCTCTGGGGATTTTGCTGTTGTTTCTCTCTTTTTTTTTTTTTCATTTTTTTTATTTTATTTCTATTCAATTGGAATAATATATTGGCTTTTTGGAAAATGTGAACAATTAAAAGAAAATGCAAAGACAGCATTGAGAAATACAAAAGAAAGCGTTCTTGGGCTGATAGCTATACAATGTCTAATCTATAGTTTACAGAAAGTATCTAATTTTATAATTTTTTTTCTCAAATTGTAATTAATTCACACAGGGGTTATAAACACAGAAAGGCAGGATGTGGGGAAGGGAATGACACTGGAGTGTGGGTGTTCAGGGGGAATACAGAGATCTTCAGAACCGGGTATCGGCTGGGTGAAGGCTCAGGGGACAAGTCACTATGACTCTGCCTATGACTCGCTTGTCCTGTTGTTTCTCTTTTTAAGATCCTATGTTTAGCCGGCCAGTGGTGGCGCACGCACTTGGGAAGCAGAGGCAGGTGGATTTCTGAGTTCGAGGCCAGCCTGTTTTACAGAGTGAGTTCCAGGACAGCCAGGACTACACAGAGAAACCCTGTCTTGAAAAACCAAAAAAGGATTCTATGTTTAGCCAGGCGATGTGGCAAATCTGTTTAATCCCAGTACTTGGAAGGCAGAGGCAGGCAGATCTCTGTGAGTTTAAGGCCAGCCTAGTCTACAAAGTGGGTCCAGGACAGCCAGGGCTATACAGAGAAACCCTGTCTCAGAAAACAGAAACAAATAAAAACAACAAAAAGATCCTGTTTTTGTGTGCATGTGCATGTGAGTGCAAGTGTCTGCAGAGGCTGGAAGAGGTCATCAGACCTGGGCAGCTGGAGTTACAGGCACTTGTGAGGCGGCTTTGTGGATGCTGGGGATTAAATTCAGGTCCCATGCAAGAGCTCTAAACTGCTGAGCTATCTTTTATTTATTTATTTATTTA
>NW_021621078.1:81014-199846 GCF_004785775.1 Grammomys surdaster | reverse complement strand
CAAGAGCTCTAAACTGCTGAGCTATCTTTTATTTATTTATTTATTTATTTATTTATTTATTTATTTATTTTTTCGAGACAGGGTTTCTCTGTATAGCCCTGGCTGTCCTGGAGCTCACTCTGCAGACCAGGCTGGCCTCAAACTCAGAAATCTGCCTGCCTCTGCCTCCCAAGTGCTGGGATTAAAGTCGTGTGCCACCACTGCCCGGCTGTGAGCTATCTTTCTAACCCTGTTTCTCTTTAACAATCTTGATAAGCCCGGCTGGAAGTCAGGGACAGTCATATTAAAGGGGACGGTGGTGGTGTTAGCTCTGAGACTGGAACAAATAAGAGCAATACCCTGAAGAACGTGTGACTAGGGTCTGAGGAGTGGAGTTAACTGTGGGCTTTTAGGTAGCTACAACAAGGGTGGGATATCCTGATTATTTACCACTAAGGGACTTACTAGCTCCTGATTTGGCTCAGAGAATTACTTTAAGACTTCGACCTATGTCCTCCTCTCCAAAATGCTTTCATGCAAAAACTTTTATATTAAAATATTAGGAGATTCAAGATGCCCAAGGCCACCTACAGATCCTCTAGGGCAGTGGGTCTCAACCTTCCTAATGTTGTGATCCCTTACTACAGTTCCTTATATTGTGGTGACCATCCGCAACCATTAAATAATGTTGTTGCTACTTAATGTTTGTAATATGATGTTATGAATAATAATGTACATATCTGATATTTGACCTCCAAAAGGGTCACAAGCCACAGGTTAGAACCCTCTCTAGGGCCCAAGAGCTTACTACTTCTTTCTCTCTCACTTTTGCTAGTGAAGCTGCCCCCTTTCTCACATAGGTAATTACTGCTGGCCGCCAGTCATCTCCTGCCTTCTCTACAGAGCAGCCCAAGTTGACAGAGATCTTGTTAAAACCCAAGTCAGATCATGCCTCATCCCTGAATGTACAGTCCATTAGCTTCCCAACTTGGCTGGAATAAAAGCCAGTCCTTTTATAACGGCGTGCAAGGCCCTACAGGATATGTCTCCTTGCTGACTTCATCTGCGGCTCTTCTCTATCTCGAGCTATTCTAGCCACAGGGCTCTCTTGCTGCTCTCCCAGCAGATCCTTGATGCTCTAGCTTAGATATCTGCAAGTGACACTTCCATCCCTTTGAGTCTTGCTTCAACTGTCACTTGGTTGGTGAGATCTTGACATCTATTAAAACCTGCAACCTTCCTTCCACTGCCCCCACGCCTCTGATCCTGCCTCTTTTTCTTCACGACACCCATTCATACAGCCTATATATTTTGGTTGTATTTTGTTACCTACATTAACTTGTTAACTCCATGAGGGCAAGGGGATTTGTTGGATTCCAGATCCTGGAATTTTGTCTAGCACACAGTAGGCATTCGATAAATACTGAGTGCCTGACTGAGGAGATGATTCAAGACACTGGAGTGATAGGAATGTGGGAACAAAGAAAATGAACATTTACTGAAATAGCTGCCACACTGTACAAATCAACAAAAGTTCTTTTATTTGCCATATACAGTCCTGGAAGGTATTTTTATTATTTTCTTATTTCATCAGCCCTTTTAATGAAACCTTAAGGTACAAATCTAACAAAATATGAAAGCTATTATCAAACTAAAAAGCAATAGAAAGAAAATCCAAGCTGGGCAGTGGTGGCACATGCTTTTAATCTCAGCACTTGGGAGGCAGAGGCAGGTGGATTTCTGAGTTTGAGGCTAGCCTGGTCTACTGAGTGAATTCCAGGACAGCCAGGGGTACACAGAGAAACCCTGTCTCAAAAAAACAAAAAAAAAAGAAAGAAAGAAAGAAAAAGGAAGGAAGGAAGGAAGGAAGGAAGGAAGGAAGGGAAGAAAGGAAGAAGGAAAGAAAGAGAAGTCTAAGGGCTGGAGGGATGGCTCAGCGGTTAAGAGGTCCTGAGTTCAACTCCCAGCAACCACATGGTGGCTCACAACCATCTGTAATGAGGATCTGATGCCCTCTTCTGGAATATCTGAAGATAACAGTGTACTCACATACATGAAATAAATAAATCTAAAAAAGAAAGAAAGAAAGAAAGAAAGAAAGAAAGAAAGAAGGAAGGAAGGAAGGAAGGAAGGAAGGAAGGAAAGAAAGAGAGAAAGAAAGAAAGAAAATCCAAGAACAAATTAAAGGAGAGGGCTTGGGAATAGTTAAGTGCTTGCTTTGTAAGTGTGAAGACCTGACATCAAATCCCCAGAACTCCCCCTTCAACACACACATACACAAACAAGCCAAGTGTGAAGGCATGTAATCCTAGAGCTGGCCTTGATGGCCAACAACCTAACCTTCTTGTTGGGTGTAGGTCAGTGAGAGGGTCAGTCAGTCCAAAAAAAAAAAAAGAGAGAGGTAGAGCTGAGATTGTTCTCTGGCCGCCACATGCATACCTGCATATGCATGGATGCACCTGTGCATGAACATGCACACACAGCAGAAAGCTGGACCTTTCTCTGGTGTGTTCCTGTAATCACAGCACTTGGGATGCCAAGGCAGGAAGAACATAAGTTCTGGGCTATACATAGTGGGATCCTTTCTCAAAATTCTAAAATAAGGTTGAAAGAATGGTTCTATGGGCAAAGAGGTGACTGTGCAAGCACAAATTCAAAGTCCCAGCATTCAGGTAAAAGCTAGATATGGTGGTGCACACATCTGTCCTCTCAGCAGGAGTGACAGAGGGGCAGAGACAAGAAGACAACAGAGGCTCAATGACCAGTCTAAAAGAGTTGAGAAACTGTCATAAAAATTATGGTAAAAAAAAAAAATTAAAAAAGCCAGGCGGTGGTGGCGCATGCCTTTAATCCCAGAACTTGGGAGGCAGAAGCAGGCGGATTTCTGAGTTCGAGGCCAGCCTGGTCTACAGAGTGAGTACCAGGGAAGCCAGGACTACACAGAGAAACCTTGTCTCAACCCCCCGCCCCCCCAAAAAAGATTATGGTAAACCTTTAACTCCCAATATTTCTGCCTTCTACCTAAACCATGACGGAGTGGTGACAGAGGAGAGGGTAAGAGTAGATGAACCACCAAAAAAAAAAAAAGATGCATGAAAAATCTCTGAAAACCCATCAACTCTGTAAGCTAATTTAAAAACATAATTTAAAAAAAAAAAAGGAGTGCCAGGCAGTGGTGGCACATGCCTTTAATCCCAGCACTTGGGAAGCAGAGACAGGTGGATTTCTGAGTTCGAGGCCAGCCTGGTCTACAGAGTGAGTTCCAGGACAGCCAGGACTACACAGAGAAACCCTGTCTCAAAAAACCAAAAACCAAAAAAAAAAAAAAAAGGAACCTGGTTTGGTGATACATGCCTTTAATCCCAGGACTTGGGAGGTAGAGGCAGGAAGATCTCTGAGAGTTCAAGGCCAGCCTAGTCTACATAACAAGTTCCAGGATTATATACTAAGACCTTGTCTCGAAAAAAATATATATATATTTTTTAACATAGATAGCCTATATGGTGAACATTACTCTAGAAAGAGACATGTTATTCTATTAAGATCTCAGAACCTAGCAAGGGGTACCTTCCTGAGTTATTGATTGGGAAGATTCCAGAAGTTCCTGAAACAACACAGGCTATCATTGTTCTTGGTTACCCACCAGAACTAGATGGTAGGTCCTATTGCTTTAGATACAATGGTCTTGGGTTGTTAAACAGAGAAACCAAGCTGGTACTGACCTGAAGGCTTTCTTTCTCCTTGATGACTACCTTTCATATACTGGAAGGTGCTGTGCACGATGCTGAGTCAGAAAAGACATCAATGGCATCCCTGCAGTCAACCATATGATTACTGTTCTGACCTTCCAGGCACTACATGCCCACTGGCGACATTGTGGCATGAAGGTTATGGGGGTGACCAACTGCAATGTTGGAGAAGACAGGTAGGAGGAAGATAACAACCGGAGGATGAGAAGGAGAGTGCTGTGAAATGCTGTTTCCTGGCCACTGGACTCCGGAACTCACTCGTGCTTTGGTGAACCGAATGAGAGCAGGTCAACGAGATCAGTCGGCACTCCAACAGGCAGCTCTAATGGAACTAGGTGGGTTATCAACAAAACCAGAGAGGCCATGAAGGCAGACAGGGATGTGCCGCCAGTTCTTACTTAGGAGGAGTGGAAGGGAGAGGTGGGGTGCATATGATCAAGATGCATGGTGGCTTACAGGTATGAAATCTTCAAAGAAGTTTTTAAATATTTCTTTTTTAAGGTAGAAAAATCACCCAGCATGATGGCATATGCCTTTAATCTCAGTACTCTGAATGCAGAGGCAGGAGAATCTCTTGAGTTTGAGGCCAGCCTGGTCTGTAAAGCAAGTTCCAGGACAGCCAGGGCTACACAGAGAAACTCTATCTCAAAACAATAACAAAAAAACCCCACAAACAAACAAAAAGGTAAAAAATCACTTAAGACTAATGTCAGCCTCTGGCCTCCATGTACGTACACGTATGGGTGAGCATCCACACACATAAACATACACGTACATATACAGCTACTCACAAAATAATAAAGGAAGAAAACTTCATGTTCATGGGAAGGAAGACTCAAACCTATGAAAATGTCAGTTCTTCCCAACCTGATCTCGAATTAGTGCAATCTCAGTCAAAATTCCAGCAGGTCATTTTGTGGTTATCATATTTAGATGATTCTAGTGTTTACATAAAAAACCAAGAGACCTGCTATAGCCAACATAACCACTAATGAAAAATAACACAGCTACAAGACCTACAATAGCTGATGCCAAGGCTCACTCTAAAGCCACAGCAACCAACATGGTGGTATTAATAAAAGAACAAATGTATCACTGGCAGGAATATGGAGCCCCGAAGTTTATTGTCACACAGTCAAATGTCTCTGAAAGGAGCAAAAACCAAAGACAAATACTGTAGGTATTTTCTCTCGTATGTGAAACCTAGATATAAAATTGTGTATGTATTCACATATGTGTTTGTAGCTCATGAAACTAGAAACAGGATTAGGAGGGGAGGAAGAGATCTTAATGGTGCTGGGAAGTAGAGTAATGGAAGGCCTGTACTAGGAAAGCAGAAATGGACACTACTAACAGGGATGAGCAGCTGAAGGTCGAGCGGGCACACGGAGAGCAGTGGTAACAGAAGAGAACAGGGTAATCTACACCATGATAAATCCATGATTATGTACACCAACCTGAAAGATTAGTTGATTAATTAAATATTGAAACAAGATTTCATGATGAAGCCCTCCCTGGCCTGGAACTCGACATAAAAACCAGACTGTCCTCTGACTGAGAGATCTGGCTGCTTCTGCTTCTCAGTGAGAGGCATGTGCCACCATGCCCTGCTTAAAAAGATTAATTTTCTTTCTTTTTTTTTTTTTTTTAGGTTTTTCGAGGCAGGGTTTCTCTGTGTAGCCTTGGCTGTCCTGGAACTCACTCTGTAGACCAGGCTGGCCTCGAACTCAGAAATCTGCCTGCCTCTGCCTCCCAAGTGCTGGGACTAAAGGCGTACACCATAACTGCCTGGCCAAAAGATTAATTTTCTAACAGGAGCAAATGCAATAAATGGAAGACAAGCAATCCTTCAAGAATTGGTCTTGAATAACCCAAAATCCATGTGCAAAAAGAGAAAGGGGCAGGTAGGACATGGATAACCAATCTTACATTCTTTCCAAAAAGCAATTCAGTAAATCACAGAGCTAAATATAAAGTGCAAAACTTCCCCATTTCACTAGGGAAGCTGAGGCCCAGAGATGAAATTAGATGAAGTTGTACACAGCTCAGGCTAGAACAAAATTCAAACCTGACTGCGCCATTCCAAAGCCCTGTTTCCTTCACCAAACTTTGCCTCTCCTTGATGGATCAGTCCTCACTTTTATAAGAAACACAAGCTTGGCACAGGGGCATACACCTCAATCCTCACTATTATAGACTGAGGTGGGGGGCTGCTGCACTGGAGATAAGCCTACAGCTACACGGAGACTGTCCTCCCCTAAAAGAAAAAGAAAAATCACTGCATTTAGATTCATGCTAAGTGAAAGTACAGTGCTCTTACCACAAAAAAAAAAGAAAGAAAGAAAGAAAGAAAGAAAGAAAAGAAAAAATGCAATTGCCAGCTTTCATACTTAGTTTTGTTTCACAGCAGGAGGACCTTAGTCAGAGATCATTATGGATATCATGTAGTTCTAATCAAGCAAACCAAATATTTAGAGCCCGAGTCTTTTTGTAAACGTCCATCATTGACAGACATAACTAACTCCCTTCTAAGGGTTTAAGTCTCTTTATTATCCATCCATCTCATTAGCTCACGAATCTCATTCATTTAGTAGATGCTGGCAGAATGGTGGTATCAGATACCTTTAATCCCAGTACATGGGAGGCACAGGGAAGTGGAGTTTGAGGCCAGCCTGGTCTACAAAGTTGAGTTCCAGGACAGCCAGTCTGGAACCTGTGTAGAAGAGAAAGCCTTTTAGATACGGGATGCAGAGGTGGAGGTACCCACTGCTCCTCACCATAGGCTGTCTGTCTGTGGAGTGCTGTACTGGAGAACTAACAGTGGGAGGAGAGCATGCAGCCTCATCATTTCTGATCATTCCCTATTTCAAAAAAGTAAAAGTGAACAGGTGAGTGACAAAATATTTTTTTATTGAACCCAACACATCAAAAATTATGCCAGCAAACAGGTGGAACCCTGTTTACTATTAACCCTGTTACTATTAATGAGGTATTTTACTCTCTTTGGGGAAGGGTTGGGTACTTGTCAGTGTGCAGTGTTCAGTTACAGCATCTCTCACTTCAGACTGCTCACATTTCCAGCGCTTGCTCAGCAGCCACATAATACGGCTTGTGATGAAAGGCTGGCTAGCACAGGGATAGATGAAATTCGATTGGGTTAAGATTCTCCAGTCAAAATGTTGATGCTTCCTCAACTGAAGCCCCTGAGCCTCTGCTAAGGCCTTTCGATTCCCAAACTCAGGCTTATCTTGCTGCAAGGTAAGAGAAGACAAAGAGCCTTCACCTCATTTCAAACACCAGGATCTAGCTGCCCTCAGTACAGCAAACGACACTCAACCTTTAACTCCAAAGAGCCTCCCTCAATGTTCATTCCCCAGTTCTGTAAAAGACCTTGTCTACCAGCTCACTCTCCTCTGTCATTTTTATCACACAGATAATTTTTAAAATAAGTGATTTCAAACATACACTTTCTTCTCCATCCCAAGGCCACTTTGATACAGACAACAGCCTTTAAAGTGGGTTGGCTTGTCTTAGTCTCTCCCCTGACCCGTTTCAACTGTAGTTAACTATTCCCTAGTACCCCTCATAGCGTTCTTTTCCTATAGGATAAAGGCTAATTCTACCTCACAAATAGAACTTTGCTCCACGATCTGCTTTTTATTTAACTAACAAAGCCCAATTGTTTGCCCTTTCCAGACGGAACAAGGTCACTTACCTCCCGGCCTGGATACTTTTATTTTTGTAAAAATAGCCATCTGAAACTCACAAAGCCTACTTGAGGTTTAGAAGCAATGGAACGCTAAATGACATATAATCGGGGTCACTGTTCCTGTCGCTCCTTCACATTTCCTAATTACCTTTTTAATTAAAGTAGTGTCTTTTAATTCAGCAAAATTCATGTGGACAGGAGCAGAAAACACAGGTAGAATGACTCGAGATTTCCTTCCCTGGGATCACTGCAATGATTTCTTCAATTACTACCTTCAATGTCTAACAATCTGAGAAACTCTAGGAAGTTCGCAACGCCCCAAGCAGCCACTCGAACCCAACAAATACTCAGTTCAAGGCTTCCGGGCTGGAACAGAACAGCGACACACGTGGCGACCGGAGGGGGCGGGGCCAGAAGGAGCAAGTCGGTTACTGCGCCTGCGCACTGCCTCCGGCTCAAAGACCCGTATTTAAAGAGACAGGCGGTCTAGTCATCGTGCGAGGCCTGTGGCCTTGTGGGCTTCTGATCCGGTGGCCCGTGTGGAGCGTCAGAGCCAGGGCAGCCGAGAAGGCAGGTGAGGGGCGGTGCGGCGCGGCGGACCGCGGTGCGCCGTGTGGGGAGGGCCGTGGCCGAGCGCGGCGTGGCTGGAGTGGCCGTGGCTCCTCCCCCGCCCGCCGCTCAGCCTGGGGGCACACCCTCCGTGACGTGGCGGCCCCCCGGGAGCCCACGGGAGGCCCGCGGCCCCCGGGACCCCAAGCGGGCACCCGGAGGCAGGATGCTGCCTGCGATAGAATGGGCATCCTCAGGGAGTCGGGACCGGGCCGCTGCTGGTCCCTACCCGCCGCCTTGCTGCACGGCCACGGCTCGCCCTCACAACCTGTGCTGCTTGCTCTTCGGGGCCCAGGGGCTCCCGAGCCTCCCTGCGTCAGTCTCCCCCTATAGTTAATTGTCGTATCCCGGGCTGGGCGATACGACACTCTACCCACCCTAATCTGCGGAAAGTTGAACTACTCGCCCCGAGCTCCTCCCGAGCCCTGTTGGCCTTCATTTGCCTCTCTGGTTCTTAACCGTTAGGGCTTGTGTGACCCACTGAGTCGGCCAGTTACGGACCTCCCCTCCCCCAAGTTGAACATTGTCAAATACACAAGTTTGGTGTATATCCTCCGGGAGTTCAGAACTCCACCTCGGGCCTGCCCTTGTATTTGTTGTAGTTTTCCTAACCACCCCATGAAGTAGTTCTAATCTTTGGGGTTTGTTTTTGTTTTCCTTTTGAGACGGTCTTCGGTATGTACCCCTGGCTAGACAGAAGTTTAGTAAGTAAACCGGACTGTCTAGCTTCGAACGCACAGCAATCCTATCTTTGCCTTCAGAGTGATAGGATTATAGACGAGCTATAACTATATCCCACCATAACTAGCTCTTTGTCTTGTTTTTTAAAAATAAAACAGGAGCCGGAGTGTGGTAACACGCCTTTAATCCCTGCACCCAGAACACTAACTTGCTAGTGACTTCCAGGACAGCCAAGGCTACATAGAAAGATCCTGTCTCAAAAAACGAAAAATAAACTGTCATGCTTGGTGGCTCACACTATAATCCCAGCACTGGAGGTGAGAGGATGGCCGACTAAGGGTCTTGTTGGAGGAAACCAAGTCACCTGGTATCTGCCCCACCTTCCCTCCTCCCTTTAGATGGGTGGTAGGCTTGGCCTCCAACCCCTTCTTCAATAGTATACCTGTTGTGCTCTGTTCTGTGTCGCACAGCAGCGAGTAAAGCCAGCTTGCTATTCTGACCCAGTATCCTTTTTACTTCTCAGCAGAGTTTGGACTAAGAATAGTTTCCAGTAAATTGGACATTAAAACTGTAAAGCCACTTAAATAATTATAAATATAAGAAGGGGTAGGAATAATCATTTTCCACTTGAATTGGTTCATCACTTGCTTAGATTCTTACAGTCCTGTTATTTCAACCTTCTCTGATTTAGGTTGCCAAATTAAGCAAGGGAATTGATTATTCTGTTTCTAAGGACTTTTAGAACAACTATTCCTTGAATTAGGTACTACTGTGAGCTGCATTTTACAGATGAAATAGGAGCAAAGAGGTAAAGTAACTGAACTGAGGTCACACAGCTGATAAATTGCTAAGTAAGGTTTTGAACTCAGGCAGTCAATCTGATTATAGACTCTGATTAGTTGCCTCTCTCTAAGGGGGCCTTCTTCTGAAATCCCAAAACTGTTATAGTGGCTTAATTGTTTTCTGAAAGTGGCTCATATTTCATATGGAAACTTCATAAACATGATGTAATTTTTCTTGGTTTTTAAGACAGAGCTTCAGGATCTTGGTAATATTTAAAGGTCACCAACCATTACGACTTTACAATCAGTCTCTACAATGTTGATGCTGCATGCCCCTTTGTAAACTGGTTTTTCCTGTATTGGTACTCTGGGTGGTAAATATTTAATGCATAGGGAAGTGCTTGGTTAATCACGTGCTCTGTATGAGATTCTAGCCATTGAGAAATTGGAAGCCTGGATTCTTCATGTCTGTCTGTCTGTGTTTCCACCCTTTTATGCAGCTATATGACTTTGGCTTTCAAGATCCTCTTCCCGAGAAACCTTTGTGCCCTTGGAAGAAAAGAACTGTGCCTGTTCCCAGAACAGAATTACTGGGCTACCAAAAGACAGTTCAGCCAGTGGTTGGAAACAAATCTCCTTTGTGGGTTCTGCCTCCAGAGAAGAAAGCCTGTCCTATCTTTCCAGAGAAGCTATCTAAGACCACGTGCCACCCACCTTATTTTCTGGCCAGGGTCGCATGTGGGACTCTGTACTGGCCCCTGTACGATGGCGGAGCAGCGGTTCTGTGTGGACTATGCCAAGCGGGGCACAGCTGGCTGCAAGAAATGCAAGGAGAAGATTGTAAAGGGTGTATGCCGCATTGGCAAAGTGGTACCCAACCCCTTCTCAGAGTCTGGGGGTGATATGAAAGAGTGGTACCACATTAAGTGTATGTTTGAGAAACTGGAACGGGCACGGGCCACCACAAAAAAAATTGAAGACCTCACAGAGCTGGAAGGCTGGGAAGAGCTGGAAGATAACGAAAAGGAACAGATAAGCCAGCACATTGCCGGTGAGGGGAGAACCTGCTCTCAGCTTGCTGATCGTAGACTAGAGTCTAGGAGATTTTTTTCTTTGTGCGTCCTCCTTGGACATAATTTCATACTCACAAACTAGTTATAAGAATAAGAACACTCAGGCTCTCTACACAGATTTCCTTCTTGATAGCTGTCAGTTTGCTTTATTGTTTCTATTTATATGTTCATTCTTGCTTCCCTATCAGTCTTGGTGTTTATTGAGCCATTCAGAGAAAGTTGTGTCACCAGGCCCCAGAGGTACCCAGTATGTATCTTAAGAATAGGATCTTTTCTTCTGAAATCACAGTTTACTTGTGAGCCTCAGTAAGCTTATCTGTATATTGTTCTGTCAGTTGACTGAAGGCTATAATTTAGTAGTACATTTTCCTCCATTGCAGGGTTCAGGTCTAGACTCAGACTGGGTATCGCAATTAATTGTCATGTTTCTTTGGCCTCCTTTATTCTGCAGCATTTCCAGAGGTTTTTTGTTTTGTTGTTTTATTTTTGTTTTTTTGAGATGTGTTTTTGGTATGCCATGTGGCTTGGGCTGGCCTCAGACTTGGAGCAATCTTCCTGTCTTGTCTCCTCAGGACTAAGATTACAGGCTTGTGTTACCAAGCCTGGTACTCCATGGTCTGTCATTTAGATATTGATATTTTTAAAGAATACACGCTACCACCAACCTTTTAGCTGTCACCTTGTTAACTTTATGAACTATCAGATTACTACTTTTTTCCAGAGACTTACAGATCAATATTATACTCAAGTTTGGTACTTAATTGTCCCATATTTGGCCATCTTGCACACTCTTTAGGCTGTCTTCTGTATCCTGTATAACCTAATTTGCTTGTGTGCTCTCTCTCTCTCTCTCTCTCTCTCTCTCTCTCTCTCTCTCTGTCTCTGTCTCTGTCTCTGTCTCTCTGTCTCTCTCTCTCTCTCTCACTCTTTCTTTCTCTCCCCCACCCCCTCTCTTTTTCGAGACAAACTTTTAAGTTTGACTTTAAACTCTGTCTTTTCGGCATCAGCTCTCAGGTCTGAAATTGCATGTCTTCCAACTACCCCTGGCACATCCTTTTCTTTTTGGTTTTTCAAGACAGGGTTTCTCTGTGTAGCCCTGGCTGTCCTAGAACTCACTCTGTAGACCGGGCTGGCCTCGAACTCAGAAATCCGCCTGCCTCTGCCTCTCAAGTGCTGGGATTAAAGGCGTGTGCCACTGCTGCCCAGCTGGCACATCCTTTTCTTTGAGAGTTTTAGTGAGGTGAAGTGGTGGTATGAGCCTGTAATCCTAGGTATTCAGGAGTGAGTTCAAGGCTAGCAAGACTCTTGTCTGAAAACTATCTTCTACGTACTTATGCGTTAGGCGTAAGAGAATGCTCTTGACCACCTTCTGTGTGTCTTTCCTTAGCCTTGGAGGCAGCCGTTCCTCTAAGGAGTCTGGATTCCCATTAATGGAAAAACTATTTTAGAAACTAAAATCTGGATGCTGTATGTTTCATCATTATAGCATATCTTTGATTCTAAGTCCTTGGAACAACTAGAAAGATAAGCATGCATGTATACACAATCACATACATATATTTATATATCTACATACACATGTGTGCTCACTTTTATACTTTTATTTGAGGACTCTCAGTCTCTAAAGTAATAGCTCTAAAGGCTGTGGCCCTAAAGATGGGCCTTCATACTGACTTGTATCTCACTAGGAAGGAAGTACAGTGAACACTCAGATTTCTCTACCTGTGCCAGACAGACATGCTCTGCTTTCTCCATTTTACTTTGTTGTTTCTATATTTTGGGGCTATTCTACAGAGCCAGCCCGAAGTTTTATCTATCAAAATGTGATCACTGCGGCTAGAGGGATGGCTCAGCAGTTAAGAGCAAAGGTGGCTTTTCTAGAGAACCTGGGTTCTATTCCCAGCACTCCCATGTTTTATTCCACAGCCACTCTAATCCCAAGGGATCCAATACCCTTTTCTGCCCACTCTGGGTACCAGGCATACACGTATACACAGACATATATGTGGGCAAAACACCTATGCACATAAAATAAAAATCTTCAAAAATAAAACATTGATTTCTCCCAAATCTGTACTAATTCTTATGTATTTGATAAGAGGTATGCAATTTTGATGAAAATTCAAGTTACTAATAGATATAAATGGTTCAAAATACCTGTTTTCTTTGTTTCTTTCTCTCGACCAATATTCTTTTTTTTTTTTTTTTTTTTTTTTTTTTTTTTTTTTTTTTTTTTGGTTTTTCGAGACAGGGTTTCTCTGTGTAGCCCTGGCTGTCCTGGAACTCACTCTGTAGACCAGGCTAGCCTCGAACTCAGAAATTCGCCTGCCTCTGCCTCCCAAGTGCTGGGATTAAAGGCGTGCGCCACCACCGCCCGGCGACCAATATTCTTTTAACGCCTTCCTCTACTAAAAAAGACTAGGCAGCCTGGAGTCATAATGTAATAGAAACTTACCAAACAAGGATTTGAAAACTGTTGATAAAACATCTAAAAGCTTTCTCGGCAGTCTTTGTCTGAAGG
Organism: Grammomys surdaster; assembly: GCF_004785775.1. Taxonomy (NCBI): domain Eukaryota; kingdom Metazoa; phylum Chordata; class Mammalia; order Rodentia; family Muridae; genus Grammomys; species Grammomys surdaster. The sequence continues at coordinate 186,743 of NW_021621078.1, read as the reverse complement.
GTACTTTTATTCTTTGTGGGTCCTGTAGACCTGTCTTCTAAGGCAGCTGCCACACCTAAGAAGAAAGCTGCTGTCCAGGCTAAGCTGACAACCACTGGCCAGGTGACATCTCCAGTGAAAGGTGCTTCGTTTATTACCAGTACCAATCCCCGGAAATTCTCTGGCTTTTCAGGTAAGATGTGTTAAGGTGACTTTCCCTGTTAAGGCTCTCTATTTGGTGTCTTAAGTCTCTGGCTCAGTGAAAATACCGTTTTACCGAGTGTCCAGAACTGGCTTCTAGCTGGGCAGTGTGGCCATAGCTAACTCTCAGTGTCCTACTTGGATACAATTTCTTTGTGTACATTAATCTCTTTTATAACATGTTGGTTTATCAGGACTTCTTCTACTTAAAGTTATTACCTGGGTCAAAAAGATTTTTTTTTTTCTGACCTGCTTCTCTTGTATTTTTAAATGACAGAATTCTGAGAAATTGTCTCTCCAAACTTGCCTGAACTGAGGATAGGTCATGCATAAAACATTCTCCTGTGATCCCTCTTGATATTCTGTGCCCATATGTTCCTAAAGTTGAGCTGTATGAGCTTAGAGCCAGAGGAAGCTCTGAATGCAAGGTGTTGTGTTTTGTTGGGAGACAGTAGGGCCCAGTGATAAAGCAGGAGGACTTGGGATTTAATGGGCTCTGGATTCGGATTCCATCTTTTATCTCTTACTTAAGTCTTGGCAAGATAAACGGTAATTTGTTATCATGCACACACGTAAGTAACTTGTTTCTGTTGAATAACAAACTACCGTTTGTGGACATGGAATCAGTGAATCGTTGCTAGAATTTATGCTGCATATAGGACTTGAGAGGGTTGTTTATTGGCTGTAGGTAAGAAAAAGCATTGGCCTAGGGGCTTTGTCCTTCACTTAACCTGAGGAGGTGCTTTTCTGTTACGCTCGTGCTCATTCTGTGTATGGACTGAAGTTTAGGCTGACAGTGAAGCTAGTATTACATTGATATCTGTTTGTCTCAGTAGTGTGTTATTTACCCTTTATTGTTTGAGATAAACAATTTTTTTTTTTTTTTTTTTTTTTTTTGGTTTTTCGAGACAGGGTTTCTCTGTGTAGCCCTGGCTGTCCTGGAACTCACTCTGTAGACCGGGCTGGCCTCGAACTCAGAAATCTGCGTGCCTCTGCCTCCCAAGTGCTGGAATTAAAGGTGTGCGCCACCACCGCCTGGCTGAGATAAACAATTCTTATGGCTGTCTCAATTGAAGAAAATAACAAAATGAAACCTTTGGACTTGAGTAATCTGGAGGTTCAAAGAATCCTAGATGTAAAGTCAGGAGAATGGAGGTTTGGCCTGTGCTTGACAGCTTGGTGCTTTGAGCATGTGTCTATGGCTTTGTCAGTGAATCAAGATATTAATCCTGTCAGAGGACTATGGGAGCTAACATTACAGAAATGATGCCTGGTTTTGTAGAAGTTTTATGATACACGCATGCATGCATGCATGCACAGTTTGTTTTGTTTAAGAGACAGTCTTGGGCTGGAGAGATGGCTCAGCCATTAAAGGCTACTCCCAACCCAAAAAATATAAGAGAAAGGTCTTCTCGTTCAGCCTGTTCTGAAATTAAGATCCTCCTGTCTCTGCTTACTGAGTGTTAGAAGTACAGGCATGTACTACCGTCTCTGGCAGATTTTATTATTTGAAAACTTGCCGGGTGGTGGTGGCGCATGCCTTTAATCCCAGCACTTGGGAGGCAGAGGCAGGCGGATTTCTGAGTTTGAGGCCAGCCCGGTCTACAGAGTGAGTTCCAGGATAGCCAGGACTGCACAGAGAAACCTTGTCTCAAAAAAGACCAAAAAAAAAAACCAAAAAGAAAAGAAAATTCTAGTTTGTGCTTGGTAGTGGGTCAGTGATAGGGATGCAAAAGATTCCAGGTGACACTAAAGATGGCACAGTACAGGGAGAGCCTTGAACTTGTGCATGGAGTTTAAAAGAGTTGATAAGAACAGGGTGTTCTCCTTTGTGAACCTGGCTAAATACCAATGCTCTGGAAAGATCTCCACCCCAGATCAGATTCCAGGTCAGAGATGATGACAGACTTACAATTTACAAACCCAAACAAGAAGCCTTAGTCAGCAGCTCCTTGATAGAACAACTCTGCCTTGCTCTTGAAAATGGTCACAAAGAGGTGAGACTCAATCACTAAGGTTTCTCTCAGATAAAGAAAGGTGCCTTTTTGACAATAAGAAAAGATGAGCTGGGACACACTGGTGGGCCCTGACTCTTTTGCTGGCTTCCCTGTCTTCACTCTTCTTCCAAGGGGGTAGGTGGTCTTGAAAGCTATCTGCTTTCAGGCCTTGGGTCTCATCAGTAAGAGAACAGTGAACTCTGTAACCTGCTGGGTTTGCAGTAGCACTGACAGTCCACAGTGGCAGTCATTTCAGTTTTACAGGTCCTTTGGTTTCTTCTCTCTTGCTCATCCCTGTCTTTGTGGAGTCAGAATGACAATTGCTCTGAGATCCGCGTGGTTATGGCTTGTGGCATGAAAGCAGCCTTTGTTCCTATGTGAGGTACTCACATACACAGGTGCTTCTTAGTGCAGTCTTCATGCAGTGCTATTGTACTGATTACTTGGCCTCCATAGCTGTACCTGATACACGGATCCAGCACATCTACCTCCAGTGACTCTTTAAAGGGCTTGAATAAAATGACATAGAACCCCCCAGCAAAATTTTAGTGTTTTTCCTTTTTGTGCTTCCCCCAAAAAAGAAAAACGAACCATCTGTGTTGTTTTTTCTTTCCAGCAGCCAAACCCAACAACTCTGAGCAATCCCCCTCAAGCCCTGCTCCTAGGACGAGTCTGTCTGCTAGTAAATGTGACCCTAAGCACAAAGACTGTCTGCTACGAGAATTCCGGAAGCTGTGCGCCATGGTGGCTGAAAATCCTAGCTATAACACCAAGACCCAGATCATCCACAACTTCTTGCAGAAAGGTTCCACAGGAGGTAGGACTGTACATAGACTGAACATGCTTTTCCTCTGCAAGCCTCAGAGCCGTGGCCAGCTTGATGGGCACAAGACACTGGTCTGGGAAATCCTTGATCATTTTGAAATGGGATCATAGATGGGGTCATCACCAGACCCTGCATGTTAGATGGTCAGTTCTGCTTGGGTGCTTGGCTGTTTTCTTCCTCTGTCCTTATTTTGTCCCCAGAAGGCAGAAGAGCCCATCACATTTGATGAATAGACAAATGTCCCACTAGCATAGGTGATTAGGGAACCACATGCCCAGTGTAGAGTAGAATCCCCTGGCTCTGTTTCTTTCATGGATCTAGCATGCTGTCATTCAGTATCTCTTACTTCATCTCAATGTGAAAGTCGGGGCTTTGCCTGTGGGGAGACTGTGGAATAAAGGTGAGACACACGTGCAGGGAGCTGTGGGAAACAGTCTCTGTTTTTTTCCCCTCTTCTTCCTCCTATTCCTCCTCCTTCTCCTCCTCCTATTATTTTTTTTGGGGGGGGGGTGGGGGGTTTCGAGACAGGGTTTCTCTGTGTAGCCCTGGCTGTCCTGGAACTCACTCTGTAGACTAGGCTGGCCTCAAACTCAGAAATCCGCCTGCCTCTGCCTCCCAAGTGCTGGGATTAAAGGCATGTGCCACCACTGCCCGGCATTATTATTATTATTATTATTTTTTTTTTTTTTTTTTTTTTTTTTAGATAGGGCCTCACTGTATATCCTTGGCTGTCCTAGTACTTAGTATCTAGACAGGCTAGCCTTGAACTCAGAGGTCTGCATGCAAGCTTCTGCCTCCTCAGTGCTGGGATGGAAGGCATGCAGCACCCATACCTGACATCTCCATTTCTTTCTTTCTTTTTTTTTTTGGGGGGGGGGTGGTTTCGAGACAGGGTTTCTCTGTATAGCTCTGGCTGTCCTGGAACTCACTCTGTAGACCAGGCTGGCCTTGAACTCAGAAATCCGCCTGCCTCTGCCTCCCAAGTGCTGGGATTAAAGGCGTGCGCCACCACTGCCTGGCAACATCTCCATTTCTTAATGGGAGTTCCTTTCTGTTGTTTTCAGATGGCTTCCGAGGTGATGTGTACCTAACAGTGAAGCTGCTGCTGCCTGGTGTCATCAAGAGTGTTTACAACTTAAATGATAAGCAGATTGTGAAACTGTTTAGCCGAATTTTTAACTGCAACCCAGATGATATGACCCGGGACCTAGAACAGGTCAGAAGCGGGTGTAGGGAGGTCATAATGTAAGATTCCGGCGCGGTTTGGACAGACAACACGAGGTCGAACCCGGTTCCACGGGAAGGGGTTTATTTAGGGAGGGGGAGCAGGAGAGAGGAGCGGGAGAAGTGGCAGGAGGAAATGAGAGAGAAAAAAGAGAGAGAGATTGGGGCGATCCCAAATATTTAAGCAGATGATGATGTAACTTCCCAGGTACGGGTGAGCGAGACAGGTGAATTCTGGGAGTGATTATCTTGGTTGCCTCAGTAACGATGCAGAAGTCGCCTTGCGCCTGAATGTGACATCACTTTGAGATCAGGCTTATACTAACATACAACCTAGGTGGGACTCTACCAGGATAGTCTTCCCAGAGCCACTTTAAACAATAACCGAGCACATACTGGTGTAGGAAACTGAAACTCAGTGAACAAGACTCTGTTAGGCTGGGGAAGCCAAGTGTGAAGATAAAGTTGTTCCTTTCCTAAGTTTGATAACTGAAAACACCACTGCCAAGCCACAAAGGCCTTACCTGAAAAGTCAGGGCTTGAGACTTCCTGTGTATGCGGGAACTGTGCTGGGCTTTATTTGCTTGCTTGCTGTCCCCTCTTTCTTTGGACTTTCCATTCATCTTTGGTTTGTTCATGATTCTAGCCTTGGTGCCATGGGAAGTTCTTATCCAAGCATCTACTATGGATGGACCATATATTTTGGTTCAGACTCTCAAACAGGAATCAGATTGGCTCAGTCTTAGATTAATGCTGTGCCTCTGCTCAGCTAAAGCAAAGTGGGTGGATAGAGGGCCCCTCCTAAGAACTGGCTGGGAGAGAGTTCCCAAGAAGAACGACTTAGGGACAGACACTGTGCTGGAACTCTTGACTTGGCATTTGTCCCAAGCTCCCTGGGGTTGCAGCGGTGGCATTTTGGTTTTTGGAGACAGGGTGACGTGTCAGAGACGATCAGAGTCTTCTTTGAGCAGAGCAAGTCTTTTCCTCCAGCTGCCAAAAGCCTCCTCACCATTCAGGAAGTAGATGCATTCCTCCTGCACCTCTCCAAGCTCACCAAAGAGGATGAGCAGCAGCAGGCCCTGCAGGACATCGCCTCCAGGTGAGGGGTAGTCCCATTGAAACCAGACCTTATGGGGATGGGCTACGGAAGTGTACTAATTTGGGAAGGGAGGTTTGGGGGATCAGAGTCTTTGAGAGATGAAGCTGAGTATGTCTTATCTCTTTAGGTGTACAGCCAATGACCTTAAGTGCATTATCCGGCTGATCAAACACGATCTGAAGATGAACTCGGGTGCAAAACATGTGTAAGTGCCACAGCCCCTCCCACGGCCCAGACGGCCTGCTGCTCTCAAGACTGGAGAGTCCTGCTACAGATTTGAACACTTGTTATTATTTCTTCTGGACCCTAACACACTTCCACATCCATTTTCTCACAAGCAAAGTAGAGATAACTGTTTTTAACATAAGCTGCTACGACCGAAAGTTCTTGCCCATTCCAGACCTATTCTCTGCCAAGGTGATATTACCATGTAAGGCATGGGGTCTCAAATCCTGAATTTTCTGTTTTGTCTTTTCCTGTGCCAGCTTTGATTTCCAACCTTTTGCCATTGCAAAATCTACAAAATTGATGCTCAAGAATTGTTCATTCAAGTTACAAAAAAAAAAAAGCTTGAAATAAATTTTTTGTTGGGGCACATCTGTAACTGTCTGTGGCTCCATGTGACTGCTGCTGTAGATTAGTCCCGTCTTCAAGTTAAAGGATGGAACAAAGCTACTTCCCCAGCATCTCTCCTGTCTGACAGACTGCTACCCTGAGCCATCATGTCAGATGGAGAGGTTTGTATCCTTGCTCCTGTTCTCTGTGGCAGGTTAGATGCCCTTGACCCCAATGCTTATGAAGCCTTCAAAGCATCACGTAACCTGCAGGATGTGGTGGAGCGAATCCTTCACAATGAGCAGGAGGTGGAGAAGGACCCAGGCCAACGACGGGCCCTGAGCGTCCAGGCCTCACTGATGACACCTGTGCAGCCCATGCTGGTGAGGAACACTACCTTGTCCCTAACATCCATGTCTCCTCAAGTTGCTGGCATCTGATAGGGATGAAAGGCAAGAGCTCTGGTAGTTTGCCAGGGAAGAGTGGAGGTGAGCAAAGCAGTGCTAGGCCAGGAAGTGAAGGTTCAGAAAAAAGTAGACATCTAGTACAACCCTGTGGGAGTGGCATGTGGGACTAAGTAGTGTAGCATCACACTTGAAAACAGGGCTATGACCTCCTGTTTAGCATCACACTTGAAGACAGGGCTACCCTCCTGCTGGGTAGCTCAGAGCTGGCAACAAAGCCAGGCTTCCTGTGACACGGAGAAGAAGCTGTAGGAGTGAAGCCTCACTCCAGTACATAACTGGATTTCTGCATCTTTAGTGAGGATGGCTGTCCCTTCTGGTTTTATGTGTAGCAGAGTCAACATTTGGTGCTCTGCCGTCTCCTTGGGCTTTCCAGGGGTGTGCAGGGAACTTTATTTATTTATTTTTTTTAGATTCTTTTTTTTTTTTTTTTGATGTCTTGTAATACTAAATCCTTGTGTTTAGAATAGGAAAGAGTTCTCTCACTACCAGAAATATAGACTAGCTTGCTATATTTGCCAGGGTCAGAACCTTTTCCCTCACCTGGAGTAGGGGCTTTTTTGGCTTCTGTGGGAATTCCTTTTCCACAGCCTTATAAGAAGAATGGTGTGAGTTGCCTGCTTATTAGTGCTTAGCACACAGGCTTGGGATGAAGGCTTAGATACACATCCGAGTCTGGCTGTTTACTGGCTGCCTGACCTTAAGTAAGCACATAACCTCCCTGGCCTTCAGGTTTCCCATTCAGCACTTGTCCTCTAAGGGATCATATCAAAGATGAGATGACATTGTTTTGTGGCCTGTCAAGAACCCCCAAAATGGTAGTTACTGTTTGGATCTGGCTAGTGCCAGTATGTGAGTGAGTGGGTATGGGTGTCTGTCAGCTCTGGTTCCAGTCATCCTGCTAGCCCCACTGTCACTGGCCCTCTCTGCTCTTACCTCCACCAATCACGCTGTGATAACAAGTGTGTTTAATAAGCCAGGTGACTGGTAAGGGCCTACATTACTGAAAAAAGTAAATCCTATTTTAGAAGAATTGTATTCTAGAATAGATAGCATTTGTCTTCTTCAGAAACTGTTAAACCAACTTTGGTGATGAGTCTTTCTGTTTTTTATATTCGAGACAATATTGCTATGTAGCTCAGGATATCAGCTGATGATTTTATTATCAGAATACAGCATTGTCCAGCCCTTTGCAATATATCACCCCTTCAGCAGTCTGTCCTGAGTCAATTCTGTCCTGATGATCCGAGCTTCATACTCTGCTGAGGAGCCCCAGTTGAAGGGCTCTAACATTTGCTTTTTCCATCCCAAGGCTGAGGCCTGCAAGTCCATCGCTTATGCAATGAAGAAGTGTCCCAATGGCATGTTCTCTGAGATCAAGTACGATGGTGAGCGGGTCCAGGTGCATAAGAAGGGGGACCACTTCAGCTACTTCAGCCGTAGTCTCAAGCCTGTCCTGCCTCATAAGGTAATACCCTTTCAGCAGGACATCTCCTCCCTGCCTCTAAAAAACTGAACTGAACTGGGCCAGAACTGAAGGGCCTTTCAAGCTGTTTCACTGGAGGAAGTTCTTTTTTTTTTTTTCTGTAAATGAATGGAGGGAATTTATTCCTGTACTCTTCTAGTAACGAAAGGCTGCTTATGCTTAGCTGGGACAGCCAACAAGCCCAGACTTGGGTTAGTCAGGTAGGAAAGAGCTCCCTGAGACAATGTGGTGCAGACAGCTCAGTGAGAATCTTGGGTGTGTCCCTGTCCACTGTGCTCCTTCTGGGCTAGATTAGGGTTCTGTACAAGGGAATGTTGGATTATCATTCATTAGACGGCTCAACAAGTATTTCTCAAATGCTGCACACTGTGGTAGTTAGTGGACATAAAAAGTACAAACAATAGATAAAAAGTCTGACCTTCATGGATCTTAGAGTTTGATAAGTGCACAGTATTGTGGGGCTGTCTGGGATCCTGATCCCTGCCCTACTCAGGACTGATGGGAGTTAAGAGCCTCAGTCCTCAGCCCTTCTCAGCTTCCAGGGCTAGTCCTGTGAGGTCTGTGGTCTGTGATGAGAAACAGCTGGGATATCTGGTTCCAGTAGCTTGTGAGTAAATAGAATTCCTGGCTTTGCTGCCCACTTTTTTCCTAGTTCTGACTCAGTTTCTCAGAGTCTGTATATTGGGGGATGTATTGTGTGGTTCAGTAGAGACTTGGTGGCTGGGCCACTTGTTTCATGTGTTGAGCAAGAGAGCTGACCAGTTGTCTTGCATGAAACTCTTAAGTCAGGTTCTTGTTCCAGGTGTGCTAGAAGCTGATGAGGAACTGCTGAGATAAAGATGTGTTAGACAGTCTTGTGACCCAGGACCATTTGAACACAGCTTTCCAGAATCTGCTTTCCTTACTTTTCCAAATACTGTGGATTGAATCAGGGCTTACACGGGCTAGGCAAGGGCTATATACTAAACTGTGTCATCAGTCCATGTCTGTTGGTTCTTAAAGGGCTGGGTTAGGGATGGAAGGGAGTAAGGATGGTCAGTCAGATCTTTCCACATCCCGCTCCACATCCTAGGCAGTGATTCAGCTGCTCTTAGCAGAGGCATTGTCAGGCTCTCCGGACCCCACGGCTGGTACCTTTTGTCAGGAAATACTTGGAATTGTGGGACTTCTCCCACTAAGTATCAGAAATTAGGGCTCTGGCTCTGTTAGGAAGAACCCTGTCCCAGTGATTATACTCTGAAGGGGGGCTTCAGAGCTCCCACTTAGGGGAGACCCTGTTCTCATTCCGTGCTCTTCCCAGGGATTTATTTGTCTGCCCTGCAACCCATCTGTTTCCCCATCCCAGTCTTCAGCCTGATAACACCAAGCCTCTGTAATGAACTCTAGTCCCCGGCTGCCTATCTTTCCTCCTTCCTTCCCTCCCATATTTGTCTACCTCCAGGTCCTTCCTCACCGACTCACTGTTTCTTCCTTTTCCTCCAAGCCTTCTGTATAGCTCATAGAATATGACTCAGTGGGCTGATCATTTTCTGGATCTAGACAGGTGATAAAGCAGATAGCCTGATACTCTTTGGGGGACTGGCACAACCTAGCTGTTCATTTCACTCATTTCTTGGGCTTGCAAGGTTCTCTGTACTGTTTTGCCTGAGCCTTGATCACTGTGGCTTAGTTTTAGGTCTTACTGCCAAGGCACCCTTGCCAAAGCTGCCTTTCTACTTCTAGGTGGCCCACTTCAAGGACTATATTCCCAAAGCTTTTCCTGGGGGTCAAAGCATGATCTTGGACTCCGAAGTGCTCCTGATTGACAACAACACAGGCAAACCACTGCCCTTTGGAACTCTGGGAGTGCACAAGGTATACACTAAGAGTCCTGTGTGCAAAACATGTTCTGTCAGTCTGACAAAGGGGTGGAAGGGAGATATGAGAACCAGCTTAGGCTTGAATTGGTTTCTGTTGAGCATGTACTCTTTCATCACTGTAACAAAATATTGGAGGTAACCATTCTATAAAGGAGAAAGGTTTTGTATCTAGAGGTTATAGTCAGAGAATACAGGGGCCCATAGCTTGAGATCACTAAACATGTGGCAGAGCAAAGTCATTTACATCATGAGCTAAGAAGTATGGCAAGAGGGAGGGGCCAATCCCACAGTTCCTTTAGGAGCTTTGAGAACCTTTGGGTCTTTGGGAAACACTTGGAATCTAAAGTTTAGTGAGCATCATCTCTGGAGTGCTCTGTGGCTTTGCAAAGCACTGAACGGACTATCCACAAGGGGCTTCTGAAGTGGACTGCTACTTTCCTGATTCCTTCCTGTAACTCTTGCCTCATTTTCTCTGCAGAAAGCTGCTTTCCAGGATGCTAATGTCTGCCTGTTTGTTTTTGATTGTATCTACTTTAATGATGTCAGCTTGATGGACAGGTGAGTTAACTTGTATTTTGACATGTTTTGAGGTTTTTTTTTTTTTTTTTTTTCATTTTTTGCAGTACTGGGGATGAAATCCAGGGTCTTCGACATATTAAACATATAATCAACCATTGGATTTTATTCCCTGGCTACCGTCTTTAAACCGAGATTCTTATCTGGGAATTTATCTGGGTTGGGTCTGTAGAGGCTTCAGTTAGGAAAGAGATAGGGATAAGGCTAACATTTTTGCATTTTATCTATGAGCTTATATCTATGAGCTTATAGGTGATGCTATGAGTAAAACAGAGGGGGAACTGGCCATCTAGAGTGAGCTACATCCAAAAGCTTGGACCTACACAACTGATACTTGTCCTTTATGCACTTAGGATTCTCCCTAATCCTGTTTGTATAGCTATACCCATGGTTATGAAAGTAAGACTTGATGGGGTAGGGTCCTGAGGCCTGTGCCAGCCTCGGGGTTAGGGATAGCACAAGAGTTGTAACATTGTTCAAGTGGGACAGGACAGAGCATGTAGTCAGGGCTGGAAGCTGGTGTTGTCTTGACTCAGTAGAGTAGAAAGCACAGCTATGAACTGCCTGTGGGCTACAGCTTATAGTTGTTTATCTCTAGTGTTGATGAGTCCTTGCAGCCCTTAACAGCACGACTGTTCATACGGGAACTTGGATCCATAGCTATCCTTCTCCTGAAGCAACAGTTCTATCACTGGGCACTATCCTATGTCAGAGTTCCTGCTAGGAGTGGGAGGGAGGCTCTTTACTTCAGCTCTGCTGTTTCCCTTAGGCCTCTCTGTGAGCGACGGAAGTTTCTTCATGACAACATGGTTGAAATCCGTAACCGGATCATGTTCTCAGAAATGAAGCAAGTCACAGTAAGTGAAGTTCCTCTCCTAGGCAGGGATCTAATGGTTTGAAAAGAGAGCAGAGAACCCCATGGGGTGTGAGAGAATGAGCCTTAGGTGTTCTCTGGTGGGGTGCTGATAAGTTTGCCATTGGCCTATGTTGCCTAGTTGTCTGCAGCCTGCCTCTCAAAGCCACAGCTCCAAGTTATACACACTAGTGTATAGAAGTGAACAGTCTACTGTTACATGATCCTGCACATTTCTTCTACCATCCCTCAGAAAGCTTCAGACCTGGCTGACATGATAAACCGGGTGATCCGAGAGGGCTTGGAAGGGTTGGTGCTAAAGGATGTGAAGGTAAGCTAGCTGCGACACCCATCTTTCCCTGCTGGAGGTGACAGAGGTGTTGGTGGTGGGAGAGAGGGAGAGCTATGTAGGAGTTTTTCCCACTCACCTGGGGCAGGCTGGTCCTGGATCTAAAAATTTGTATGTCCTGTAGTGCCTTGACCCTGAGATCGGCCCACAGCGGTGAAAAGATGGACTCCACCTCTATGGAGTTTCCATGATCTGTGATCTTTTTTTTTGTGTGTGTCCCCTAGGGTACATATGAGCCTGGGAAGCGGCACTGGCTGAAAGTTAAGAAAGATTATTTGAACGAGGGGGCCATGGCCGATACAGCTGATCTGGTGGTTCTTGGGGCCTTCTATGGGCAAGGGAGCAAAGGTTAGTGGTGTTTGGTCCCTGAGGTGGTACTCTTATCAGAAGACACACACACTGGCCTTCTTACTAGCTTGATCTGCCAGTCATGGTGGCTTCCTTGGTCATGAGATCTAGGGCCCTGGTCACATCAGGCAGAGCCATCTGGGACCTTCAGACTTACACACAGAAGTTTAGTAAGAAGAGCTGTAACAAAAATGTTTTAATAAGAAGGGAAAAAATAATTAAAAGAAAGTTGGTAAAGAATAACCTCTGCAGTTCTGGCACAAGGAAGCTCAACTACCAGCTGTTTCAAGGCCTAACAGCTTCCTTCTCAGAAAAAATGTGTTTCTTGATTGAGGAGAAAGATGAGGTCTGAGGAACACTTAGGCAGTATGTCAGGTTGTGTCTGCTATGTGTCAGGTACTTCCAGTTCCCCGGAGCCCAGAAGGTAGAGTGTGATTACTCTAACACTCTTGATGGTAAAGGCTTGGCTCATTCTTCTCCAAGCAGTTTGTGGTGGGCCTGTCAGAGATGGTTCCTTCTAGCCCACACTCAATTCATGTCCCCTCCTAGGCGGAATGATGTCCATCTTCCTTATGGGCTGCTATGACCCTGACAGCCAGAAGTGGTGCACTGTCACAAAATGTGCTGGAGGCCATGATGATGCCACCCTTGCCCGCCTGCAGAAGGAGCTAGATATGGTGAAGATCAGCAAGGTAAGGAAGGCCCCTGGTTGGCCCTGGCCCTGGACAGGTCATCCTTCCTGAAACAGGCTGTGCTTTGAGGACTGACGTCTGCAAGTCCCAATTCTTCATTCAGAAAGGAGCTTACTCCTTGGCCATAGAAGCAGGATTAGGCTTTTTTAAATCTGAGAGCCTATCTTATACATGATGGGCCATAGCCTACCTGAAGAGGGATGATCACTTGGGGTGAGAGGTCATCCTTTTTAGCTAAGTCATTTCACAGTCTTATTGCCAAAGACAGGGTTTAGACCTTGCTCCAGTATGACAGGAGCCCAAAATGGTGTCTTTTCTCCTTCAGGATCCTAGCAAGATACCCAGCTGGCTGAAGATCAACAAGATCTACTATCCTGACTTTATCGTCCCAGACCCAAAGGTATCATCACCTGATGCTTTGTGGCCCCCACTCCAGAAGTAGTTTGTAGTTCTCCAGTGCCACAGAAGTTAGTCCAGCTTTGCTAAGGTCCACCCAGGATGGGACTTGGATATTCAACCAAATGACAAGCACAAGGCGAACCAGCCAGCCCTGAGGACTTGTCCTTAGTGGAGGGGAAGCAAATTCCTTTCCATTTGTAAAAGAGACCTGTTGTAGAAGTAAACCTAGACCAGGCCTTGCTAAAGCAGACAGGTTTCAAGAGGAGGCATAACTGGCATACAGGCCTCCTGGCTGCTAGTGAGAGCCTCTGTGCTTTCAAATGCTTTACACTGTTCCTGTCTGTTGGAGACTTCCTTCCTGGCCAGTGGTAATCTACCTGTTTATACCTGCAGAAAGCTGCTGTGTGGGAGATCACAGGGGCAGAATTCTCCAGATCTGAGGCACACACTGCTGATGGGATCTCCATCCGATTTCCTCGATGCACCCGAATCCGGGACGACAAAGACTGGAAATCTGCCACTAACCTCCCCCAACTCAAGGTGCCAGCTCCTTGGCTTTCTAAGTGTCATCAACCCACTGTCTTATTCTTGGAGTGTTGGGCATCTAGCCTGTTCACATGTCATTTGACCTCTCTCGATCCACAGGGACAAAGCAAGGAGAGCAGTTCAGAGTTGAAACTGGTACCCCTTCCTCCTAGCTACCCTTCCTCGGGTCCCCCAAAGAGCTTAGCTTTCCACAGACAATTTAGGAGTTGTCTTAAGCCGGGTGGTGGTGGCGCACGCCTTTAATCCCAGCACTTGGGAGGCAGAGGCAGGCGGATTTCTGAGTTCGAGGCCAGCCTGGTCTACAGAGTGAGTTCCAGGACAGCCAGGACTACACAGAGAAACCCTGTCTCGAAAAACCAAAAAAAAAAAAAAAAAAAAAAAAAAGGAGTTGTCTTAGACCACAGTCCTACTTTAGTAAGTAAGAGCTGAGGTTTAGGGGCTGGAGAGCCTGCTCAATGGTTAGAGCTCTGGCTGTTCTTACAGAGGACCCCCATTTCAAGTTCCAGCACTCACTGCAGCTCACAATTGTCTGTAATTTCAGTTCCCAGAGATCCAGTGCCCTCTTCTGGCCTCTGTAGGCACCAGACATTTACATATTTACATGGTGCAAGATAGGCACACACTTTTTTTTTCCTTAAAGAAAAACAACTGGGATTTAGGCAGAATGTAATATTGCACACCTTTAGAATTCTAGCACTCAGGAGACAGAGTCAAAAATTTCTCTGAGTTCAAAGCCAGCCTGATCTACATGGTGAATTCCAGGCTAGCCAGAGCTACAGTGTGAGACTCTGCCTCAAAACAACAACAAAAACATGGTTCATCTGAGCCTTTAATATGAGCACCAGAGAGGCTGAGACAGGGAGATCTTAAGTTTAAAGCCAGTCAAGAATTACAAAACTTTTGCCACAGAAAGTAGCTTGTACCCAAATTACTCAGGCCCTACTTTGTTCCTTAGCCATGGTACCAGGCAGCAGTCATCCCTGACCCAGGTCTGGTCAGGTCAGTGAGTGACAGCACCCCACTCTCCCCTTCTTAGGAGCTGTACCAGCTGTCCAAAGACAGGGCAGACTTTGCTGTGGTGGCTGGAGATGAGGGGAGCTCCACTCCTGGAGGCAGCAATGGGGAGAACGAGGGCACTGCTGGGTCTGCTGTGCCCCGCAAGGGCCCCAAGGGCGCCCCCAGTAAGTCCTCTACCAGTGCCAAGAAGACCGAACAGAAGCTGAATGACCCCAGTAGCAGAGGTGGTGAGTAAAGGGACCTGAGGTGATGGGGAGGGCTGTGGGTAGGCCAGAGATAGTAGGATATAAGCATACACTTCAACTCTGACGTCCTGTGACTGGGTGTCCGATACAGCCGTGTGTTCCTAGTACGTGACTAGTTAGGGGCTAGAAACTGATCTCCCAGGTAGCCCTTATCTACTCAGCAAACCTGGATGACAGAGGACCCAGGGACAGCCAGTCTGATGAGGAATAAGCCACCTTGGAGCTAAAGGATCTGGCTGACAGCCATTCTCCCCTTTCACTCATCATTCCAACAGAAGTACTTGATCTCTGTGTTCTCCCTGACTCACAGGGCTGTTCCTTTACCAGCTTCCTTGTTCTTGGTTTTGTGGTTTTGAGAAAGGGTTTTTCTACACCATGCTGGCCTTTAACTCACTATGTTGTTCAGAATGGCTCCGAGCTTCTGAGCCTCCCGTCTCCACCTCCTTAGCGCTGGATTATAGGCATGTCCCAGTTTGTGCACTGCTAGGGATCAGACCTAGTGCTTTATATATGCCTGACCTCTGCTATCCTGCAGGCAACAAACTGATTCCAAAGCCTTCCCCCATGAAAGCAGGAGAGAAGCTGGCTGTGAAGTCTTCTCCAGTCAAAGTGGGAATGAAGAGGAAAGCTACTGATGAGACACCATGCCTGACAAAGGTGAGGGGAAGAATGGCAGTGCTGGACATAGGCCAGTTTGCCTCAGGGTCTAGAGATCCAGGCTCTTGTGTGTGAATGTGAAAAGCTATCCATATTGGTTTGGGGGAAGACTCCTGGAGCCCTTTCCCTTCCTGTTCTGGGCAAGCAAGCAGTCCTGTTGCTCCACCCTGTGCCCTCTTATTGCCTTGCAGAGGCGGCGGGCCAGCCGGCAAAGAGGAAGGAGAGCTATGCAGACAGGCAGGAGATAGAGCCGGCCTAGCAAGAGAGGCTGCAAGCCCACCCAGCTGCCAATGTTGTTACAGTTCACATTAAAGAACGAAGCCCACTCTGGCTGTGGGGTGCAGCATGTTTGTGTATCTCTGTCTCGGAGCAGTTCTGCCCAGCAAGGAGAGGGAGACTGGCACGGCATAGACAACTCTCAGCTAAGGAGCCTATTTTCCCTTTTGTTAGTCCCTGCTCTGGCAACATCTGTTGAGTACCTGAGATCAGGAACTACTAGCTAGAGTCTATGGTACCCTGGGTAGCTTCTGGCTATGATTAACAGATAGCATCCATGACCAAGCATACGCACAGAAGTTGACATCTCAGGGCCTGCACCCAGTTCTCAGTAGAAACCATTCCCATCTCTCTGCCCTCCCTGAAGCCCTTGAACTCATCCACACTGATGAGCAAGACTCCCAGGCCCTCTGACTAGGTAGCTGTGCAGAACAAACTGATCTTCCAGGGTATTTTGCATTGGGTGGATCTTGAAGAAATGTCCTTTTTCAGAACAGTTTAGCTGGATCTCAGATGTTAGAGCCCATTACTTTTCCCTTTTTCCTTGGGTCAAGGAGAACTGTCAGACCAGGGTCAATTTGAATGACTAGAGGAGGGGATAGCAATGCCTCTGTCTTTTCTCCAGTAAACTATGTGTGTCCTAAGTACCGGACTCCAGGCATCCCTAGCTGTCCAGTCATGAAGTGGATGAAGTCCCTCTTGTATCCAGGCTAGGCCTCACTCTGGATGAACCAATCTGTTTGCAGGTGCTGATGGATGTCTTCACTGGGGTACGGCTCTACTTGCCACCTTCTACACCAGACTTCAAACGGCTCAAACGCTACTTTGTGGCGTTCGACGGGGACCTGGTACAGGAATTTGACATGGCCTCAGCCACACATGTGCTAGGTAACAGGGACAACAACACTGATGCCCAGTTGGTCTCCTCAGAGTGGATTTGGGCGTGTATCCGGAAACGGAGGCTGATAGCTCCTTGCTAGGACTTTGGTCTTCCTCTTTGGGCTGTCCTCCTCTGCCCACTCTACCACCACATGAGGCTCAGCCTGAAGGGTAAGGGCCTCTTCGCCAAGCAGCGTACCTTCTTACACCTTCCGATTCTTCAAGGTCTCTTCTGGATCAGGAGTTAGCTGCTGTGGACACAAGCAGTTTAACTGAAACTTTCAGATCCAGGTGCTAGCTTTGTCTTGTTAGTTGTCTGAGGTGCTGATAACCAACTTAAACCCTTATTCATGCTGTGCACAGCACTCTGCCACTGAACTACAGTTTTTCTTAAGCTAGACATGAAGAAATCATAGGGTATCAGAAGTTCATGGCTACCCTGGGGTAAGAATTTAAACAATAAGAAGCATCCTTTCCCCCACTGGTTCCACCACAGTTTCCCTCAGTGACTAAGGATTGAAGACTGAGCAGAATCTACTTCCTGTGCTCCTCATTTCCATGTACATCTTAAACGCTGTATTTAAACTGTTCTCAAACGCTTCTTATATGTGGCAAAACCTTTATTATGCCTGGTCCAAACCCTCATGTGAAAGAACAAAGTGGTCTCCAATGATTATAGTTTCCAGGTCACTGACTGGAGGGAGAGACTGACATCTACAGGAAAGTACCCTCCTTGGAGACAGAGGTTCCTTGAAGGTGAATTTGCCTCCTCAAATCTGACTAATCTCAGGAGCACAGGTCCATAGCTGGGAAAATCTCCACATCCTGCCTACCAAGGCTGTCTCCTGTGCCATGTGTGGCAGATGCTCCTGAAGGGTAAAGAAAGATGATTTCTGTGTATAACTGCACACGGGATATTCTGCAACAGTGGAAGTGTACTAAACTAGCCTCATCTGATTATCAAGCCCTTGAAATGTGGCTAGCATAAGGTTATGCAACATTTCAAGACAACTTCAAATGGTCTCAAGTTACTAGTGACATCACACATCATCTGAGCATCAGTTCCTTAAGAGGAATGGGCAGAGTCACTATTGCCGAATCACTGGGCAGCTGCCAGTGACCTCGGACACCTTGTTTAAGGCATGCAGCGCACACCCTGGTACAGATGTTGTCCAGAAGGAGGCCTAGCTTACCGCCTCACAAGTTCACATTTCTAATCATGGGCTTCTCCAGGAACTGGTAGACGGGCTTCCTTGTCTATGCTGTGCCACCTCTTGATCAACTCAGCAGGCTTACCTATCCACCACCTGTGAGCTAGGTTACTATGGTGGAACTCACTTATGTGAGTCTCTAAGATAGACCCACCACCCCATGTAACTCCTAAAGTAATATCCCACTAGGAGGTTGCTTGCTTGTCTGGCTCTGTCCTTCACCTACTATTTAAGACTTAGGTGTAAATGCTCTGATGAGGGCAGAGTAGGCAACATTCAGTCTAGTAAGTAAAACATTTTATTCTAGCCTCAAGGCAGAAGCTGCTTTGTGCTTTGAACACTTGCCTTCCTTGGACCGAGCAGCTTGGTAGAGCATCAAAGATGACTCTTCCCCATCCCACAGGGCCAAAAGTTCAGCCCTTTGTCCCTTTAATGCCTTACTGTATATTTACTCCAAATCATCAGATCTTTGTACATTGCCCTTTGCAGAGAGGTTAAACTCTATGTAGACCTTTGTATCTTTTCCTGTCTTTCTACACAACCCTAAGCACTGTCACCTGAAACCTCCAAGGCTAGAAACATGTCCACCCCACCCTTCCCATGGCCTTTGTTTACATAGTGCCAGTTGATGACAGGCAGTGTTCATTTCTGGCTGCTCAACAGCAAGATACAGAGTAGAATCCTTTCATCTAGTTCTCCCAGAGGTGATACACTCCCCTCCCCTCAGGCACCTGGTCAGGTAGGTGGGTACAGGCCTATGCTTACTCTGTAGTCTGCTCTTTAGGGTGGGCCAACCTTTGAGCCACACTTGTCTATATCCAAAAGCTACTGTCAATCTTTCAGGGTAACTTGAAAACTTACTGCCTACCTAGCTGTCTTGAGGTTACTTTCTACTTAGCTCTTGAAGGTCCCTCTACAGTGGGACTGTAATAACTTCACATGGTGCTTCCCATTTGCTCTTGAGAATCATTCTTACACTTAGCTCTAACTTCCACAGTTTCTCCAATGGACTCTTGTGACCTTAGGCAAGTCACAACATAGAGCGGGGTACCTCTATAAGTGGGATGCAGTGTCTCTGTGCATGTGCCTGCATTTACAAGTTCTTTGGGGGCCTCTGGCATTATCCCCTCACACCAGATGGGACAGGCATCTGTATTTAAACTTTATTACAAAATTATAAAGCAGAGCTCTGTAACAAAAAAATACACATTTGGGTATGCTTTTTAACACCCAGGTGAGAAAATCTTAATGTAAGCCACTTGGAGTTACACATTTACATCCAAGAGATCTCAACAAATTTGTACAACAAAGACTATTAATTCCTTTACAGCTCATTAGTTTAGAACTGGCTATTCCAACCTATGAAACAGCGTCTTTGAAAACGTAAGTCTCAACTGAAATCTTGGTGCAATCAGCAAAATCCACAGAATAATTGGAAGGATTAGGTGTTTGAACATTAAATAAGACCAAGGATCCGTGAAGAACAGAAAAGGGGCTCAGGTATTTAAAAAAAAAAAAAAAATCAGGTTTTCTACCTGAGATGTTAACTGGAATGGGTTCCAGCTTTCATTTGGTTTAATAAAAAAGTTGTTTGACATGTTTTGGTTTTTCCCCTCAAATGAAAACACCAAAGGTAGAGATTTAAAGGTAAGATCTCCAAAATAAATGACATGGGTTCTGGTTGTTACTTGGGTTGCTAACCACAGCCATCAGTGTATTTTCTGTTCCTGTATAGGAGGTAGGGAGGTAAGGCCTCAGAAGAGAAAGCAGTCATAAGGGAAAGCCGGCGTTAAAGTTACTGTTAGGTCTTACTGAGCTGCAAGATCAGACCTGTTTCACAGTGGAGTCCAGGAGCAGCAAAATCAGTGGGCCGTGCTAAACTGGAGACATTGTAAACTACAGTACTCACTTTTTAGGGAGGGAGGGCAAGGTAGTCTTTGTGGAGGGATCTGAATCCCTGACACCCACAAAAGCTTTGACCCAAAATCTGGTCATCTGGACTTAGAATGCAGAGGTAAGTGGGCCTGGTATCTCTTGACAACAGCTTCATGGAACTACTTGATCCTCTGAAGGAATTCAGTGGAGAAGCCTAAGCCTAATAGCCTCCTAAGAGGTTTCCCTCTACTTTGCAGACTCATGACTGGTTGGTATTTCCAGTCTCTCATAGCTACACAGTGAAGGGTAGTGTTAGCCAAGTTGAGGGTTCATCCCACAGAGGAACACACAGCTCTTCTGATACTGTTTTGTGCTTTGATGAGCTGTTATAGCAAACATTACTCAAACCCTTTAGTTGCCTCAGTGGTGTAGAGACCCCAGAAGGGCTGGAATCATGAATTAAAGAATGCTTCATCCTGACCTGCCTAAGCAGCTGAGAAGAGGGTGCAATTAAGACTTTTCAGCAGCCATAGGCACAGTCCAACTAATTGAGCACCTTCCAGTGCCTCGTACACTGTCCTGTATGTCTTCTCTCCAAGAATTCCATGAACAGCCAGGCTAGAGGAGAGCAGAGCTCTTTGGTGAAGTTCCTATACCTTCAGTAAGAAAGTTTAAAACCCAAGGAAGAGAAAATATTAAAGTAGTTTTTAAAAAGTTTTAGCCTGCTGGAAAATGAGGCCCAGAAGCCAAAAAGGTAAAGCTACTGCCTCGATTTTTCCTTCCTCATAATCTAAAGAATGATGCAAAGTCAAACCCAAAGAGAAGCGCACCACTTCTTAAGGACTTCCCAGCAGTCAGGTCAGAGACTGGTCCTTTCCAACCCCAGTACTAAACAGAAGTGACTCAACCTAGAATTTTTTTCTATATCACTTACGACTTAATTTCTCACTAGAGGTCAGTTTACTGATCCAAATTCTGACCTACGGAATACTATTGGTCTGATTAACATTTTTTGGTCCATAGAAACAAATGGGTTTTAGGCAAATGAGAAGACTTAAAAGATATGTTAACACACAGAAAGCCAGAGAGACCAGAAATTTAAATCCAAATGTGCTGGGGGTGGGGTAGGGGAAGTGACTAATTCCAGCAGGACTTCTGATTGACAAAACAGGAGTGGTATACAGATGTATGAAATGTGTCTTAGGGTCTTGGGATGGGAGGGAGACTGGTCCCCGTTCTGGAGAGACCTCTTCATTGATTACCATCACCACCCAATGATCACAGAAGCAGGCATTCACCCATGTGATCTGAACCAGTTCCCACTGGTTTTGGGCTCTGCCACCTAAAACAGGCATACTAGGCAACTCTGCTTGTCCTAGTTCTTCAGAACACTGCCAGCTTCTCACAGTAGACTGCCCTTGTGCATCGGACCAACCCTGAGCCCAGACATCTTGGGCTATGTCCTGTAAGGCACTGAAGAAGCCAATGCTAGCCCTCAGGACCGGAAGACATGCACTGCTCGGATCACATACTGCCGGCAGATAGGACATTCGTTCATGCGTTTGCCACACTTGGTACAGGTCACCATGTGACCACACTCCAGCAGAACACAGTCAATGGGTGAGTCCATGCAAATCTTACACAGGTTCTCCTCCAGGCCAGAAGGCACTGCTCCCCCTGGACAAACAAGACAGAAAAGAAGAAAAGATTATGTCTCTGTAAATAAGGGCCAGTACTAAGAAAAACCCCAAATCCACTTCCCCTCAAATACGACACCATCAAAAAACAAAACAAAAAAACCCCTTAGTAACCGACCACCCCTGCTAACATAACAAAAAGGTTTGAGTCCGGTACTCTCAGATCAAAAATATTCCAGGACTCAGGACAAGGAGGCTGTAATTCAGTGAGTGAACAATGTTGAGGTACCACATCTCTTGAGGCAGAATATGCAGAAAAGATAAAAATTGGCTCAGAAAAGTCTGGATATAAACAAAACTGTTATGAATGGTTCGCTAAGAATACTAAGGCTTATCTATAAACATAGACCTGATTTAATAAAGCTGAGAATCGTGAGGGACTCCATGTGCTATCCAACAATCTACCTACCTTGAGGCTTCTGAAAAGACTTCCTAACAGAAGGACATGGGCAGATACACTGTTCCCTGTTCTGTGCTACAACCATTGAATTTTATTCAGACCCCTGACTGCTTATCATACTGCGTGATAATTAACTTATCTCCCACAGTAGACAAAGAGCTCCTAATTCAACTTATTCAGACGGTAATCATAAACTTAGCACTTGCTTTAAGCTTTGAGGTCAGATACTTATCTTTGAATTCCGAAAACATGAGTCACATGGTAGGTATTCTTTAAACATCTGATAATGAACATTCTGGCCTGGGAATGATAACTGTTCACATTGACTAACTGCCTACCACGTGTCAGGCAGGGTGGGTCCTAAGAGCTTTCGATGTTAACCCAGAGGTGCTAAAGTAGGTTTTACAAATGACACAATTTAGGCCAGAATTAAGTGGCTTGCCCAAGGACACAGGGCTGCTGAGATAGTCCACATTCAAATCAGAGAGGCTCATAGACATAATGGCCATCTGAACAAGGGCTCCAAGATCAGAGCTATCAAAACACCATTAACTGCCCAGTCCACAGAATTCTCAATAAATACTAACTTGAGGCCTATTCTAGTGGTGGACACAGCTACTATCCTACTTCAGCTAGGAAAAGCCTTCATAGTCAAAAGCCCACCTATCTCCTGTGTGTCAAACTAGCCTAAACTAACCAGCCATAAAACAAAATTGTTCTCATACTAGCCACTGCTCCCAACTGGACTTGGCAACTCTCCAAGGGAATTTTCCATTTCTCTGTTGCTTTTAAGTCCTTTTTTTTTTTTTTTTCTGTTCTGGACTAGTCTAAAAAGTGAAGTCATTGAATGTACAAGTCTTCTTGTATACGTTTGTTTATTGCTAGTTTGGTGGTTCTGGAATTTTTCATGAGGCTATTCATACATAACTATGAACACACGTCAAGTCAAAGAACACTTTCCACAGCAGGTGGCTGGCTGTGAGAGTTCAACCTATTTAAAGCCCCTGTGACCTTAATATGGAGGTTAGAAGGACACACGAATATCTAAAACAAGATGGAGTAGTCTACAGAATTTCAGCCATTCATTACTTCACTGAGGAAAGACAATAAACACATCAACCCAGTGGTCAGTATTCTCCAAGAAATGGGGAGAAGGAAGGATGGTAACACGTAGATTAATCTCATCTTAGTATTATTGGGGTGGGAGGGAGGTAACTAAGTAGAAAGCGCAACTCTGCCCATTTTACTTAGGATAAATTCTGAAAAGTTTTAAAGTGCTCTACAGACTGGAACTATTACTGAGAATATTCTCTCTTGGGAAATTTACAACCACGTCCCTCAAGGCTTTCAAAAGGGTACAATATATGTGAAAATATCCCATTGGCAACCAAGTTCTAGAGTGTGCTCTGAGGATACCCCCAGTGATGGCTTTTAACACACTGGGAGTTAAGGTAGCCAGGTAGGATGTGCATTTTGAGCTCAGAAGGCATCCACAAAACACCTCTTTTGTCCCTGAGCAACCAACCATTCAAAAAGGGCTCTCAGGTCACCACTCTTGTGCTTTTTGGTTTGGCTGGCAAACACCTGAGGCCAGCTTGGTCTACATAGTGAGTTCCTGTCTTCAAAAAACAAAAACATAAAAACTTAAATGATGTCTCTGAATGTGTAAGACTCTCCAGAAAGACTGCTTGGATAAACTGAGCATGATATTCCCTACCCAAGGAGTCGGCTCCAATTCAGCCAAGCCCCTAGGCTGCGGTGAACTTACTTCATTGGGGTGGGGCAAGGGCAATGCCTGACTCTACTTTCCCACAGCCTCCCCAGGACTCTGAAAACTGAACAGCCGCCAGGCGGTGGTGGCCTTTAATCCCAGCACTTGGGAGGCAGAGGCAGGCAGATTTCTGAGTTCGAGGCCAGCCTGGTCTACAGAGTGAGTTCCAGGACAGCCAGAACTACACAGAGAAACCCTGTCTTGAAAACAAACAAACAAACAAACAAAACTGTGAACAGCCATCATCAGAGTGGAAGTCAGAAGCACAAACCAGCTAAGAGCCTAAGCCTACCTTAACAAACAATTACGTACCGTTTTGGTTTTCATTACCAGACACTGAAAAGGAAAGGAAATGACGTGTAAGTAGGAGTCTGGTGACACAAAAGTCATGTCCCATCACCCTGCTGTTACTAACTCAGTCAGCTCTGCGCTGAGAATAGGCCCTGGAGTCTGGACAGACACTTGCCTTACTCACTGTGTGCAGAGAAGTCACACGGAGCCCTTGCTGTTCCATCTGCTTTGTTCAGAGAAAAGCAGATCCACTGATCTCCAGTGACTACTGTGTCAGCTGAGAGGACACTGCACATATACAATATCCTTTAATGCTGCCTCGGAAGCCATTAATGAGGTGAAAAAAAATGTAGAATTTGACTATTTCTATGAGCTAAGGACTCTGAACAAAGCTCCCATGTAGGAGTCATATTATTGCCAGGAATAGTGATACATGCTTATGATCCCAGCACAGGAGAGAGAGGACAGATTGTGAGCTCCAGGCCAGCCTGAACTATCTATGTATTGAGACTTTAAAAAGTCATAGAAACGCTGGGCAGTGGTGGTGTACGCCTTAATCCCAGCACTTGGGAGCCAGAAGCAGGCGGGTTTCTGAGTTCGAGGCCAGCCTGGTCTACAGAGTGAGTTCCAGGACAGCCAGGGCTACACAGAGAAACCCTGTCTCAAAAAAACAAAACAAAACAAAAACAACAACAACAAAAAAAAAGTCATAGTAGCAGCAGCAGCAGCAGCAGCAGCAGCAGCAGCACAGGACAGAGTAGTGTACACTTTCAATCCCAGGCATGTAAAGAGGCACAGGCCGGTGGATCCTCTATGAGTCTAAGGCCAACCTAATTTCCATAGTAAATTTCTGGCCAACCAGAGACAGAGTGAGACCAAGAATTTAAAAACTATTCCCAAAGTCTTTGGTACTCTTAGAAAACTCTTTTTTGTTTTTTTGTTTTGTTTTTTTTGTTTTGTTTTGTTTTTTGTTTTTTGTTTTTTTTTTGTTTTTCAAGACAGGGTTTCTCTGTGTAGCCCTGGCTGTTAGAAAACTCTTGAGATAATCCCAAAGGGAAAACAGACTCCTTCTCAGGCCCCGAGTCTACAACCAGTGCAGTGAGATTTCCCCTAACTTGGTCCATTTAAATTATTCAGTTTTGTTAGAGGAAAACCTGAAGCTTGGCTTTAACAGCCATTTGTCATACAAGGAATCAAAATGCTCAAAGAACAAAACCAGCTGGTGACGAGAAAGGAAGATGAGAGTTCTGTGTTCAAAACAAAACAAAACAGTAATTGAAAGCTTGCTTAGCACGTGGAACAAGAGCCTGGGCGGTTGATCTCCAACACCAGGGTAGAAAACCCAAGTTACTGCTATTGTTGCGAGGATGCAGCTTCATGGTAGAGTGCTTGCCTAGCAAAACAGCCAGACAAGTTTCTCTTCTGCAGGATGTCTCTGAATTTAACAGAAAAACATCTACAACGAGTCAGTATGAGGACAGCGTGAGACCCTGGGAGAACGTCATGTAAAATGCTTTGGGAAGTAAACACAAGGGACATGTACTACATGCTTCCAGAATTTGCTTTCCAACCCCAAACTGATTCAAGTTAAAGTGTTGGTGGTAGGAGTGCAGATGGAGTGGGTGTCACATGGCAGGAAGACTTAGGAGATCCTCAGTTTAAATCCTGGCTCTCCAGTGAAAGAGTGACACTAAGTGCCTTTTGCATAGGCTGCTCTGAGGACTGACTGAACTGTGTATTCAATGCCTGTCCCCAGTCTTGGTGCTTGAGAAGTACAAATGTGTAGGCTGGCTTCCCCTGAGGTAGGCTAACCACATGTGGGAGGGCCACAGAGAGGGCTCTGTTTACCCCAACAGTCCTTACCCAGGTGCTGGAGTCCTTTCTGGTCCTTGTACAGCCGAGTTACCCTCTCCATCAGCTCCCACTTCTCACAGCAGCCCTTGTAGTTGACGAAGTTGCGAGCCAGGATCTCCTTCAGCTGCCGCACAGTCAGGCCTTCAATGTCCTCCAGGTGGGTCAGGTCAGACAGCGAGGCCCTCCGGCCTGGGACGAAGCTGTCCTCTGAGTCAACGGACTGCAATGGTAAAGATATGATCAGGTGGCTCAGCTCTTGTGTCCTGCAAGCTGTCTTCAAGGACCCCAGAGCACTCATCAGAAGGCACGTTGTTGACCAACCTCAAGGAACATGAAACAGAGGGTACCTGCTTGACTCAGCAAAATAGACTGGTCTTTCCCTGCCTGCCCCGTCATGTGCTCTGTGCAGACAGCCACACTCTGGCATATCAGTACTATGCAGAAAGAGTGCCCTAGTTGGCCAGAGGCTGCTGATTCTCCATGCTGCTGCCTCCACTAGACAGTATTTTTCAAGTTGGTTACCATCGTGAACCTGTTACCCTCCACAAAGGAGACAACTGTTCTGCCACTCAGGGTTCCTGAGGAAACCCCAGGTGTGGTCCTACCTGTCCTCAGTTCGGACTCCCTGGCAGGACCCCATGCATGGGCTCACTGAAGCTCTATGGCCCCTTAGAACCGTGCTCTGTACTGGTGGTCCCTTGTGTGGCTGAGGCCTGAAAGCCTCATCATCTTACTTCCTTCTCCAACTGTGGCTACTTACCTTAGACCACAGGCCAAGAACAACAGTTTCACAGCTGCACCCACAGTACCCTCTGGCAGCTCTTAGAAAGCCAAAGGACTGGGAACACGGCATGGGCCCGGACGTTCCCCAGCCTCTACTGTAGCCTCAACTCAGTTCTACGTGCTCACACTGACAGCAGCAAAGGTTAATCTGGAATGGTACTACTAGACTCGAGGACTTCAGGACTCTCCTGACAGACTGACCCTCCTTGTTGCACCTGAGTCTGCAGAGGCTCACAGGAACTTCCCAAGAAGACCAGGCAAAGAACAAAGAAAAGTAAAGGTGCAGACTGAGCAGAGGCCCCACCTGGGTCTCATCCTCAGTAGGTACTCTGGCTGTGCTCTCCAGGAAGATGGGCTCCTCGTGGTCCTGAGACACATGGCCAATGGCCTGTGGGAAGAGAAAGGTGCCATCACATCCACAGAGATGTCCTGGTGACTTACAAACCATCGGCCTCTTTCAGTTCATACAAGTGTCCAAAAAAGAAAAACATATTCCTGTCTCCCTCCAGAAACAAGGCTCCCAGAGCAGGACCACAAATGCCAGCTCTCTAACAGCAAGCCTCACAGCCAGAGACGATACATACAGATTCCGATGGATGGACAGCGCATCAAGTCCAAGAATGTGCTAATCCTGCCCAGCAGTGAGGAGGGCATTAGCCACCTCCCATCACCAGTTTGTGCTCAGCTTGGACAGCTGAGTTGAAAGGTTTCTCTCTACCACATTCTCTCTTTAACAGTATGCCAAATGCCCTCCCCACAGCCTCCACCCACTACCTTGGGTCTGCCTCTGGACCAATGTCCACTAGTTTTTTCAAACACCTCATTCATGTCCTTATTAAGATCAGTCTTCCTGGCCTCAACTGACCATCACCCCACAGACGCCCCCCCCCCCATGTTCTAACCAGCAGGACATGGTACGACATACTCCAAAGCTGCTTAAGTGTGTTTAATGACTATGAGGAGCTAGCACCCTAAGACTGCAGGACACAAAGTCTCAGCTTGGGTTCCTGAAGGTTTGTTCATTCTTCCCACCCGCTCCCTCTTCTGAGACAGAATCCCATGCAGTCCCAAGCTGGCCTTGAACTCACTATGCTAGCCTCAAAATCCTGACATGCATGCCTCCATCTCCCAAGTGCTGAGATTAGGGTATATAACATCATACCTGACCTGTCTGAAGGTTCTTCATGAAAAAAATATTTCCTCTGATTCTTGTCCTTGCTCACTATACTACACACTAGAGTGTCTCTCTCTCAAAACCAAGCAAAAAGGAATGTATAGCAAGAGGTAAAACCTATCCAACAGACCAAGCAAGAGCCAGAGCTCAGGAAAGCATTACTGACCAGCTGCGGAGAAAAAACAGACTTAGGCCAACTAAGGCCTCTGCTCGGGAGTTAAATGACTGTTCTGTAGTTAGATTTTGCTATCATGTTAAGAGCTGAATGAGTGGTCAGTCCTGGCAAAGGAGGCGACTATAAACTAAAAGCATCCTTGTCATATGTGGGAAAAGAGCTGCCAGTTCTCAGCAGTTCCATGCTCCACAGACATGCTATGATAGCAGAGCCTCTCTGCAAACTAGCAAGCCCAAAGGGGGTTCTTTCATTGTTCTAGGCTCTAGATGACCAAGGAGTCAGAGACAATAATTGTGGGGCTGTGCTATAGCTCAGTGGGAGGGCCCTTTGCACACCATGCTGAAGACCTAGCACCAAAAGTAAAAGAAAAAAATCAGCCAGGCATGGTGGGGCATGCCTTTAACCCCAGGAGGCAGAGGCAGGTGGATCTCTGAGTTCAAGGCCAGCCTGGTCTGGTCTACAGAGTGAGTTCCAGGACAGCCAGGGCTACACAGAGAAAAGGAGGGGAAAAAAAAAAATCAGTGGATAAAGATCTAGGTACTAATCTTTCTGTGCCCAAGCCCTGTGACTTGCAGAATCAGCGAGGGACTTCTGCAGATCTGTGTGACACCACCACTTCTGACAAACCCCAGAGCTAGTCTCATGCTTACCCTTTCTCTGTCAGAGCTTCCTGAGGGGGAGGGTGGAGGCAGTGCATGTTGGCTATGGACTCCCTAGTCCTCAACTTGCTGCTCCTGGCTTACATTTTCCAGGCACCACTATGTAACAACGAGGCAGCTTCCAGCCCCACAGCATTGCTGACCACCGCTGTTTGCACACAGTGAGCAGGACAGCAGCAAGGCCCTTCCCAATGCGTCCCATCTCTCGCCAGTTAGATCAGTCAAAAGGGCAGTAAGCTGGAGGGCAATATGGAACCCAACTAGAGATGATAATGATTTTCCTCAAAGTATTTCTGAAGCAATGGGAAAAAAAAATTAAGTCTAATTAGGGGATGAAGGTATCACAAACAAACCGTACAAAGACACGGTACTAGGCCTACCATTCCTGAAGCCAAAACTTGAGCCTAATGATCAGAAAATAATCACTTCTAGAATCAACAAGCAAAAACAGTCCCGGAGCAGACAGAGAGGTGAAGAGGCTGCGTGGTGGCTCGTACCTGTGGCGTTCCCTGATCCTGGGCTAAGGGAACAGAGGTGACTTGTGTGGGTGAAGAAGGGAGGCCAGGTGAGGTAGGAGGTACTGTGGTGGTTTGAGGCTGGGTCAGGAAGGCCTGCTGCTCAGGGAAGGCCTGGGGCAAAGTGGGAGCACGAGTCCTGTCCGCCTCAGAAATTACAGGCTGCTGGCCAAGCACCAGAAACACTAGCTCTTCTTTCTCCCGGCACATTTCGGTAGAGATGTCGTGGAGGTGGAGATAGTCCCTCAGGTCCTTCACCTTCATCTTCATGAGCTCCTCTCGCTGAAAGGCCGTGGCGCGGAACCGTAGGCAGAGAAGGCAGAGCCGTGGCCCATTCCCCTCTTGGCTTGAACAAGTCATGCAGAAGTTTTTCTTACAGTCCAAGCAGGTCTGCTGCTTAGAGCAAGAGACAGGAAAGCATGTCAGCTTGAAGGGGCAACGCAGTGGGGACTGCAAGGCCACCAGTGGCCAGCAGGACATCCCACTGTCGCTCTTGCTCTACTCAACTGTTCCCTAGATCCCAGGCAAGAGACATACTACAGTTTTTCAGATTAAAGGCCACTTGGAGGTGGCAGGCCCTGTGTCTGCATCCACCAACAGGAAACCTGACATTTATATACCGTGTGTATACACAACAGAATAACAGAATCACTTACATTTATAATTTTATTTAAGGCTTATGAGATTTTAAATTCATTCTCTCTCTCTCTCTCTCTCTCTCTCTCTCTCTCTCTTTCACACACACACACACACACACACACACACACACACACACACACACACTCACACACAAACCTGGAACTATTAATAGCAATGCCATATTTGGAATACAAGGGCTTTGCGTTTTTATTCACGTCTCCATCTCAAACGCCTCACAGAGTCATCCTGGGTATGTTACGTGGGGCTCTCTGCTGCTCAGTTTCTCTTCTGTGAGAAGCGGGTGAGACCAGGGCTTCTCTCCTGGGGTCATTGTGGAGATAGAGAAACAATTCATTGAGGCACACCTGATACACAGCAGGTCCTAAAGAGAGGAGCTGGGATCGAGCTCCTATCTGTGCTCCTTTCTATCTCACTGCTGAGGAAAGCAAGCAGACCTAAGAGAGTTACAGAGGTAAGTTTCTGCTGTCAGCTGGATTTGGTTGTTTTGAGGGCCTTTTACAAGCTAGGCAAGTGACCGACCACTGAGCTACATCTCCAGGGTTTTTGCGATAGGGTCTCACTGTGCAGCTCAAGCTGAGATGACAGGCATATGTCACCATGCTCAGCTGACAGCTATTGTTAACACTGGGGTCAATAGAATCTATTGTGATGCTACAGTAAGATTGGATTGTCATTTCATTCTCAAGCCCTTTACAAGGTATTAGCGTCCTTCCCTGACTTACACAGAGAGAAACCAAGAATCAGGGGATCAGGAATTATATTCAAGGTCAGATAGTAAAGGTAGAGCTGGGCCTAGTCCAGCGGCCTCAATCATGCCATCCCAGGTGCCCACAGTGCCTTCCTGAGCCCCACACAAGCAGCCAACGGAACCGAATCAGAGACCCGGCTTTCTACTTCCTAATCAGTAGTACCCTGTCCACAGAGGCTGCTCGCAGGTCTCCCTGCTCCAGCAAGGCCAGTCAGAGTGCTGGGGAGTAGACGGTACGTGAGGTCATTTCAAGATAAAGATTTGGATAGGACAAGGGACCGGGATGCTAGCTTCTCTCCTTTGTGAAAGCATACAGTGTCTCAGTTTAGAGACAAGCGTGACTGCCCCGCAAGCTGGTACTGCCTGGTGCAGCCCCTCCCACCACCGTCCCAGACAGGACACCGAGGTTGTTCAAGCTGCAGACTGTGCAAGCACACTGACATCTGAGCTCTGCTGGAACTAGAGACAGTCTCCTAAGAGGTCATTCCTGAACACACTGGGCACGTGCTCAGAAGGTTAGGAGCTTTCCATTTCATGGTCGCTTAGCTACTACATCAGCGTTCGTGTTTCTGCATCTCTTTTTCTCAATATGGAAAGCTGTTCAGGTACAAAAAGGACACCCGAGTCAGAGTCTCAGAGGCAGGGTCAGGGCAGCCTTTGTGTGGGGCTGAAGTGTCCACAGAGTTAAGAGAGTTCTCATTAGTGTTTGTCTACGTGTCAGCCACCTAGTCCAGACAAAGCATGAAAACTTGAGCGCTGCATGGGGACACACACCAGCGTCCTCTCTACTCCGCTATGACCAGACAGTAAGGAAGCTGTTCAGAGATTTAAAAGGACATGCGGCCACACAAGCAAAGAACAGCTGTGACCAACAGCCACGCAAGTGGAAAATGGGAGTTCTGAGTATTTGGGGTGCAGAATGCCTGGCTGAAAAGGAGGCTGCAGTGTTGTGAAGCTGTGGTCCCCATGTGGAATGTTATCTAAGTCAATGCAGTTTGACAAGACCCAGCTTGGCACAGCTATGAAGCTTGTGTTGTTCCATCAGCCAGATCCAAATATCTCTCTTCTTCAAATGTGTGTAGTGTCTGGATGTAAGATCAGAAGGTAGGGATGGCAACCCAGATCCTGCTGCCCCTGAAACCCGAGGACTCTGAAGCAAACCTGCCTCTGAAACAGCTCCAAAGTGGAGGGAAGCGCTTGAGGCTAAAATCTTTGAATATGTTGGGGGGTGGGGGAGAAGGCTGTCAAAAAAGGAGGGGAGAATGAGCAAAGGAAAGGCCTGTGTGAACTCTAACAAACGAGACATGCCAGAGTAACAAGAAAAAGGTACTGGGCCTGTCCTGAGACTCCTTTGTCAAGAGCCTGCCTTGGCCAGGCACCACTCCCCTTGGCTTTTCCCCTTCACCAGGCTGGCCTGAAACAAATTCCCTGGAAGTACACAGACCAATACTCTCAATCCTGCTGGCTCCGGAACCACTGAATATCAGAGACAGTTTATAAAAAAATAAAAACCCAGTGTTTCAGGCAGAGGAAGGCATCGCCCCCTATTTCTCTCTTTCCCCTCTGGTCCAACTCAGCTCTCAACACCAAAAGGCCACTCTTCTGCTCTGAATTTGAAAACTATGCCCGAGTTCGAACCAAGTACAGTCTCCTCTGCCACCTCATGCTAGTCCAGCTGAAGAGACTGGGCACCAGAACTCACTCTGAAACTGTTGGGCCACTGCAACACCACACCCGAGCATCACCAGCACAGCCAGCTTGTGGCAAAACTGCCCCTTCTCTCCCTAGGGGTCCCAGGGGAGACACCTTACCTGTATTATCTCTACAAGTCTTTGCTCTTGTCTGTGTTTTATACACAGTAAGCATACAGAAAATAATGACCACAAGGACAGGAGGGGAGGGGAGGGGAGGGGAGGGCAGGGGAGGGGAGGGGAAGGGTGGGGAGGGAAATGGGAAGGAAAGGGAAAAGGAAAGGAAAGGAAGGAAACAATGGCAGGACTCAAGTAATCAAGTCAATTCAACTACTTGTAGAGAAGCTATCTTAAAAGCCGCCTCTGTCTAGGAAACGCCAAACCCTTAAGAAGGCCGATCCATTTAAGCGTGAAATTACAAATAAAAAATACTTGCAGCAGAAATTATCTTTAACCTTCACAAAAATCACTGTGAATTGCACAAAATTAATTTACAATTTACAGCAAGAAAACATTGCACCAATGACATCTTTCATCCTCAAAACTAGGATCTGTCTGTCTCCCCCATGGAGTGCTTCAGGTCATGGGGGCCTTTCTCTGTCTGACTATGTGTACCCTGCCTTGACTGCTCTGTCCTGCTGCAAGCTCCCTAAGCAGGGGCCGCCTTTCCTTCATCCCCATCCACCTAGCCCCACACCATGTCTGACACCAGCTAGAATTGAGCTCTTATTTCTAGTGTGGGAGGAAAGCAATTTCATCATCCCCACGTTCCCGAGAACCTGTCATCCTCCGCTCAACATCCCAAATGTCTTCTATGGGTTGCTTGAAGTCTAGGGTCTGAGTTTAAAACTATAGGATAGTGAAGTATTGTTTATGGGAAAAAGAATGACTACGTTGATGTCTCTTGCTGGTTACCAGGAACCTGACATGTACAGTTTTCTATTTTTAAATTTTAAACTCTAAGATTTTGTCACTTGTAAAACAGGCTTTGGTAGTTTCTAAAGCTACTGCTGTGAGGATTAAACGAAAGAAACAAAAAAAAAATCTAAATTAAAAGATATATATATATATATATATATATATCTGAGGCTGGAGAGATGGCTCAGAGGTTAAGAGCACTGATTGTTCTTCCGGAGGTCCTGAGTTCAATTCCCAGCAACCACATGGTAGCTTATAACCAACTATAATGAGATCTGGTACCCTCTTCTGGCCTGCAGGTATACATAATAAATGGATACCTTTAGTCCCAGCACTTGGGAGGCAGAGTAGGTAGATCTCTTTGAGTTCAAGGCCAACCTGGTCTACAAAGCAAGTTCCAGCCGGACAGTGGTGGCACACGCCTTTAATCCCAGCACTTGGGAGGCAGAGGCAGGCCGATTTCAGAGTTCGAGGCCAGCCTGGTCTACAGAGTGAGTTCCAGGACAGCCAGGGCTACCCAGAGAAACTTCGTCTCAAAAAACCAAACAAAAATCTAAGCAAAATATAGTGAGTGGTATTCTTCACACCTGTAATCCCAGCACTTGGGAGTCTGAGGTTGGCTAGATGAAGGCAGTGAAGGCGAGGCTAGCTTGGGTTACAGAGTTAAGACCCTGTCCCAACAACAACAACAACAACACAAAGTCTTAGTGAAATTATAAGTCTAAATTTTTTGTTGTTGTTTGAAACAGAGTTTCACTACATAGCTCAGGATGACCTCAAAATCACATCAGGCAAGGTTCACCACTGTGCTAAAACCTTCAACAGTTTCTCACACACAGTACAAAGTTTAAAAAGAATCACTTCCCCTTGGTTTCCCATGGCCACCGTTTCATCCTTGAATCCTACCAGTCACTCTGCATTACAAACTTCCTGATCTGCAGGACATGTGCTCCCTGAGGCACTTGCAAAGGGCCACCCAGACGCCACCGCAGCCCACTGCAGTTGGTTATGCCAGTGAGCAGGTTCCAGACTCTCTGCTAGGGTTTTCCTGTCTCTCAGGAAACTCTGACAGGCTTGTGATAATGAGGACAAGGTTAACTTGCAGCCAGGTTTGTATGTGACAGTTAAGTGTCAATATCTGCCATGTTTCCAGCATGGTACTGGGCCCTTAGCGGCCTTATTTCATTCCCAGCACTAGAAAGGGCACCTCACAGACAGTTCAGTCATACAGCTAGTGAGCAGTGAGGTTGCTGTCTGAGTTCAGGGGTCTATGCTGAGATGCTTTGCCTTCACTTGGAACAGTTGTTCTTGAACATTCTAGGATAGGCCTGGGTCCCCAGACCACAGAGGTACAGATCAGGTAGCTGGCCTGAGGTCCTGGGGTTCTGATGCAATAACACTTACCTTCCGGGTTGTGCTTGCGAAATGGACCCCACAGGCCTTGCAGCTAGGTTCCGAGCCTGTGGGGGAAGGGAAGGAGCTGTACCCAGGGTTGGAATAGGCTTGTGTCCTGGCTCCCTGTGGTGGTGGTGCTTCCTCAGGCTGTCCATCCAAGCAGAACCAGTTGCAGCAGGATGCCCACATGATAAAATCTGACACAGGAGGGGAAGAGGTAAGAGTTAAGATGTACCACCACTGCACTTTTATCCCTGTGTGCACAGGCAAGGCAGGATACATGCTCCACTCCAGTGACTGTGAAGCCATAACTTCAGGGGCCATGGAAGGCTTGGATCATCATCTCCCACCAGAGTTAGTGTTCCAAATGTTGAAGACATTCGATCTTCCAGAGCAAGGTGAGCTACCATGCTGCTAGAAAACCTCTATAAGGTTGCCTCGTCCTAACTGGTTTAATCTGAAATCTTGCTTCGTTAAAATTCATTCTTACAATTACAACCTGCTTAACACCAATTTTATTCAAGGGCATTGACTTGCCCTGAAGCTCAGAAAGAACTTTCTCTCACACACACACACTAGCCATGGAGGGCATGTATTGTAAATGGGCAAAGCCAGACGCAGTGACACACGCCTGTAGTCCCAACTACCTGACTAGTTGAGACAGAATAGGGTAACTTGAGCCTGAGCAACATAGCAAGTTCTCTGAAAAAAAAAAAAATAGTACATAAACAGCATCCCTTTAATTCAAGCACTCAGGAGGCAGAGGCAGGTAGATCTCTGAGTTTGAGGCCAGCCTGATTTATGAGTGAACTGACACTGCACAGAGAAACCTCATCTTGGAAAACTAAAAAAGTATACAAACCAGCCAGACTTAAAGAAGCATATTGCTAACACCCAGAGACCAACTAGAATGCTGAGACTGTAAAAGCCCAGGTCTCTGACTCTAAATCCTCGGACTTATCCGTAAACAATGTTATCTTTTGACTTTCCCTCCCACTAGCCTATACAAGTAATCTCTTAATCCACACTCCTGCTCTGCTAAGCTTCTATGACTGCAATGTTCGTTTTAAAGATTCATCTTATTTATGTGTACCCGTGTCTGTGTGAGTGGATGCCACATGTGTGCAGGAGCCGTAAAGACCAGAAGAGGGAGCTAGAGTTACAGGAGGTTGTGAGCTGCCAACAAGGTGTTGGGAACAACTCAGATCCTCTACCAAGAGCTTTTCTTTGAGCTGAGCCATCTCTCTAGCCCTGAGGCAGCACTTCTAAAGGTTCCTACACAGGTCATTTACTTTCTGCTCATACACTTCAGCTCATTGAGGGCAGGGGGAACGGCTCCCCAGTGTCTATACTGGAACCCAGTGGTGCTCTGCATGTAACAAATACCCAACTATGTTGGGTCCTTGTCAATCAGTGCCTCTGTGGTTTAACTAAGAGTGTTTTACCTACTTAGGTATTGACGGTGAGGTTGACTTTTAAGTTCACAGAACCAAACGTATCCAAGCCCTCAAATGTTAGAAGCACTACTGGGAGGCCTGAGTGCGTCCCCACAGGGTCTACTAAACACCAAGCACTGTGGGGAGACATGAGTGCGTCCCACAGCAGAGCAAGCGGTCAGCTGCATGAACATTCTGAGCCTGAGCTCTTTGCTCAAAGAGATACTGGATGAAACAGCTAGTGTTGTTATCCAATAATCCACACACACAAATGGATACTTCCTGCACTGTCTCTTTTTAACGAAGGTATTTTCATAGTTCAAAGACAGAAATGGGAAGGAACTAAGAGGCAAATCACTCTAACACTGGTCATTTTATAGAAGAAAGAGCAGGGCACAGCAGGAAAGGGAGAATGCAGGGTCCCAGTGGGTCACAAATTTAGGCATCCTGACTTTTCTAGAATGTTTTAGATTTTCTAACATGGCCTCTGACACACCCATGATGTAGGTCATTTTCTTCTATAGGCACCTTGGGTTAGCACCCCGTTAGCATTCTGTCTAAACTCCACCCCCAGAGTTACCTGGCAACAGCCAGGCAGACCTGGCCCACTATAAAAGGGGCTGCTTGCCCCCTCCTCTTTCTTGCTCTTACTCTCTTGGTCCCTCTGCCCCTTCCCCCTTCCCTTCCCCCTTCTCCCCAGCTCATGGCTGGCCTCTACTCCTCCCTCTCTCTCTCCCTCCCTCCCTCCTCCTCCTCTTTCTCTTCCTCCTCCTTCTTCCTCTCTCTCTCTCTCTCTCTCTCTCTCAATTCCCCTCCCCATGCCTTGAATAAATTCTATTCTATTCTATACTATACTGGTATGCGGCTGGTCCCTGGGGGAAAGAGATGCCTGCCTTGGCATGGGCCCGCTGAGACATCCCCTTCCCCCATACCTCAACATACACACCTACACAGAACACACGCTTTCTCTTTTTATAAACACATCACACCCGACTCCTTGACCACGACTCCTGTGAGTAAAGGGAATGTGACAGTGTCCAGGCTGTTGCCCAGGTAGCTTGGTAAGGGTTGCTGACTAGTCAAGCCATCTTGGCTAAGCACACACCAACACCATCTGTCCTTCTGTCTGTCACGTACCAGAGTGGCTAAGTTACCAGGTAAGAAACCCAATCTGCCTTACTGCAAATTCACAGCACACATGGTGTGATGGTAAAGACCATGTTGTGCACGCATCGTAAGTTCAAGTAAAGGAGTTTCTGTGGAGTTTGTTTTGAGCAGGGTCTCAAGTAGCCCAGGCAGTTCTTAAACTCGCTACATAGCCAAGATGTCTTAGAACTCCTCAAGCTCCTGCCTCCATTTCCCAAGTGTACCACCACACACAGCGTGAATGCTCAGCCTAAAAGGAGGTCTTTGTTGGCAAGACCATGAGTGGCAATTCCCTGAAAAGGAAGTTCTACAGTTCTTTAAATCACATGTTAATATGTCCGAGTATATGCAGACAGGGAGGGCAGAGTCCCGTCCTGCTCTGCTGCCTGTGGGCTGGGCTGTCCACCTCTAACCTGTGACACCTCCTCTGTACTTCATGTTTGTCCTCTGACACTCTACAGCACAGCAGAGCACTCGACGCATATTAGTTGCTTCTGTCTGCACTGTAAAAATGCTGTTCACTACAGTGTCCTCAAGTAAGACAAAGGAAGACTGTAAACTTAGGTTTCCCTAGCTTACCATGTGGCTTTCTGGGCCTGTCTGCATGGCACAAAGCCACTAGTGACTCAGTAATTTCTGTTAAAACCTCGCCTTAGCCAGGCATGCAGTACACGCCTTTAGTTCCAGCACTTCGGGAGGCTGAGCAAGGCAGATCTCTGTGATCTCAAAGGCAGCCTGGCTGATGGTTTAAGTCGTGGGCTAGTCAGAGCTCCCTGTAAGACTCTGTCAAAAAAAAATAAACCAAGAACAGAAGAAAATCCCCTCGATTCATACCCACATGTAATTGTCCCTAATGCCAATCCCTTTGTCCCTTCCCAGTGCTCAGTAGCCGTCCCTAGGGAGTTAATGGTCGACCCGAGTTGACAGTAGTCTAATGGAGGTTTGGACAAAGTATGGGGGGTTGGGGGGTGGGGGAGTGAGGCTAGAAAAAACATGCAGAGGCAAGACAAGGAAATAGTTCACAAATAAAGGACCACATCTTGATGGGGCAGCAGGGAGAGTTTGCCAGACAGTCAGGAATAGAAGCATTTTCTAAGACAAACAAAAATAAATGATATGCACCATAAAGAGAGAAAACTACAAGATGCTTAGTGAAGCTGGGGTGGGAGGGGGTGGATGAAGTATAAACAACTTCACCAGGAGCCGTGGAAAAAATCCTGGATTCCAGGGGAAGGAAGCAGGACTTTATGGTGATAACCTTACTTGATATGTGAGTTAGGTTGATCAAAAATTGAGTTTTAAGAGGCAGAGACAGGCGGATTTCTGAGTTCGAGGCCAGCCTGGTCTACAAAATGAGTTCCAGGACAGCCAGGACTACACAGAGAAACCCTGTCTCAAAAAAACAAACAAACAAAAAAAAAATTGAGTTTTACACCTATGGCACATGCATGTCCATGTGTGCACATCTAGGCAGAAGATGGGGATTTAGGAATGTTTGATGTACTGGAAATCCACAGAGCCAGAGTGGGGCAAGAGACTGATTAAGGTGCTCTGGGGAATGTGAAGCTCTGAGAAAGGCAAGTGAGGAGAGCCGACCAGGGACACCAGGGACACGCAGAGGATGCTCACAGGTGGGAGAACCAGAAGAACACTGCTTCAAAGAACTGAACAGTGCTGGTTAAGAAGCCCAGAGAGGGGGACACAGTCAGGAACTCAAACTCAAAAAAAAGTCTCAAGTCCTTTGCCTTAACAAAGTGCATGTGCTTTGCTCGGGCACTTAGGAGGAAAGCAGCTGACTAGTGACCACAGGGAAGAGAAGGAGAAATGAGACTCCAGGGTGCTGTGACGGTTAGCTATCTGGAAGGCAGAGCGAAGGCAGCAGCTGGAGAGGACCCAGGGTCGCTAGTGTAAGTGCAGGCAAACAGGTCACAGATGAAGAAGGGAAGCCATCAGCCACCAGTGAGGGGAGCAAGGTCTAGGGGGACAAGAAATGTGATCAGGCAAGGGACTAGCACACTCCTAGACAGGGGGCAGCCATCTTCCGCCACTGTGGAATGGAGATGAAGGAGGAGGAACCAAGAGCAGCTGGTAGCACTGCCGACATCAGAAAAGTAAAAGAGTAAAATACAAAGAGGGGCCAGCCTTGGCTACTTATTATTTCTGGGGATTCAGTGCAGAGGCAGAGTATTTAGTGTGCACGCAAGGACCTAGGCTCGTCCCATCTCCATCATGACAAAGAGGTAAGGATTCCTAAAAACAAACAAACGAAGAAAAAGGCAAGGGCTCTGTCACGTGAGCAGGAGAGCTACACTGTGAGGTACAGGCAGCGCAGAAACAAAAGCCTGCATGTCGGACTCCACCAGCCTGAGAAGCCCTTAGGAAGAAGCAGCCTCTATGATGAGGCACTGGGACTGGACAAGGCCGACAACCACCAGACCTGGGGGCCCAGAAAGACACTAGAGCTGCCATCAGCCACAGTGATATAAGGTCAGGCACACTTCTAGCTAGGAGGCAGGGCAGCACAGCTTCCTCCATAGTCTGTCTCTCCAACCTCAAGAGCCTCTTCTAAACATCTTAAAAGAACAGCCTGCTCATCTGTTCTGAAAGGAAGCAGATGGCCCCGTGAGAAGACTTAACTCTTGCCACACTGTGACTCCACAGGTCCGTGTTCATCTGGGTATGTGCATTTAGGGAAGGTTAACTATGGAATAGAGGTGGCAAGTGACAAGAGTACCAGTGTCAAGATACCTCAGACTTGGCAGTCTAACAGAACAAATCCAAGCAAAGATCAGTGCGAGATTTAAATATCAGAAAAGACCCATCTGCTGGTGTGGTCAGTTCTCATCTAACAACTGCATTCATTCACGGTCCGTTCCTGGGGCAGGAGACTGTCATGCTAACAATGAAAGCTAAACTCTCTTCTCTTG
Organism: Grammomys surdaster; assembly: GCF_004785775.1. NCBI lineage: Eukaryota > Metazoa > Chordata > Mammalia > Rodentia > Muridae > Grammomys > Grammomys surdaster. The sequence goes on along the minus strand of NW_021621078.1, from coordinate 146,890 downwards.
GGAAGGCTCTTCTGATCCCTTAGCCCTAAACAAACACCATCTGATTACATTGCTAAATGACTAACTGGGGAACCAGCTTTGGGGAGTGGGTAAACAGGACACTTTGAAAGCTCCATTCCCTGCCCTACAAACTCCTTTCTAGATCTTAAAAAGAAAACAACCACACCTTTACCGAGGGCTCAAAAACTCCTCCCAAACTCCCCACCCAACTCTGAGAAGACGGATTCTGGGAAAACACCAAGGGCAGGTTTACTGTGCTTGGCTAAGACCTTCCACCATGCATAAGGGCAGAAGGTAGGGGATGCAAAGTAGGGAGTGAGAAAGCCATACTGTTCCCAGAGGGACCCTACAGCAGAGGCAAAGGTGGCTAACATATGGGTTTTATAACTTCATGAGATATACTGGCATTCCTGATGCTGAATGGGAAAACTATAGTTTTAACAACAGAGCAAAACATATTGCCTGTTCCAGGTGGGTTTGGTACAGACGTGGAGGCAAGAAGGCAGATAATATGGTTGATAAAAAAACAAACAAACAAAAAAACCCTACCACCACCACCAAACTAGATTCCTAAGTGATTTTAAAACACTCCACAGCCGGGCAGTGGTGGCGCACGCCTTTAATCCCAGCACTTGGGAGGCAGAGGCAGGCGGATTTCTGAGTTCGAGGCCAGCCTGGTCTACAGAGTGAGTTCCAGGACAGCCAGAGCTAAACAGAGAAACCCTGTCTGGAAAAACCAAAACAAAAAAACAAAACAAATAAATAAATAAATAAATAATAAATAAATAAATAAAACATTCCACCATTTTGAACATCTGCCCAAGGCAAATAATTTAAAGTAGATCACTGGCTATCAAGGACTTGGGCTTGAAAGGAGTGGGGACAGAAAGGGAGTTCTGGGGCTAGAGAGAGAGGTGGCTCAGCAGCTACAAGCACTGGCTAATCCTCCAAAGGACCCAGGTTCAATTCCCAGCACCCATGTGGTAGCTCACAACTGTCTATAACTTCACTTATAGAGGCTCTGACACCCTCGCACAGACATTAATGCCCCCAAGGTTTGCGTGCAACCTTTTCTGATTCTAATTAAATGTTCAATGCACTGAAGTGGCTCTGTAAAACAGGAGCTTCACAGATACCAAGAGCTACTACATCCAGGAATTAAACATCTGTAGTAAACCCACTGAACAGGACCTTACAAAGACCCCTTAAAAATACCCAGTTGGAGTGCCCCCCACCTCCAGCCTCAGCGAGGTACCTTTTGACACAGCAAGTCATCAACTGGCTGAATCATCTCACTTATCCAACGGTGGCCCACCTATGGCCACTAATGTATTCCTGGAATGGTTGACAGCATCTAGGCTCTAAGTGCATAAAGCAAAGTATCCGGTGTTATGGATCATTAATACAGGATGGGTTGAGTTTCATCTTGTATGCTAGCCTTAAAAAGCAATTAAAGTACAACTGAAGAGGCTTTGGAGGGAAATGCTGGGGAAGGCCTATCAATATGGCACAGTCAAGATTCTCTGAAGTAATTGATAAGTATTTGAGAAGTGGAGAGAATATTCATTCCTTCCTTCCTGCCAGACACAGAGCCAGGTGCTTCACCTAGCATTAGATCTAGCAAGTCTAACAAGGCAGGTCCATTCACTTTCAGGTAAGAAAACCAAAGTTTAGAGAAATAAGTTGCTGAAAGTCACAGAAAATGGATAGCAAAGTCAGGCCCTAGACTCAGAAGTCAGTCCACCCTATAGCCTGCCACCCTGGCTCTGACTCTATTAGAACTTTTTTTTTTTTTTGGGCAATGTACAGGCATGCTCCAGGATCCCTCAGGTTTTAAAAAAACGTTTTCTCGTCATAAGGCAAGTACAAATTACAGGTCAGAGTGTTGCCACCAAATTCCCACTGGTACAGCAAAAACCGGAAGAAAGTCTTAACAAATGTTGGTAAGGCTGGAGGACAAGTAGGATTCTAACATTGATGGGAGGGGGACCCCGGGATGTGTGGCAGTAATGGGGGAGAGGGGTGGCGTGTACATACAAGTGAGAGTTTGCGTGTGACACAGACAAATACACATTTATTTCATGCCTTTGCAATTCTGCTTCCAAGTATAATACACTCACCAAAAGAAACGCATTCACCAAATGAAAGTACACAAGAATATCCATGGAAACACTGCTATTATAGCCCCAAGCTGGAAACAGTCCAAATGCCCATCAATAGCAAAATGGAGAAGAAAATCATGTTTATACAGCAGTGAGATATACACAGCAGCACAGACAAATCTTACATAGACCTGCTGCTGACCGAAAGAAACAGGTGCTGATGTATATGCGCTAAATGATTGCATTCAAAAGGTATGGAAATTGCGATAGTGTATTCCGGCATGGCGGCACATCCCACAGTCTCATCTACTTAGGAGACTGAAGTAAATCACTTGAGCCCAAGAGCCTACGGTCAGCCTGGGCAACCCAGCAAGACAGAACCAATCAATCAGCGAAATCAGGGACAGAGGTGGGGCTTGGGGATGACAGGAGGGAAGAGGCACAGGGACTTCTGCTAATATTGTTTCTTTTGAATTTTATTACTTATGTGTAGTATGTGTACCTGTTTGTCTGTATGTGCACATGAGTACAATGCCCATGGAGGCCAGAAAAAGGCATCATATTTCTTAGGACAGGGATTACAGTCAGTTAAGAATTGCTTGATATGGGACTTTATGCCCTGGGACCGGAACCCAGGTTTTCCATAAAAGCAAGAGCTCCTAACCTCTGAACCGTCTCTCCAATCTCAATACTTCCACACCTAAGTCATCACATAGGTATTAGAATTCATTCAGTTACATGTATAGTTTGTAAGTTTCTCTTGTGATATGTGGAGGTTTGTTTTGTCTTTTTATTTCTTCAAGACAGATTTTCTCTGTAGGTAGCCCTGGACTATCCTGTAATTGACTGCACATCAGACTAGCCTTGAACTTGTAGTGATCCTCCTGCCTCTACTCCTCTATATGTGGGGATTAAAGCCATGCACCACCATGCACATGCAGTTTTATTCGGGATTTGTTTTTTGAAATGAGGTCTTTCTATGTGGCCCTCGCTGTCTTAGAATCTGCTCAGTAAACCAGGCTGACCTTGAACTTAGACGTCTGCTTGCCTCTCCCTCCTGAGTGCTGGGATTAAAGGTGTGCACCACCACTGCCTGGCATTATACGGGAATTCTTAAGCACCTAGTAAATATATACAATTTGTAAGAACAAAAGAGAAACCATTTTGACTCTCAACCCTGTAAAGTTAATTTTCTCTACATCAAAATGCCTCTCAATATTTTACTACAGCACTCTACCAAGCTTCTCCAAGCTCCTTGACCCAGGGGCTTTCTACCATCTCTAAGTCACCAAAGCTAAGAGCAAGGGGCCAGATCTTACTTACACCTCTGTATCCTCTCTACCTTCATCCCTCAGGCTCCCAGCATTCCTGGACACAGCCACCCTCCCACCTCCAACCACCTCAAACCACAGCCTGGGGGCTCAGCACCCTCCACTCTTCTCTTGGCTCCAGAGCTCCCTGCTGGTTCTCAGGGTCCAGGCACTCAGCACTCCCCACCACACCTCAGGTAGCTCTCAGCAACACTCTCACTGAAGAGGCCCAGCAGCACTTCCTCCACTCCAGCAGCAGTCTGCTCCTTCGCTCCCACCTCCCTCTCCTCCTGATTTCTTCAGGTTCCAGTGTGTCATCTGTCTGGATGGCTTCCCCTGGTCTCAAGTGTGACCCTGTCTCTGGAATTCCTCCCCATTTAAACACACTGCCCTGGTGTCCCTGCTTTCCTCCACAGTTTTCATAATCTGTGACTCTAGACACTCAAATTGTGGGATGAATAGAATGTAGTCAAACAGCAATCATAGTTCATCAGCACGGCCAAGACATCCAGTTCTGCTTCTCCTTAGGATCAAAAGGCTCATCCATCCTCCATATTAACAGTGACAACGTGACTGAGAAAGAAAACCTTTCATAAGAAAAAGAAGGAGGAGGAGGAGGAGGAGGAGGAAGAAGAGGAGGAAAAGGAAGGAGGGTAGCTAATTTAAGCTTGCAAAAACTTTGGATGTACCTGTTGTATGGGTGTGTGCACAAGTGTGGGTAACTGCAAATGCACATGGGTACCAATGTGCGCAAAGGCCAGAGGTCAGCACTGGGGGTCTTCCTCAATCACTCTCTACCCTATTTTTTGAGACAAGTTATCTCACTGAACCTGGAGCTCCACCTCTCCAGGGCTGGGATTACAGATGTATACAACTCTGTTTCCGAGGATGCTGACTACCTAAGCTCACTTGGGATTTGAAGCAACCACTATACCAACAACTAAGCTGTCTCCTCAGCCCCTACCTAATTGTTTAAGTCTGAATACTTCCCAGAGGTAGGTAACTATAGGGATGAAAATTGACTTCCAGAAGTACCTGGCCTAAGAGAGAAACATCGGACCGGCAGCACACTGCAGACAGTTTAGTAAAACTGTGCTATGATTCTAAAATGGCAGTGGCCTGTGTTTTTCAGGGCTGGGACACAGCTGGATGATCATACTGCCCACGTGATAAAGAAGCCCTGTTTCTTAAGAACTCACCTGAAATTTAAAATCATCTCTCAACTTGGAAGACTGCTCACTTTTAAAAATAAGTTGACCAGGCAAGAATCTTGGACTCGCTGAAGCTGTTAGTCTTAGAATCTCAGGGTTGCAACTGGAATTTTCCAGCAAACCTGCCTGGGGCATCTAACCCTGACTTGGAAGATTTAAGATGCTGGTGACACTCCCAATGAACATCAACTAGGTGACTGTTGCAGTCGTAAGCAAGCAAGCTGGAGAGTGAACCATATTACCAACTGGCCTCACTTGCTGGATGTACAGCAATGGAGCATGTTCTCTCTGATTCTGAGATTATTTCTGCGATATTTATTTCAGAATAAAGAACTCAGAACCTCTAAGTCACAGAGGAAACAAGAATATGGTGGAACTTTAGAACCCAGGTGAATAAAAACCCTGCTGAAGTGGTGCACGAGCCAGACACAAACAAGCAAGACTTCACAAGGTAGGAAGTCACTTCCAAGTGCTTTAAATCCTCAGGGGCATACATCCCATCCTTCGAGGCAGGACTCGGAATGTGAGTAATGGATAATATAGATTTCACAGATGAGAATCCTACCTGATAGATAAAATTTAAGAAGACATAAAATAGTTTTGGGAGAAGGGAGTTGTTTCCGAATGATGTGTTTTAAGTTTGGTTTTTGAAAGCTTAGATATCAATGTAGTAGACTGGTCCTTAAATCCTGGCTGTCATGCTGAGTGTACTTGAATGTGGTCTCTGGGCTTCAGATTAACAGGAATAAACATCTCTACATGGCACAGGCTGGCCCCAGGGGAGGTACTCTGCACAGAGAAATCATACTTGTACTAAGTTTTTCACCCTTCCATAAAGTCCAAGCCTGCAACCCCAGCACTTTCAGGGGGGAGATGGAGAGGGGATCAAGAAGAGTACAAGACCTAAGCTACATCACACACACACACTCACACACACACACACACACAGCACAAGCAAGCAGAGGTCAGTGCTAGGTGTAAGCATGATTGGGCAAGCGACTGGTAAGAATCAAATGTCTGCCTCTCCCACGTTAGCTTCCCAAACCTCCATGCCCACACATGTCTGTGTCTTTAGGGCAGTTAAGCTTGGCAGCTCCTTTTTCTACAAGCTAGAGAATTCAATACAAAGAATCAGAGCCTTAGCAGAGAGCTCTCTTGTGATACTGTTTTGAGTGGCAAAAGGAAAAACTGGAAGAATTATTCACACTCAAGGTTCCTCAGTGATCCTGGAAAAATCAAATCTCTCTCTCTCACACACATACAAAATCTCTCTCTCCCTCTCTCTCCCTCTCCCTCTCCCTCTCCCTCTCACACACACACACACACACACATGCATATATATATATCTTGGTTGTCCTGTAAAACTCAACTCTGTAGACCAGGCTAGCCTCGAATTCACAGAGACCAGCCTCTGGGATTAAAGGCATTTTTCTAAGAACAAAGTAAGAATGTATCAAAACACCTAATGTATCCTGAGTTATACCTTCATCTAATGTCTCATTGAGAAATTAATCTTACACAAATCCAAGTTAAAATGAAGAAAGCAGGCTATACAGCTATTAGGTAAGAGATGTGAGACCAAATTACTTGACTAATTTAGTGTCCTACAGAAAGAGGTGCTGCCTGCACAGTCCATTTGCCTGTGGTCAGTACTAGTAACTCAGTGACTTCACTGTGAGAGAAGACAGTGGATACTGCAAGAAAAGACAGTGGAAAGCACCTGAAGAGGCCTGAAGGCAAGAAGTTCTTCATCAGAGCCTCTCATCCCCTCTAAAGGTTAAAAAACAAACAAACCCAAGCTAACCTTTCAACACTGAAGCACTCTGTCAAAAGGACAGAAAACCATTCCTTTGGATGCAGAATTTTAACTTACGCGTCTAGGAGGTCATCTGCTTTTCCTACTGGTTATGCTTTGGAATGCTACTAAAGATAAAGCCTTGAAAACCCAAGATGCCCCTCGGCTTCTATTGCTGCACATATTTGTCCTGGGAGGTAAACAGGGAGTCAAAGAGGGTCTGTCTTCTCAGTCTTAGTGCTGTATGATACACACCGAATCAAGCACTCTCACTAAGGATAGCAGGAACCTTTCAAAAGAGTCAGCATTTCGTGTTCCACAGTCATGATTCTAAAATGATTGGCAAAACTCCAGATAACAGCAGCGGTGCCTTTAAGGGGGCAACCAGAGCCACTAACTTGAAGATACTTCTTCCAAGCATGTGTCCACTCAGCTCTGATCACTGAAAAAGGAAAACCAGTAGCAGGCTGCCCAGAAATGAACAGAACAATGTTAATGCTGGAGGTTGTTCTAGCAGCAGGAAACCAGAAGGGGGTGGGGGGAGGGAAACAGGGCCATCACTCCCGGAAAGGCTCAGAGGCATCCAAACTCTGTCATAAAGCTGTAATGGGAACTGCAAAGAATGCAAAGAAACACAAAAACAAAATACAACAGCAGAGAAACTAGGAATCAGAGAGCACACCTCTCTAGTGAATATGGAGGAACTTTGCCTGCCCCACTCAACAAAGCCCACACAGGCTGGAAGAAGCAACAGGGGCTGGAGAGATGGCTCAGTGGTTAAGAGCACTGACTGCTCTTCCAGAGGTCCCAAGTTCAATTCCCAGTAACTACATGGTGGCTCACAACCATCTCTAATGGAATCTGATCCTGATCTCTTTTGGTATGTCTGAAGACAGCTACAGTGTACTTAAATATATTTAAAAGAAGAAGAGGGGGGGGGGGAAGAAGCAGCCGCAGCAGCAGCAGCAGCAGCAGCAAGAACAGCAATAGCACAAAGAGGGTCTTGGGACATAAAGGGTTAAAACGACACTGACTAATGAGCATAGCAGAGAGACCACACTTCCATGTCTTTCTCACCAAGTGAGCTCTATTCCTGAAGTGGGAGCCATTGTAAACAACTGAAAAACATACATAACAATCACAAGTTATAAATGTTCTTGGAAACTCCCTGGTTTCAACTAGTCTATGACAAATATCTGCAGAGGGATCTCAGCATCTGCTCCAAGTTCAAGGAAAAGTAATTCCTACCAATGGAGCTGAGCCAAAATATCACCCCCGGGGTCTGACCAATTAAATGGCTGCTTCTTAGTGTGGCGGTTAGGAGAGATGACAGATTGAACACTGCAGCATAAACCCACACATTCATTTCAGCCCAGGCACTCTGCCCCAAAGGAGGAGTCAATCAGAAACGGAAGCAGTTTGGAGTGAAGTCTTCTAACGAGGCTGAACACAGAATAAACGGACCCGCAGTTTAATTACTGCAGAATCGTCTTCCATCAAAACTGATGACACAGCTCATCAGGAAGAGAGAGACTCGTCTCCCTCTAGTCCTCCTGTGCAGGAAACAGGACTCATCAGATAAACTTTTCGGGACTTTCTGCCCAAGAAACTGCTTTCACAAAATACTATCACACTGGCAAACTACAGGTGAGCCAGGATTAAAATAAAGAAGCCACGGGCCAGCAGAGAGGGCTCCTGGTGCCCCAGGAATAGTCAAGGCACTAATTCTGATTAGGATCAAATAATGCAATTTGCTTTTCTTCTAAGGAAGCCTGCACAAAAATTACTGTGGCCAAGAGTTAAAATATGCATGTTGAATATTTACCCCAGAGCTTAATATATAATGTACACCCAGGGAAAGGTGGCTATGAAGAAGATGCATTTTTTAAACTTTGTATTACATTAAAATTTAATTTGGTTACATTTGGGATGGGCATTTGCCAGGGCTCTTGTCCAATCAGAACTTAACTTCCAGGAGTCAGTTCTCTCCTACCACATGGATCCTGGGGAATCAAACTCTAGTCACCAGGCTTGGCAGCCAGCAGCTTCGCCCACTAAGGCTTCTTGTTGGCCCTCTACCTTATTTCCAAGGCAGCCTCTCTTGTTATTTCTGTAGCTGTGCCTCTGTGGGATAGATTGTCCTGTCCCAGCCTCCCATCTCACTGTAAGAAAGCTGGGGCAGGGAGGACAGGCTTTTTAAACATAGGTTGCAGGGACCTGACCCATCTTGCTGGCCTAAGCAAACTGTTTTGTTTTGTTTTGTTTTTAAGATTTTTCGAGACAGGGTTTCTCTGTGTAGCCCTGGCTGTCCTGGAACTCACTCTGTAGACCAGGCTGGCCTCCAACTCAGAAATCCACCTGCCTCTACCTCCCAAGTGCTGGGATTAAAGGCCTGTGCCACCACTGCCTGGCTAGAAAACTGTTTTTTAAAGTTTTTTACTTTTGTTTCCCAGCTAGAACCTATGTTTCTGAGATTAGTCTTGAACTTATGTACTCAGGCAACCCTCCCACCTCACTAGGTACATGCCAGCATACCTGACTTTTGAAGGTTTTTAGAAGACAAACATCCCTTCTTTGGTTTGGGGGTTTTTATCTGTTTGTTTGCTTTTACCTCCACTACACAAAGCTAAGACCTTTAATCCAGTTCAATCTAGTTCTTAGCAAGAGGCTCAGTGATGATCTTCGTGGCCTTTCCCACAGGCTCTAAATGAGTGTGGGACCCCTTGAAGAACTTCCCGGAGCTGGTCACAATGTCCTTCAGCAGGCTGGGCTGTGACATTACTTCCCCTTTCTACTCCATTGCAGTAAGTTTCCGCTTGTCTTCTTCCCCTGCAGTCCAGCCAACTCACCACTCCTCTCGGTGCCGCTCCACCAGGTCGGGGTAGAAGGAGCATTCTCACTGTCTGACCTAGGGCGGCAGCGGCACCAGCACCACACTGCGCTGGACGCAAGTCAGTGATAAATAAAGGAGACATTCAGACCACGCACCTTCTTCCTCCCAAACTTTTAGCCTGAGCTGATGTTTTATCAATCTAAAAATTATGCTGACTTTCTGCAGCAATTTCTGCTCCTGCCAGATGTAGTATGCCCAGAAACCATCCCAAAAAGCAAAGCAAAGAAAATGAACACGTCTAGTCTGCTAGTACCACAAAAAAAAAACAAACCAACACCAACAACCACCCTCCTTTGTAATTTTACCATATTCTCTCCTACCAAACAACACCTGTGCTTAATCTGGCCCTCAGATATTACTTTGTTGCTATCCCACAACAAAACACAAAATAGCTCCTATTCAAATCCTTGATGACATCCTGAGAACCCACTGCTAATTTTAGGAAGTATTGCCCTCTCCTCTTTGATTTGCAAAGCCACCAGCCCAGCACTGATCTCAACACTCACCCCCTTCCCCCACCCCCTAGACTTCTTTGCAATGTGGCTGGGATACTGAATGCTGGAAAAAAAAAAAAAAAAATCAAGGCCTTTACCTAGAAAGCACAGGTGCTCTGAGCATGCTCAGTTCAATACACTGAACCAAGTTTACTCTGTGCACAAAGAATAACACACAGTAGCTCAGTGGCCTAGGCTGGTTCTTAAGTATCTCCAAACAATTCTACGGGGACTTGCTTGAAGAAGTGCTGCCTTAGTAGCCAACAATCCCAATGACTTAGGACAATAAAAATGTATTTCTTAGTCAAATGATAATTTAAAAGAAGGCCTTTATCTGCCCCTAATTATAGCTCTAGGACAGCAGAATGGACCAGTTTTGAAATAACTCAAGCAGTTTTTAATAATCCACAAAGATTCCAAGGTGACTCCCTGCAGGTGGCTATCCCACAGCCAATCTGGTCCCCTAATGAAGGCAATAAAGCCGATTTCACAGTAGGAAGCAATGAAAAAGGGGGTAGGGTTTAGGAAAAGGGGGCTGTTTACCAGCTGAGTGACCCCAAGGCAAATTACTTATTTAATAGCTTCTCCAGAGACTGGGGGGGGGGGGCAGACAAGAGACTAGCATTATTAGATCCAACCTCCAGTCCACAAGGAAACTCTCAATTCAAAGATGAAAAACCTTCACAAAGGCCCACAGTACTTTGTAAACTACTGTGGTCAAAACACACTGAGAAGGTGCTAGGAATCCTGGAGCCTCACTAAAGGAACCTGTTATTCAAAAGTCTGGTGAATTATGTTCTAAAATTCCCTATTGTTATTTTAAAAAAGAGCTAGTACAGACTGAATCTCACACCTACCAAAAAAGTAGCAGGCCAGCAGCAGTCAGCTCAGTGCCATTTTGGTTTATAAACCGAAACTGCAACATTGTAGAAACCAAAACACCATGCCTGTGACTCCAAAGAATGGCCTGGGTCCCAGAAGAAAAATTGCTATGTACACAGAGAGGCAACAGCTGTTTTGTGGTTGAACATGAAATGTCCCCATAGGCTCCAGTGTCCCCAGGTAGTGACTCTGTTTTGGAAGGCTGTGGAGCCTCACAAGGGGAAGTCAGCACTCTGGGTGTGCCTTGAAGTTTTATAGGTAGGCCCTACTAGTCTTACTCTTTGCTCCCTTATTAATACAGATGCAATTCGACTAGGCATGTTCCTGGCACCAAGCACTTCATGTCATGGCAGACTGTATCTCCACAAACTGTAAGCCAAAAGACAAGAACAAAACCAAAGTTTTTCTCCTCTGAACTACTGCATGTCAGGCAAGAGTCACAGCATTGAGGAAGAAACTCTATGTGTACTAAATGACTACTGTATTACCTCCCTCTCACACAAGGGACATACTTCTCCAGGCAATGTTTCAATATTAAGTCTTGGCCTCCAAGAAACCCCTCCCTCAGCCTCCCAAAAGCTAGAATACACAGGTGCGCACCACATCTGGTCGAAGTCTTGACTTTTTACCCACAGCAAGTTTCAAACTGCAAACACTCAGGCTGCAGTGAAGACAAAGCCCATTCTTTTTTAACCCAACTTTCCTGTCTGGGGTTGTCTGACAGCTCCACACTGCAGCTCTCCAGCTCAACATTAGACCCTGGACAAACAGGTAACCTTTCATAGCTTCTGACAACCGACTCACTGGACAGGAAAATCCATTACTATTGAAAGTTGAAGATTTGCGTGGTGAGCTCTCTTAACAGTCACAGACCTCTAAGACACTGTCTGGATTTCCCATGCCTCCTTCTGCTATCTGCCCTGCAATGAGCAATAACAATGGACCACAAATGGCGTTGAGATAAGATGAAGTCCAAAACAAAACATGGAATGAAAAGGCTGGAAAAAAAAAGCCACAGAAGTTGTTAATGTTTTTATGATTAAACCTTGGCCCCCATTCAAATGCAGAAGAAAGATTTCTGACAGCTGGTCCTCAAAAAGCAGTCCTCTAGAAGAGTGTCTGAGATGATTCAAAGGGTCTTTGTGGTACACACTGCCCTGAACCAAACCTGCTACCACTCCAGCAGCTACTGTTGAATACTGCAGTGACCACAGGCATGTGACAGGCCTGCAGCCCTCACACCAGGTCTGGCCTATGGCCTAACGCCACTGCTTTCCAAGCGCCCAGACAACATTCAGTGTCAGGAGTAAACACTAGGCACAATAGCTCGGCTTTTATGGATAAGCCATTTAAGTCTCTTTCAGGTCTGTCTCCTCATCTGGAAAATAGGAGGGTGGGACTCCACTAATTGCTAATGTCTCTTTCAGCTGTAGAAAAACCCTCAGGGATTCAAAATTAGCAGGTGGTGGAAGCCGCCTGTGGCTTCCTGAATGGTTTAAAAAAATGCCTCTACCATCCCACATCCCATGGTGGGACTGTTACACGCCTCAATCCAGTACCCAGAGAGCTAGTACCCGCTCTTCCCTTTCAACATGGGTCAGAAAGCGAAAGCAAACTACTGATAAACTGAAAACACTGTCCTTCATATATACAGTCTTTTTTATTAGGATTTTAATGTGTTCACACTTGGCTCCCATAGTTCTATGACTCATGGATGGGTTGGGATGACCAGCAGCATGGTGGAGGTGAGCGGCAGGCAGGACACCCACACAGTGACTGTTAATGGGAGAAAGAATCAGGCAAAACCTGGGTGAAAAAGGGAAGCGAAGACAAGGGTGTGAGTCAGTCCAAGAGGAGATGACAGCAAGCGTCTCGGAGAGGAAAGGGACAAATAAATGTCAGTCAAAGCTCCACCTACTCATGTGATAGACAATGAATGCCTACTGTGTGCAGGGAACAGAACTGGACACCAGGGGATAAATCCACTTGATGGGATAAAGGCGAAGCCACAGCTACTGAAAGGAAAGGCAGATAGATAATGCACCATGACATAAAGGTGACACAAAAGAGGCTCTGCTGCTAGAAGACTCAGGGGAGGGTGTGAATTCCCAGCGACAGACCAGACAAAGGAGGCTTCGTAGGAAGGATGACACTAAAGTCTTAAGCAGAGCAGAAACAAAGGTGTCCAAGGAAGAGAGATCAAAGACGCGTAAGTACAAGTACCCGACACGGGAAGGCAGGAAGAGAAGGGTGGTCTTAATAATAATCCTAGCAATCCTGAGGGATCTGACTAAACTGGATTGCTGGATTGGAGCCAGACTGAAAATTCAGAAATCAGCCTTAGAAACTGAATGTAAATGCCATGGAGGAAGCTGACAAGCTAGGAACCAGAAACCCTGGCCCATAAAATTAACATAAAATCTGTATCCACAGTGTATAAGCTCCCTCCAAAGAGACAGATAATCTTCCAAAACAAAAGCAAGAAGAGGACAAAAAGTCTTGGATGGTGGCATGATATGAATATATTAAACAAGGAATGTGAAGCTCTTGGACCAGGCGGCTGAAGCAGTCAGCAGCACAGCCGTGGCTAAGATCAAGGAGGAGAGGAGGGTGGAGCTGTCCCAGCTTCCAGTTGCCAAGGTGACAGTTGGTGCTGCATCCCAGCTCTCCAACTCATGCACATCCACCACTGGTGTCCTCATGGTCCTTCACCAGTTTCAAAAGGAAAACCTCAGGAAATTCTACTAGGGAAAGAAGTACAAGCCTCTAGACCCAAGAAGACTAACACCATGAGCCTCCTGCTCAACAAGCACAAAGAGAAGGTCAAGACCTGAGGTGGCCACAGCAACAGACACAAGACCGGCTGAGAAAACAAAACCAGGGAATTTGACTACATCAGAGAACAGGTCGAGAGAGAAACTTGGAAAGAGCTGGGAAAAAGTGTTCTCAGTGCACACACTATTATACCCTGCCCATCTGCCTCTGGCTCTCAAGGTGCAGAGCAAACACTTCGTGCACATCCCTTCTTTGCCACTGGGACAGTTAATCATCGTTGTCAACTTGACTGGATTTGGAAACACTCAGCAAACACAGCTGTGGGTGTGTCCTCCAGCATACTCTGGAGAGTGAAGACCAACCTCACAATCCCATGAGCAAGAGTGGGGGGTGGAAGACTAGCTAAACCAGGGGGGCAGAGAGTGTCCCCTGCTGCCTGCTCCCTGGTCTCTGCAGACCCTGGTGCTCACCACAAGCTCCATCCACCATGAACTCTGCCATACAGTCCCCACCAGGTCAGCCTGACTGTACTCTCTTAAAACCTTTCTTCATTTCTACTGCTCTGCCTCAGGTATTTTGTCACAGCAATGATGAAAGCAATTCATACAGCCACACTCTATTCTCTAGAGCAGTCACAGCAAATGCTTAGACCAGCTTCAAACCTTCAGTGGTTGCCCACCAGGCTCTCTCTGTGTGGCCCACAAAGGCCCTGAGGGATTGTGGGTCACCTGCCTTCCCACCGTCTTCATACTTGCCCCTCAGTCACCTCACTCTGACCTTCTATCACTCTGTTTTCAATTTCTCAAAAAACAGTATTTATTTGTGCTCCCTTTCCTGGCTGGAATATTCTTCTTGGCACAGTTCAGGAGGAGGCTTGGTATCGGTCTTGAGTGCATCTTCCCTATAACATAGTTGTCTGGCACATAGCAGGGGCTCACTGTATTGGCTGAAAGAATACACCCTATGGTTTTCTTTCTGGCTTCTGTCTCACCTTGTTTCAGGACTACACTTCTGAAAGCCTGCTAGATATTCATTGTTCAAACGTGGCATAATAAGTACATTAGAAACCAAACTTTTCAACATTTCCAAACCAGTTCCACCACCTCCTGAAAGCAATATGATCTACACTGTAGACTTCACGACAATGAGTTTCTCATTCATTTGCTCCAACTGTCCAAAAACCTAATCACGTCTGAAACTGAATTCAAGTATCACTTCATTCATGAATGCACTCAATCAACCAGTTACTCATTCAACAAAAACCCAGAGCCTCTTACGAGGGAAAAGCACTGTGTTAAATCTAGGAAAAGGAAGAAGACAGTCAGTCAAATCATCTCACAAATATTTAGAGACTGAAACACTGAGGTGCTTGACACTAGGAGAAAGAAAGAATTGAGTTAAGCCTCAAGAAACAAGCTCTGGTGATGAGCTGACTGAATGAGATGTAGCTTACAACGGAAGCCTGAAAGTGGGTGGGGCAGACGGGTCAGCCAGGTGCAGGAAGCAGGTCAGGGGTGGTCCATCCTAAGGCAGTGAACACGCTGCCTTATACTAAACTTATCTGGCCCTGTCCTCCCACCCCCATACCCATGTTGCTGGTTGTTACCTGAGAGGACGTGGTGTCTCTTACAAACCCAACAACCCCCCCCTCCCCGCCCAGGAGACGCTGAGTCACACGTCTGGTATCTAGGAGTCCAAGCTTGTAAATTCCCCCAGGTGAGTTGGATGTGCTGCCAAATCGTAAGACATATGCTTGTCTATCCATTCAGTGATTACACACTGATCATTCTCTCATGAGAAATCACTACGGTCAGTATAGCATACTGTCTCAAAATTAGCAGCAATGATCCTAACCACAGTTAGTACATGTCCTTTTGCAGGGCCCAAGGAGTAGTGCTCACACACTAGCCTATTGGCTCTAGGCTATATTTGGCCAAAACAACGGGGTCAAAAGCGACCAGTTGGAAGATTCTGACCCTGCAGCTTGTTATTGCCTAGGAGCGTGATCTTGCTCAGCGAGGAGAGAGACCAAGAGAGAGACAGACTTCATGGAGGACAAGCAAGAAGTCTCAACCAACAACTAGCAACAAGACCCAAGCATGTGAATAAAGCCCAGTGATCCGTGTTAGCATCACATGGTGCTCCAGCTTGGAGGACCATAAGCCCTCAGGGCATAAGCAACTGCATGGGTGCCATCTGACCTCACCAAAAGCTTTGGAGTAATTTATTCTGTTAATCCACTTAAGCAGGACAACCAAAATTCAAAACTCTCACTAGCAGTCATTCAGGTGTTTCCTAATTTTGATGATCTAGAAACCATTTCTTCATCGAAGTAACTCCCTCCCCTTTAACGTAAGGCCATTCTTACTCTTAAATCCCTGACGTTCATTAGGACTCATCAGACTCCCCCTGGCAACCATACTTATACCTGAAGATGTGAGTCAGGCTTTTCCCTAAGATTTTGCTTCTCTAGGCTAACAACTTTTTTCAGTTTTTTTTTTCCCCCAAGACAGGGTTTCTTTGTCCTGTCCTCGATGTTCTGAAACTAGCTCTGTAGACCAGGCTGGCCTTGAGCTCAGAGATCCACCTGCCTCTGCCTCCCAATTGCTGGGATCAAAGGTGTGGGATCAAAATGACTGCCTGGCTATTTTTTCAACGCTTTTATTCATGAGACCAAAACTGAATGTCATTTGTATCTAACACATGTTATTCCCAAGCCCCAATCAGTTTTTCTATAATCTAATTTCACGGTCCAAGTAAGTATAAGAGTACCCCAAAAGTTACGCTGCACAAACGTCTATGTGACCTCCTCTGCTCCTAACACAGTTCTTCCACTTCATGCCTCCTCTCTTCACCTGGTCTCACAGCACGACCGGAAGCTTCTACACTTGAGAACACAGCAGAAAGCCTGATGGACAGTAGCTCAGTGGAAATGGACTCTTGCCTAGATTAGCATAAATGAGGCACTCAATCCCTGGCGTGGGGGCACAAGAATACACACGCACAGCCCAAGAAGTTGGAGTGGGATGCCTCTAAGCATAATGGGGTCTTGCCATAGGTCAGGAGACAGGATCCCTTGAGCTGCTCATCCTCCTACCTTGATCATATAGCGGCCTGGTAAACGAATGACCCTTAGCTCTTGCTTTCTGAGCAAAGGCACCAATTATGTAGAACTGGACGGTACTTTATTTAATTACAAAGACACCGGCTAGTTGCTTGATGCATTAAAAGAACACTTCCCCCGACCTCTGAATTTTACATGAATAAATGCTTCTATATAAGAACTAATTTTATAACCACTAGTTTAAAAAAGGGGGTGGGGGAAATAAAGCCAATCCAACACAGGGTTACAGTAGGCATCAGATAAAATACAGAAATCATTTTGCAAAGCATTATAAAAATGTTACACAATGGGGTTAAGATGGCTCTGCTGCTCCTGCAGAACCTGGGCTTGGTTTCCTGCACTCCTATCAGGCAGCTCATTGGAGTTAACTGCCGTTGACTCCAATTCTGTGATCTGATCTCTCTTCTGGCCTCTGAGGACACCAGGAATGTATGTGACATACATACATACGCGCAAGCAGTCAAACATACACATAAAATAAAAACACGAGGCAACATGCTGGACCAAGATTTCAGCAAGCCCATTAATCTTCAAATGAACTTAGAGTGACCAACTAGACTTCAAGTGAAACACACAACAAGCAGTCATGAGCCCGAGTTCATCCAACAGGAACCCAAAGTATCCATCCGAGGAGAGCATATGGATCTTATAACATTTATAAGAGCAATAAAGACATTTAGAATGGTGGGTTGACCCCTAGGGACCCATTATAGCCACTCTGCCTGATATAACAGGCTCCAGACTGAGGACCTGAAGTCAGTTAAGGAACAAGGTAACTAAAGAATAAGAGCGAGAGAAGAGCGAGAGGGAGAGCGAGGGAGAGAGAGTGAGAGGAGGGGGAGGGAGAACAAGAATGGGGGAAGGGAGGAAGAAAGAAGGGAGAGGAAGGAGAAAGGAAGAAGGGAAGGGAGGGGTGGGAGAGCTGTTGAAACCCAAATAAGGAATAATGAAACTAGAGAGGTCAGAGACTTCATAGATGTACAAATCTTTTGGGGATGAGATTTTTGTCAGTCATGGAAAGGGCTGCTATTAGGGAAAGGATTAATCCTTAAAGCAGTGCTTCTCTACCTTCTTAATGCTGTCTCCCTTTAATACAGTTCCTCATGATCCCCAACCATGAAAGCATTTTCATTGCTACTTCAGAACTGTAAATTTTCTACTGCTATGAATGTAATGTAAAAATCTGTGTTTTCCAAAGGGTTGATCATCATCCCCAAATGGGTAACAACCCACAGGTTGAGAACCACTGCCTTAAAGGGTTATGTCATGGCCAGGGAATGGAGATGGAGACAGGCTACTATCAGTAACCACAAGACAGGGCCAAGTGTGAAGCTCTTTACAAATCCCGGGAAGCAGCAATGGTTTACGAAAACTTGGGGGCTAGTAAGATGGCTCAGCGGTCAAGAGCACTGACTGTTCTTCTGGAGGTCCTGAATTCAAATCCTAGCAACCACATGGTGGCTTACAACCATCTGTAATCAGATCTGATGCCCGTGTCTGAAGACAGCTACAGTGAACTTACATATAATAAACAAATTAAAAAAAAAAAAGAATGAATGAATGAAAACTTGGGCAACAAGTGGAGAAGATGAGAGTCCCTCAAAACTTACAGCTGAGTGGCAGAAGTCTAGCGGCTTTGAGCAGGACTTGAACCAGGCAAAGCCAGTCTGTCTTTGGTATGTGAAATTTTAGGAAAGAGTAGTCTCTCTATGCTTGAAGAAGGCAAGTCCTGTCTGATGGGTTTATAAAAAGATAAAGAGATAAGGAATATGTTCTGTGGGTGTGTGGAGAGGTATGGGGGAAGGGGATGTCTCAGTGGGCCCATGCCGAGGCATCTCTTCCCCCTGAGGGACCAGCCACATACCCGTATAGCATAGAATAGAGTTTATTCAGGGCATGAGAGGGTAGGGGGAGAGAGAGAGAGACAGAGGGAGGGAGAGGGACAGGGACAGAGAGAGAATGCAGAGAAGTAGAGAGAGGCTGGCCATGATCACGTGGAGAGAGGGGGAAGGGAAGGGGGGAGAGGCGAGGGGACAGACAGAACCTACAGGCAAGAGAACAGAGAGCAAGAGAGAGAGGGGGGGGAGCAAGCAGCCCCTTTTATAGTGGGCAGGCCTACCTAGTTGTTGCCAGGTAACTGTGAAGGTGGAGTTTAGACAGAATACTAACACTGTCTATAAGTATTTGCAAACAAAACTCTAAGTCAGTAGGGTGCTTAAAGAAAATGAAACACAATAAAAACTGTGTCCTGGGACTGGAGAGACAAGCTCAGCAGTTAAGAGTACTTCTACAGGACAGTGGTTCAATTCCCAGCACCACACAGTGACTCACTGTAACTGCAGTCCCAGGGGATCTGATGCCCTCTTCAGGTCTCGGCAGGCACCAGGTATGTGTATGTGTGTGGTGTACCCCATACACACAAACACTCATACACATAAAAATAAAGGGGAAAATGCTTGTCCCTCACCATCACCAGGCAGGGTCTCACAATGTAACCCTGGCTGTCCTGGAACTCACTCTGTAGAGCAGGCTAGCCTTGAACTCAGAGATCCACCTGTCCCTGTTTCCCAAGCGCTGGGATTAAAGGCGTCCACCACTCTGCCTGGCTATGGGAATTTTGTTTTATCTGTAATTGAAAGCAATGATTGAGGATGAAGAAAAGCTGTATGAATAGTACCCCCAATATAGTCAGCAGCAGTTAGCAACCACAGGTCTACCACGTTTAGAGGATGTAACTATAAAGACAAATGAAAGGATGGCAGGTATAATTAACACAGTTCAAGCATACAGCAATATACATGACACATGAGACAGCAGGTGCACCGCATTCCTTTTATGCAATGGCCAGCCTGCTCAAGTCTAACACACCCAGATCCCCATAGAAAGGACATTTGTCCCCTTACGGACCACTTTGAAGAATGGAAGAGCTGGCTTTAGACTCCCAAAGTGAGACCCCTTGATCCACATCTGGGGGCCAAGGGTTCTCCAGTTTCTATCCCCAGCTTAGTCTTAGGTGTACAGAGCCTGGCATCAAAAAGAAGCATGGGGGTGGGGGGAGGACGGAAGCAGAGTGTCCAGAGATGGCACTGCCAGGCCACTTAAACAGAGTTTAGAGGCAAGAACAGGAAAGAGGTGTACATGCAGGGACCTGAACAGAAGCAGGAATGAGAGGAGGATGTTCTTCACAACGGGTCAGAGGAAGGATGGTGGGCACAAAGCCATGGTAAGACAGCGTTGCCCACAGCTTGGCAGCCAGTACTAGGAAAGGAAGCAAATGTACCTGCCTGCCTTTACTTTCACCTAACTTAGCCTGAGCAAACTGTTTCTTGTAAGACACAAAATGAACAAAAAGAGGGAAATAAAATATGACTAAAGCTACATAGCTTCAAACACTCACTGGTCTGCTCAGGTCTAACACACCCAGATCCCCTTAGAAAAAACATCTGTCCCCTCCCTTAAGGACTTCGAAGATGGAAGAGCTGGTTTTCGACTCCCAAACTGAGAAGAAGCCTTGAGTCACATCTGAAGGCACGATTCTCCAGCTTTCACCCCCAGCCTAGTCTTGCTTAAGGAAACCAAGAAAACCATCTGGGGTTACCTGCTTTTGCCTGTCTCAAAACACTGCCACAGCAGACAGCAGGCTACCCGAAGAAGCTGCCGCTGAGGTCGCTGGAGCCATGTTCTGATGAGATCATCTCAGGGGCCAACAGCAGCTGCTTTCAGGGACAGTGAATGGTGCCGCCTGGGGACGGATCTTTGGTAAGCAACGTTGCAACAGAGCTCAGGCTTTACCCAGGGCAGTGCTGACTCACGCCAGCAAAACTCCTATTTCCCAAACAGCCCAGCTGAGCCAGCAGCAATCGACAGCAGCCTGACAAAGAGACAGCCCACTGATTGTTTTCAATCAAAGGTGGATTCACCTGGGGGGGTGGGAAAGAGCCAGGTAAAACTCATTTCCCCAACTGCTGGAGCCCTGGAAAGCTCTGGTGGCCAGTTTCTGAAATTTCATCTCAGAACAGCCTGAGGTCCCCCCACAGCCAGCTGCTGCAGGTAGCAGGCTCACAACTCTGAAGAGTTTCCCAGGAGGGTGATACACAAGTTGCTTTGCCTTTGTAAAGGGTAGCACTGGGGACAGCTGGCTGGGAGAACTAGCCTAGTCACTGGCGGCTGGTGGAATCCTACTGCTGAATTTTTATCAGCCCTAACCAGGCTGGCTTCTCCTTTCCCACTCAGCCTCCTCTGACCTCTCTATTTCCTTAGACAACGAGACTTCTCTCATTAAAACAAAAGTAGCAGGATTCTTTTCTTCCTCCCCAGTTGCCACACTCCCTGCTAAAGTGACATCATCTACTGTCACATCTTTGGGATGCCTAAGGAACATAGGAGGTTGCCTTAACTTTGTCCTTAAAAAGCAAAGACCTTAAATGTGTATCAATTCTTTCTGATTAGCCTATTTATTTAAAAATCAATTTGAGAATAACTGGCTCATCAAGAGCTATTCATTATTATTGAATTAGCTCTGACAGGCAAGAATTGGCATTTACACACACACACACACACACACACACACACACACACACACACACAAACACACGTGTGCGCGCGCGGTCAGGCCCTTGCAGTCTGGGTGCTTTCATTTGATGGGCATCTGTCTGCATGTCTGTCTCTGCACCATACTTGCGAATGATGTCTGAGGAGGCCAGAAGAGGCTATCGGACCCTCTGAGACTGGAGTTAATTAATGGATTGCTATGAGCTGCCATGTAATGTAGGTGCTAGAAACTGAGTCCTCTGGAAAAGGAGCCAGGGCTCTTATCCACTGAGCTTCTGGATGCTTTAATTTGACAAGAGAGAAATTGAAGTTCCTATCAGATCCTTTTGTTCTCTGGTGAAGACATGTGAGTGCTCCCCTCGAATCCAACAATTACGCTCAGGAATGAGATTCATAGCCCCCACACATGGCCGCCTCCATCTTTCAAGGTAGATTTCAGATGATGCAGCTGCCAGTCAATAAATGCTAAGTTAAAATGCATGGGCAAACCTGGTGTGGTGGTACACGACTTTAATCTCAGCACTCTAGATGCAGAGGAGGGTGAATTTCTGTGAATTCAAGGTTAGTCTGGTCTTCATAGTGAGTTCTAGGACAGCCAGGGCTACATAGCGAGACCCTTTCTTAAAACAAAACAAAACAAAACAAATTACAACAAACAGGAAATACATGCAGACAGAATCTGAGTTTAAAACTATGCCACTTTACTCCCTTCCAACAAACAATTCTGTTTGGTCCCATTCACACAACTCTAAAGAACTATGACATTCCAGAAGGGCAGCCACTGGGAAGTATGATAAATGCTCACTGGTTTTCCTCCCGGGTCAGTGTTGACCATTCAGAAGCTGGAGGTATTTAAAGGCAAGTTTCCCTACAGTGTGTTAATTAGTCCTTCTCGAAGGATAAGGCATCTTTACAGCAGCAACACCCATTATCTCACCAGCCACACTCCAGAGAATCCTCCTGTAGGTGAGGATAAGCCCCACAGACTAACATAGCACAGCTCTCAAGGGTCACATTCGCCCAGTGTTGTTACAAAGCTATTAGCTCCTCCTACTCTGGTAAAAATCTAGGCAGTGGGATGCACGCTAGAAATCACGTGATCCATGCCAAGACCAACTCAAAGCATGGAGCTCCTCCATCTGCTAAGATACCGTTCAGCTACGGAGGGCCAGCGTTCTGAGATTCTAACAGCTTTAATCTACTTCTCCAAATACAGCCTCCCTCTACCCCAGTACCTCCTTTTACACTGGAAAAGACAGAGCTCATAAAAGATGATAACTCTGAACTAATGGCTTCAGGCACATGAGGTTTTATGAGATTATGTAAAATTACGAGACTATGTAGAAATAAGAAAATAGTACTGGTTCTGTCATTTAAGTTCTTTCAATTTTAAAACTTAAACAACCCACCTCCCAAAATTATTAATAGGGTTTTTTTAATGGGTAGTTGCAATATATGTGTGTGTGTGTGTGTGTGTGTGTGTGTGTGTGTATACATATTTTAAAAAATGAGCTGGGTGTGGTGGTTCATGACTGTAATCCCAGCATTCAGGAGGCTGAGACAGGACATAATTTTGAGGCCAGCCTGGGTACACAATAGGTTTTAGGCCAGCATGAAACCTTTCTCTCTCTCTCTCTCTCTCTCTCTCTCTCTCTCTCTCTCTCACACACACACACACACACACACACACACACACACACACACTTCAAAACAAAAACAAACAAAAAACAAACCAGGGACCATGGATATGGGTCAGTGGGTAAAAGTGCTTGCTATGCAAGCTGGACAAGCTGAGCTCTGTCCCTGGAGGCAATGGTATGCAGTGGTACACATCTGTATTCTCAGCACTCAAAGGCAGGAATGGGAGACGAGACAGGACACAGGACAATCAGCTAGAAGCTTATGGGCCAGCTAGTCTGGAACAATACAAACGATGAGATGCTGCCTCAAACCCTGGGAGGTAGGTGAGAACTAACTCCCAAGAAGATGCTGTCTCAGTTCCTACTCTCTCCCCACATACTACAAATTAAAAATGTAATCCTAGAACTCAGGAGGCAGAGGCAGGTGGATCTCTGGGAGTTTGAGGCCAGCCTGGCCTACAGAGCCAGTTCCAGAATAGCCAGGACTACACAGAGGGAAATGCTGTCTCATAAAACAAATATACATCTATCTCACACATTGTTTTGGACTAAGCACATATAATGACATTTCTTCCCTGCAATAGAGCCTAACAGAACAAACAACTATGAAAAAAAATTAAAATCTTCATTCCTCAAGAATCTTTAGACTTGTCGGGCGGTGGTGGCACACGCCTTTAATCCCAGCACTTGGGAGGCAGAGGCAGGCAGATTTCTGAGTTCGAGGCCAGCCTGGTCTACAGAGTGAGTTCCAGGACAGCCAGGACTACACAGAGAAACCCTGTCTCGAAAAAACAAAAACAAAAACAAAAAAAAAAAAAAAAAATCTTTAGACTTCTAAGTCCATACAGAATGAGCAAGCATATACAAAGAGGTCAACAGATTCAGGGAAGGAGCCGCAACAAGGATCAAGGATCAAGAAGCCAGATTTAATTTTTTTTTTTTTAGACTCTTTTGTATATAGCACAGGGTGGCTTCAAATGAATGGTTTTCCTGTCTATGCCTCCTGAATGCTGAGACTGTGGGCATGCCCACCACTTAGTACATTTCTTCTTGACAATAAAATTAATCTTACATTCACATCCTTTCTCTGAAAGTGAAGCAGTAAGACCCAAGTTTCCAAGAACCAGTGGTGTCCCGACACTGTCAAGTTCTAATCCCTGTGGTGTGAGGGGTTCTTACTGGCTAAGCATACCTTTTTTTTAAGGTTTATTTTTATTATCTTTAAATGTGAAGGAGGGATATATGTGTATAGAAATGCAGTGCCCATGGAGGCCAGAAGTAGGTGTCAGATCTCCTTGGGAGATAGCGCTATGGATGACACCGGTGCTGGGACTCAAACTCGTCTTCTATGAAAGGAACAGTGCTCCCCACCCACTCAGTCATCTCTGCAGTCATCCCCCTTTCCAAATAATCAAGAGTACCTGCTATTCTAAAAAGATAAAATAAAATAATAATAATCATATGGAAACCACATCATCTAATAAATCATAGAAATTAAGGCAGACGAATGAAGTAAGCTGCAGGATATTCAAGAATCAACTACAGTGCTGCTTAAGAACCACAAAGGGTTAGCCAGGCAGTGGTGGCGCATACCTTTAATCCCAGCACTTGGGAGGCAGAGGCAGGTGGATTTCTGAGTTCGAGGCCAGCCTGGTCTACAGAGTGAGTTCCAGGACAGCCAGGGCTACACAGAGAAACCCTGTCTCGAAAAACCAAAAAAAAAAAAAAGAACCACGAAGAGCGTTCAGGGATAACGATGGTTTCCATCCCAGTCCCTCAGCATCTCTGAATGAACAGAAGTGAAGGCACAGCCCAGAATCCTGTCACAGGTGGTTCAGACATAGACCAGCCTGTGACAGTGCCTGGAGGCTATTGCTGTTTACCTGAGCACGCACACAGTAAAATGATATGTTTTTTTTCAAAGATCACTGAATTGAACAGTAGTCAAACAGGTCCTTGACATCAGTCCTATCCACAAGAACAGCATGGAATATAACTGAACTGCTCCTTATTTTCTCGGTTGGGCCATTATTCTTCTCAAGTCTCCAGAAGACAATTTTCCTAACTGCTGTCACCCGCAGTCTGGCTATACTGAGCCGCTCTCACACCTGGGATGCAGTATAAGGAACTTCATAGAATTTTTATTGCTGAGAAAATGCAAGTTCACTTGACTCCATGGAACAGTCAAATGAAACAAAGGAGACCACCTCCCCGTGGGGACAGGCTGAAAGCTGAGGCTTTTGACTTCCTGATGAGGCAGTTTTCCCAGAAATTCAAACCATGGATGCTATAGAGCTCATATGTCTTGAGAGTGCCCAAATGTCAACTTATCGAAACTGTATCAGCCAGTGCAGCTCACTGTAACATTTGGAAGCACAAACCTGCTGTATAAAATGGCCTCTCCTGGGAAAGAGAAGCTGTCGCCATAGCAGAGATCATTCCATCTTGGGGCCAGGAGGACCAAGCAGCCCTTTAATCTTTAACGAGCTACTTTCATGTTCAGACATAGGAACTGGCACAGCTGAGCCTCAACCAGCTTTTCGGTTCAACAACCTCAAGCAGAATGAAGGTGTGCCAGTCCAGCCTGTTCCCCCATCACAGCTCCCAGAATCTGTTCTATAATGTAATTGTGAGCCCTTTATTATCCACTATGGTCTAATACTTCATAGCTCAGGAAAGGTATCCAATATCAAGAGGCTAGCAACTACCCACCTCAGGCACAGTAAGATGCTGAATTCCTGTAATAGAAAATGCAGCAAGCACACTGCAACAGAAGGAGTTGAAGCTGTCAAGACACCGTCTGAGGACCTGATGAGGGGCTGGGAGAAAGGTAGTCGACAATGTGATCAAATTGCTGTCTTGGGCAGCTCATTTCAGAACCTGGCAATGGAAATCTTGGAGCCATTTGTGGGTGTAATTTTCTACACAGGGCTATTTCTTAGCCTTCTTCCTGAGCTGCTCACACAAGAAAAGGGACAGAAAAGAAGTCCTGACATCAAACTCCATCACCCAAACAACTCAAATGGCTGCATAATGAAGTGATTATTAGACTCCAGGCCTATTACTTGTCTTGGGCCCATAACCTTCCCTCTCAGAGCATGGTAACTCAGCGCTGGAGACCATCTGAATCTGTAATTCCTTTCAATACACCTTTAGATTCTTTCCCTCCCAAAATAGTGTGTGTGTGTGTGTGTGTGTGTGTGTGTGTGTGCAGACACACATATACACACACACTCATTCTCTCTCCCTTTTCCTCGAACCCTCTCTAACACAGACACTCTCACCCACTCACAATGTCTCTCCCTCCTCAATCCCACATCCTGCCTCATTAAGTCAAACTTCCAAAACCTTCACCCCATTTCCACTGAAAATCCAAAGGACCCAGTTACCTTTGCTCACATCTCCAAGCCTAGGGGGCATCTGTCAACAAGGGCTTCATCTTTAAGGGTGAGTTGCAGCCAAGCAGATACAATTCCCTGCTCACCTACAGTTAACCATCAAACTGGCTTCTGTAGGCTATGGAAATAAAGGGATACAGCCGCACAGCTTGAATGTCTCATCGAGGTGATCAAAGTAAAGGAGGAGGGAGAGAAGACGGGAAGAATGACTTCAAAACAAAGACTGAACTGTACATTCTGAGAGGCTGCCCAAGTGTTAAGAAAACACTTCATCTGACTAAGCAGCTGATGACAACAAGACAAACACCCCAAGGACTGCACACTCTCTGAAGCTGACTGTGCTCAGTCCCCACCTCCCCAGGGTTCAGCAAGAGGGCTCATCATCATGAGGGAGGCTTGCATTATTTATAATGAATGAGGGAACACAGCCTAACATCCAGATTCTATTGATTTACTGGCAAATAAAGCTACAGCCCTATTTCAACCTGAGCCCATGGATCAAGGAATAAAACTTAACCTTTTTCAGGTCCTTAAAGGTAGGGGAAGGGGAGACGGGGAGAGGCTGATCAATGCGTGCTAAACTAGAGTTATATAGCAGTAAGAGGCGAGGTGACTGAACATGATGATAATATATTATGTATTTCTGAAAAGCTGGATGAATTGATGATGACTGAGAAGACAGACACGATGGAAACATTACACACTATATACATGTTGAGACAGCACAAGGCACTCCATAAACAGGTACAATCTTATGATTGGGTATCGGTTTAAAAGATGAATCTAAAACTGGAATTTTTGTGAAAAAGCATTTCTGCTATCCCTTTTATAATATAACAATTACAGGAAGGATGCTTATCCTCTAACCTAATAAGGAAAATTATCACCATACTATGGTGGCCATCAGGGGAAAGCATTGTGGCTGGCAGGCGGGGACCGCATGCAGACATGGGGCTTCATGATGGACACACTGATACACATACAGAAGCAGAGAGAAATACAATTACAAGTCTACAACTGGCTCACTTCTGTAGAGGTGGAAGTTTACCTTCTGTCTAGGTGCATTTTACACTGTTGCACTATTTCTAAATAAGCAGTTTAAACAACTTGACCTTAAGGTTTTAAAACTACTTGAAAACAATCTGAATTTTTTTTGTTTTTGTTTTTTGAGACAGGGTTTTTCTGTGTAGCCCTGGCTGTCCTGGAACTCACTCTATAGACCAGGCTGGCTGATTAAAGCTGAGATTAAATAGCCACCATCATCATCCAGCCTATTGAACAACTTTTATTTGTAGTCAGATTTTGAGGACATAGTCACAGAGGCAGATTTATAAAGAAGTCACCAGAAACTCCTAGTCTGGACTGCATGGTCCCAGGCAGTCAGGAGAGTGAGTTAGTCTTGGTTCCAACTCATGACACACAGAAGTGAGTCTCCAGACCCCAGCACAGAGGCAGAGTCACATGGACGGCTAAAAGCATACAACTCAAAACCTGTCTTTGTTGGCCAAGTCAATTGACTTCAACTTACTGAGTAATCTGATGAACTTAAAAACCAAATCCACCAGGGCCAGGAATATAACAGTGGCAGAGAGCTTGCTTCAGAACAAACAGAAAAAAACGCAAAAACGCAAAAACAAAAAAACAAAAAAACAAAAAAAAAAGTCAGAGGCCACCTGGGCAATACAACATGACCTTGTTTCAAAACAATAAAGAGAAAGAAACCTGACCACATGTCACCATAAGGCCCATCAATTGCATTCTGGACATTTAACAGTGAAATTAAAACTTGTATCCAGGGCCAGTGAACCTGCTGACCAGAGTTTCGTCCCTGGAACCCACAAGGCAGAAGGAGAGAACCAATTCCAGCTAAGTTGGCTTCTGACCTCTACACATGCACCATGCAGGGCACATGCTTACACACACACACACAAACACACAAACACACAGACACACACATACACACACCCCAAATGTAAATAAAAAAAATAAAACTTCTGTCTATACACATACCTGCAGCAGGTGAATGTTCACAACAGCCTTATCTGTAAGCGCTCGAAAGTGGTATCGACCAACATGCTCTAAAACAGGTGACTGGCCAACGATGCTCAGCAAAGAGAGAAAGGTGACTACTACATGCAACATGGTGATGTCACGCTAAGAGAAAAAAGCCAGCCTCAAAAAAGTTACATATTGTTAAAAATCCATTTCCACACCATTTCTAAAATGACAAAAACGAAGAGCTAGAGAGTGCTAGCTGCCACGAATCAGAAGTGGCGGGGACAGGAGGATCTGTGAGACTCACTCTAAAGAGGGACCGAGAGAAGCTCTGTGTGCATGTGACCGTGTCGACTTCCTGGTTTGATAATGGTTAAACAAATATAACCACTAGGGAAAGTTGGGTGAAGGACACACGATGTCTTAGCAAACATCACTCTTGATGTAATGAAACACCATAATCAAAAGCAAGTTGGGGAGGGAAGGGTGTATTTGGCTCATACTTCCATATCAAAGGGAGTCAGGACAGAAACTCAAAACAGGGCAGGAGCTGATGCAGAGACCTCGGAGGGGTGCTGCTGGCTGGCTTGCTTCGGATGGTGTGCTCAGCCTGCTTTCTTAGAGTACCCGGGACCACCAGCCGAGGGGTAGCATCACCTACCATGGGCTGGTCCCTCCCCATCAATCACTAATTAAGAAAATGCCTTACAGCTGGATCTTCCAGAGGGAGGCATCTTCTCTCCTTTGTCCCCTCCTTTCTGTAACTCTAGCTTGTGTGTCAAGCTGACATAAGACTAGTTGGCACACATGAAAGCACTGCTATACTGCAGCTTTTAAAAATGATGTTGCATTTCTTTTTTGCATGCATCTGGTACTGCCTGTTTGCTTACAGAGGTCAGAGACAACTTCAGAACTTGGTTCTCCCCTTTCACACTGTGGGTCCCAGAGACAGAACCTGGGTCATCAGGCTTGGCAGCTGGAGTCTTTACTCACTGAGCCAGTTCAGGGATGCTGTTTTTGCAATGTTTTGTAAAACTGCAATTATCTCAAAATAAGAATGTATCTAAGCCGGGCGGTGGTGGCGCACGCCTTTGATCCCAGCAATTGTGAGGCAGAGGCAGGCGGATTTCAGAGTTTGAGGCCAGCCTGGTCTACAGAGTGAGTTCTAGGACAGCCAGGGCTATACAGAGAAACCCTGTCTCGAAAAACCAAAACAAACAAACAAACAAACAAACAAACAAAAGAATGTGTCTAGGGGGTAGAGAGGGCTCTGCAGTTAGGAGCACACACTGCCCCTCCAGGGGGACTGGGCTAGATTCCCAGCACCACATGGCAGCTCACAACCAGATTCAGCGCTCCAGGGGACCTGATGCTCTCCTGACTCCTGGGGACTAGGCACAAATATGAGACACATACAAAAACACAAGCAAAACAGTCATAGAGACAAGGTTAAATAAATAAATATCCCTTTTAAAAATAAAAGTTTTAAAAAGAAAATTAAGTGAAGGCTGGATGTAGTAATCCATGCCTTTTAATCCCAAGACTCAGGAGGCTGAGGCAGGAGGATCTCTGTGAGTTGAAGCAGTTCCAAGACAGCCAGGCTACATAGAGAAACCCTACATCAAAAAAACAAAAATAAATAAAGTACAATTACTGAATTGTCCATCGACTACGGAGAACTAGGAATGGCAAAGTTGCTGTCTAGCACAGCATATTTCAGACAATTTTTCATTCAATGCTATTCAAGGTGGGGATTAAAAATAATAATAAGGGCTGGAGAGATGGCTCAGTGGTTAAGAGCACTGACTGCTCTTCCAGAGGTCCTGAGTTCAAATCCCAGCAACCACATGGTGGCTCACAACCATCCGTAATGAGATTGGATGCTCTATTCTGGTGTGTCCGAAGACAGCGACAGTGTACTCATAAATAAAATAATAAATAAATCTTTAAAAAAAAAAATAATAATAATAATAATAGCCGGGCGGTGGTGGCGCACGCCTTTAATCCCAGTACTTGGGAGGCAGAGGCAGGTGGATTTCTGAGTTCGAGGACAGCCAGGGCTACACAGAGAAACCTGTCTCGAAACAAACAAACAAACAAACAAACAAACAAACAAACAAGACTTGAAGCAAGGAATGAGTGCTGGCCCAAATGAAATACACTCAGACCTGACCTGTGTGCTATCCCTCCCTGGCAGTTTTCTTTGTTTCCCTCTTTAGCTAGGGACAATGGCAGAAGTACCCACAGAGCATGAACTCCCGAGGCTGTTTGGGCTCAACAGGCAGAATGCCTGCCCTGAAAACCTAGTAAGAACCAGAGCCAGTCAGACAGGGTGTGGTTAGAGACAGGCTGCCTCGAGCGTAGGGCAGGGCAATCAGTTGCTGCAAACAGGTTTACTTATTCTGTGAGACTGAGGGGCACACTACAGATAGTAGACTGTGGGTAGTTGCGGTTGGAGATAAAAGATAAAGCTGGCATTTCTACGTCCTGTGACACTCTCCCCTTGGGTCACATTCTACTTTCTATGTGAACAATGCTTCTCAGAAGGACAGACCAGCGTCACGTCTCTCACCAACGTCACTCCCAGCGCACAGACTACATGGCTCACAGGCTCACATAGGATTTGTGAAGAAGGTTACTCATCAACAGGATGATATGTTCAGAAAAAGAAAAAGAAAAATGGCCAGAAAGCCCACTGATGCGAACCCCCTAAACCAAAGCGTTAGATAGTGGGCCAAATATGCTTTTAAGGGTGCCTGGTTTATACATTTAAATTTTTAGGATTAGGAATAAATGATAAAACAATTCTTTAGTACTAACAAAAGCACACTAGGAAGATAAAGAGCAAATACATCATTTTAAAGTAGCATTTCACAGGAGGAGGCCCATGTCTCAAATAAGTTTTAAGCCCACATTATATGAAATGGAATCTGTAAAGACTCATCTGAAAAGTGTGTGCTTTCGATGAGCTGAAAGGGTGGGCGGTGATGGCAGCCTGGGGCTGGGGACTCAGCTATCACATTCAGCTGGTTCAGTTTCAATGCTGCTGGCCTGAGGCCAGCTTTTTTTGTGTTTTCAAATCTGTGGAACACAGGCAATAGCAGCACCTGGCATCTTGCTGGTTGGCTGGGGGGTTGAATGGGTTAATATGGTAAAATTCCTGGCACATTCTGAGTGTTGAAGTTTTTGTTCTGTTTGGTTTTCTGTGGTGCAGGAAGGAGCCCAGTGGCTGGCATATACTAGGGAAGTAAAGTGCTCTACCGCCAAACCCCCCTTTGGCCCACAGTGTTGGCGCTTTTCATTCAAGGAAAAGAAGACACAAAGAGACATGTTCCTTCCACATAACAAGAGTTTGGGGGTTTTGTTTGTTTGTTTGTTTTTTATCAGTCTTACTCAAAGTTTTCTCATATTTTTAGGTTGGAGTAAGCCTTCTACTCACACCTGCTTTAGAATGCATACAGTTTCATTCAGAAAAAGATCACTGTGCACACTGGGAGGAGTAACATAGCCCACTGAGCACACCCAGCTCCCCAGGCTCCTATGGCCAGCATATGATTCCAACAGGAAGGCGGCTGTTTGTAGAGACAGTCTTACTACATCCGTCACAAAAGAAATGTTCAAAGTCACAATCCAAGACTTCACAGGGCTGGCAGAGAGACTTTCAAAGCCATCTGTACTCTTACTCATGGACACTCCCCATCTTTCCTAATGGAAGTTATACTAGCTAAACCCTGCTGTAAGATGGCTCACAGCCTGACAGCAGGGTATACTACCAACTAGTCATTAACAGGAAAGAAAGGCCCAAACCAAGGTCAAGAGTGGTTCCTTAGTTGGCTGGGAGAGGATATCTTCTGGAGATGCTGAGAGAAAGGCACTCGTTGTGAATTACCTGGACACAGGGAATGAATGCCCTGCTTGAACCTTTCTAGCTTCCTTATCTATTCAGGAAAGAACCATAGACAGTCTTAGAAACACAAACTCAACGAGTGGTGGTGGTGCATACCTTTAACCCCAGCACTCAGGAGGCAGAGGCAGGCAGACCTCTGAGTTCAAAGCCAGCCTAGTCTACAGAGTGAGTTCCAGGACAGCCAGGGCTACACAAGAGAAACCCTGTCCTGAAAAACCAAGCAAACAAACAAATAAAACAAACACAAATCCTCTCCAAAAGTGTTGAACAACATTTGTACAAAGGCCCCAGCAGGGCCAGAAGCCTGGACAGCTGTGTCAAGCCGCAGACAAGGCATTTTCTAATCAGCTTTACTTCTGAACAATTGAAACCATCTCCTGTGCAGAGTCCAGACACAGGAAGCTGTGTTCCAGCAAACATCCAAACAACTTCATTGTTTAACTACCCAAAGAATGCTCCAACAATCTTTCAAGTTCGGAATTTCATACAAGTAAACAATCAAACCAGAATGAAAGGCACATATGAAAAGAATTCTACGGCGCGGGCGGGGCGCCCGCACAGACACCAATTTCAACATTACAACCACGCAAATGACTAATGCTTCTTCACACTTCTTACGCAAGACTCCTGGAAAGCAAGCACAGGTAAAACGCCTCAAACTAC
The DNA here is from genome assembly GCF_004785775.1 of Grammomys surdaster. Lineage (NCBI taxonomy): Eukaryota > Metazoa > Chordata > Mammalia > Rodentia > Muridae > Grammomys > Grammomys surdaster. The sequence continues at coordinate 114,150 of NW_021621078.1, read as the reverse complement.
ACATCCCAAATTTTCATCTTCTGCCCTCTTTCAGCACCTTTGTCAGTGGTGAGTTCCGTGACTGGCCTCGAAGTTGGAAACGGTGCTAGTTAGTCACCAGAGCTGAATATGCCTCCTGATACAGCTCTATCGACTTATTCTTAAACACAGCAAAGGCAATGTCTTCGCACTGGATTAAAATTATAGTTCTGACCTAGGAGTCCCCAGGTGGTGGACCACCTCTCCTGGGAAGAAACGGGAGACTCCTGGTTGCTACAGTTACTGGTGGTGCTAGAGAGGAAGGATAACCTGCATCGTTGAATTCCTGAGATGTCCTCAGAGCCACCTAGAACAATGTTACTCCAAGTGTGCTTCAGATCTGACAAGGGAGACAGAAAACCATGTACACTCGGATATTTTCACATGACTTTGACATTGCTGTGACAGTCAAGGCTGAGCCTTTTCTGTCCACTTATCCTCTTATAATTTAGATGAGGGTTGGGGAGTAGATGGGAACCCTTAACAAAGCCGGTCCCTCACCACATTTTAGGACATGCTAACTTTTCTTTTCTTTTTTCTGAAACACCAATTCTTTTTTTTTAAAGATTTGTTTTTGTGTCCGGGTGTTTTGCTTGCCTGTATGTCTGTCTACCACATGCATGCCTGATGCCCAGAGGCCAGAAGAAGGTTTCAGATGCTCTGAACTGAGTTATAGAGGGCTGTGGGCTGCTGTATGAGTGCTGGGAATCGAACCCAGATCCCTTTGCAAGAGCAGCCACCTCTCCCACCCGTGCCCTAACTTTTTACATCACTGAGTGCCAGCTGGTCACTCCTGTTATGAAGGAATCAAAGCACCCTTGCTCTCAGAACCTCACGCATTCTGACTGAAAGTACAGAAAGCAGTAAGGGAGCATGCTGCTGTAGTACTGGAAAAACAGCAATGAGGACGCAGGAGACCTGACTTGAGCTCCTTCGTTTCCTGTGCCTTCGATATTTCCTCTACGAAGTAAAGACATCGACATTCAGCATTCCTCAATCTTTTTGGTCTCTGGTTTTGAACGTGTGAGTTTTTTTCTCAGACATGCCTTCTCCAAGTGGGGACTAGAGACCGTTTCAGAATGCTACCACCCCCCTTCCACACACCTAGATTCCACAGGCCTGGACTAGACACTGGGAATCTGCTTCATGGTCTCATCATGTAATCCTAGCTGGCCCAAAACTCAGAGATCTGCTTGCCTTCACCTCTTGGGTATGCTGGGATCAAAGGTTTGCGCCACCACGTGGAGCAGGAATTGGAATTTTCAAAAAGACCTGATGAAAACTAAAATTTGAGCTGTATAACCTCCCTATAGCTTTACAAATAAAAAGAAGTCACAATGTCTGTGCCGTCTCCAACAAAGACAGATGTTTCAATACTTTCATAATGTTTACGTACTAGCAAATTTCCACACTCCCACCTTTTCAAAAGTGATGTTTGGTGGAGGGTTCAAATGAGGCTTAAATGCACATCTGTAATCTCAGTGTTTGGGAGTCAAAGGCAGAACAATGGAGAGTTAAAGGTCACCAGAGTGAGACCCTGTCTCAAAAACAAACATTTAGCTAGCTACACGGCAGAGCACTCAAACTTGCCTTCTTGAACTCTTTAAGTTTGTTCTACTCTCAAACAAAACCAGAGGCTGTGTGTGTGTGTGTGTGTGTGTGTGTGTGTGTGTGCGCCTGCCTGTGCACCTGTGTACGTACACACATATGTGGGCATGGCGGGCAAGCAAACTCAGGGCTTTCCGCATGCTGGGCAAGTATTCTGCCTCTGAACTAAACCCAAGTGCTTGAGGCTTTTTTTTTTTCTTTACTTAAGAAATTTCATGCTAAGTCAGGTAGTGGAGGCATACACCTTTAGTCCCAGCACTTGGGAAGCAGAGGCAGGCGATCTCTACCTGTTTCTGGTCTATATAATGAGTTCCAGGACAGCCAGGGCTATACAGAGAAAACCTGTCTCGAAAAACCAGAAAAAAAAAGAAAAGAAAAGAAATTTCACTTTATTTGTTCAATGTGAGTGGTTTGCCTACATGTATGTATGTGTGCCACACGCATGCCTACCTAGCATAGTTGTAAGCCATCATGTGTGTGCTGAGAACCAAACCTGGGCTCTCTGCAAGAACAACAAATGCTCTTACCACCAAGCCATCTCTCTGGTCCTGAAATTTTTTTTTCTTTTCTTGTCTATTTCTTTTAAGTATTTGTGTTTCTAAAGATATTTTCACTTTTGAAACTGGTTTTGGTTATATAAGGCTATAGTTGAAGCCAGGTATGGTGGTACACATCTGCCTGGTCTACAAAGCCTGTCTCAGCAAAGCAAAACAAAATCTGGGGTTGGGGGAAGAAAAGGGAGGGCTCGAGGAACAAGGGGAGGCAGGAGGCGGGCTAGGGCAGGGGGGTGGGACAAAAAAAATCCCATCAGATTCTGTCAAGCAACTAGGATTTAGGCATCTGATGAAAACTATCTTCAGGGACAGCAGTGTGCACCAGTCACTGCTGGTTCAGTCACAGTTCCCAGGCTCCTGCTCTATACCTGTCAGCAGTGTAGATCTGGGGAACACTAAGCTCACCCTGTCACCTGGGGTACTCAGTCCAACCATATGCCCAAAGGTGTACCAGGAAGGTAGAAGGCCTTTTGTCAAGCATTCTAGTAACTACTGTGCTGCCCTCTTCCCACCCAGTCAGTAAACACCCGAGCTCTGACACAGACTACAGCAAGTCTTACGTGGTAGACGATAAAACCAAGAAAAGCACCTGAATCTAGAATTGCGCAAAGTGCAGAATTTAGAGGTGGACAAAAATTTTGGTTTTTTTTTTGTTTCTTTTTGGTTTTTCGAGACAGGGTTTCTCTGTGTAGCTGGAACTCACTCTGTAGACCAGGCTGGCCTTGAACTCAGAAATCCACCTGCCTCTGCCTCCCAAGTGCTGGGATTAAAGGCGTGCGCCACCACCGCCCGGGTTTGTTTGCTTTTTTGTTGTTGTTATTTGTTTGGTTTGGTATTTGAGATAGGGTTTCTCTGTGTAGCCCTGGCTGGCCTGAACTCGATTTGTAGACCAGGCTGGCCTTGAACTCACAGAAATCCAACTCCCTTTGCCTCAAGTACTGGGATCAAAGGCTTGTGGCACCACCAGCTGACAAAGTTCTTCTTTCCTACTCCCTTTGCATAATTTTAGACTCTATTCCTCTTTATTCCAACAAAAATCCAAAGTGTCCAAACAATGGCTACATGACTGCAAAGACCAGAGAACCATACTTAACTATTCTTCAAAACAGCCAAACTTGCACTGGCCCACCTGTTAGAGCACCAGAAGACACAATGCTCCTTCCCCAAGCAGAACATTTACCTTTTCAAGTAAAGCTTATGGTCTGGTTCCCTGTGAGAGGCTACAACCTAACTGCAAGGACTCAGGGAGCGCCTGGCAACCTCCTGAGGGTGAGGCCAAGGGAGGGTGAGGCGTGGCTAGGGACAAAGCAGGTGTCTTAAGTCTCTTAGTTACCACTAAGGAGGGAGAGGAGGGGGTGGAGGACACATTCTGTGATAGTGAGTGTTGATTCACATAATCACTAAGGTCAGTGTGTTCAAGGCATCAGCCCAAGCCTGGAAAGTTTCCAAGACAAAGAAGGTAAAATAAGAAAGCCGGGTGGGGGAGGGGTGCTCTACTTAGGAAAGGCTCTTTCTTTTCCTACAAGTCTATTAACATAACCCAGCAAATAAACAATGGCAGGCAGACTACTACTAATGGACTGGCCTTTGCCACACAGTGCCTGATTTCTGGACACCTGGAAGGATGACTAGGCAGTAGTTCCTTAAGGGGGATCCAGACAATTACAATGTTTGAGCAAAAGCTACTGGTTCAAATGGGGGTGACTTCCTCCTCCACTTGGAGGGAGCCAGGTTCTAAGAGAGGTGGGACGAACTAGCCCTGACCATTCCACATCCCAGAGGCAAGGAAGACACACCTTCCCATGCCCTTCTAGACAAGTATGGAGGTTAAACTAGGGGACAATAAAGCTTCAGGAGCCAGAGTGACAAAGTCAAATGACACCCATCCAATGAAACCTCAAATTCACAGCTACTCAAAGTCACAGCTGCAGGGATATCATCTGAGCCCACAAAGTGGAGACCACCTTGGCCACAGCATTACAGCCTGGCCTCCACTCCATCACCCCCCCCCACCTCCAAAAATCCCATTGTGTTCATATGGAAAGTCTGCTGAGACACCAGGAACACCGTGTCTGTTTTCACCTCTTGATAGGAGGGGACAATGGAGAAATTACCATACCAAGATCACATTTCATTTAATAAATACATACAAACATAAGTGAATGAATGAATGAAACAAAGAAAGTTTGGTGCCTTAACACATTAACAAGCATTGTAGGTCATGGCCATGATATTAGCCTGGTGACAATCTCCCTATGAATCCCATAGGAAATTAAGTGAGGATTAGAATAACAGGATATAAAGCCTCCTTGAGAGCAAGTTCAGTTGCTGAATAGCCAGAGCCATTCTGTGAAACATACAGGAAAATTATGAAAGGATTTCCCAGGCTTCACAGCCTTCCCACTTCTGTGTCAACCTTATAAGGGCTACGATCTAAAAGGACCAGACCGACTCTTGGGGAGAGAATTAAACACTGCGGCTTATCAGAAAGAACCACTCCGGTCTTCAGGCTGCAAGACGGACGGTTCACGTGCTCATGTAACTGTGATATACTTAAGTTTCCAAAAATTACATACATTTCCTCAAAAGAGATGTAGGAAAAATATAATCACGGGGTAAAAGGCCAAACACTGTCTCTGCTGAATGCTTAAATAGCCAATTATGTGTCTTAATACATTAATTCTATACAGAGGAGACTATTACAGGCAAGTTGAATAAGACATCTTAAAAAATGTACCCTGGGGCCTAAGTCCATTCAACTGACAGTAAAATCACCCTCAAAAAAGCAGTTTTATGCAACATCTAGTATTTTAATTTTCCAGCTGCCAACAGGAATGTATAAAGGAGCAGAAATTAAACTAATTATGTCAGCGCTCAGTGAACAAAACTTTAATTGTATTACACACTAGACATCGACTGAACAATACAAAGGCCCTTAAGGGTAGAGACTTCTACAGAATATAAATGATTCCCAGTCAATATGACAGAAATTAGTCTGTTTAGGCAGTGAGTGAACAGATTCATAGGTTACATGCAAAAATTTGGCTGGTATGCTAATCCAATATAAAAACAAATATGGTATAAGGAAAAAAAAAAAAAACTTTACCATGGCTCTAAAACACCCCCACGATTTCCATATGCTGTGTCATTAGTAGGCCCTTGGAGCCAGCACTGTACTAATCAGCTTCTTTGACGTCCCCGCCTACAAAAGAGCCTATTCATTTAGCTGGGAGACAGGTGTTAGCAACCAGCAACCTCTTTCAGCCTCTGGTCCAGGGGCCCAGCCTGAAGTCATCATGGCACGGGTCAGCAAATGGAAAGGAGGGGCAGCTGGAGGAGGAAGAGGAAAGGAGGAAAAAGACAAAGGCTAGAGAAGGGGAAACACGGAAACACGACAGGCACTCCTGAACAAGGCCACCCTCAAAGCCTGCTAGCTTAATCTGGAGTTTCTGGGCTATCGTCCAAATATACCAAGCAGAATTCAGATAATGTTATTAATTTATTCCTGCAGGTAGTAATTCTGGGCACATGCCAACACTCCACTCATTCTGAAAAAATTTTAAAGCACTGCTAATTGTCCTGTGGTTCATTTTTCCTCACCTATATTCTCTGGTTGTTTAGTCCTTAATCTTCTATATACGTTCTAGAAGAGCTAAGTGGGTAAGCATTCCTGGAAAGACACAAAAGGGAGGCTGGATTTGAACAGATTCCTTAGCTAGGCATGATGAACTTTTATAATCCCAGTTACGGAGAGGCAGAGGCAAAGGAACAGCAAGTTCAAAGCCAGCCTGGACAACTCTCTCAAACTGATAACTGTCTCAGTTTGGGTTCCTATGGCTGTGATGAAATGTTGTAACCAGAAGCAACTTGGAGAGGAACGGGCTTATTTCACTCACAGATCCATATGACAGTTCATCATCAAAAGCAGCGAGGACAGGAACTCAAGTAGAGCAGGAACCTGGAGGCAGGAGCTGATGCTGTAAGCAAGTGGGAGTGCAGCTTACTGGTTTAATATTATGGATTGCTCAGCCTGCTTTCTTATAGAACACAGGACATCCAGCCCAGGAATGGCCCCACCCACAATAGGCTGGTCCCTCCACCACAAATTGTTAATAAGGAAAATACCCTATAGGCTTGCCCACAGCCCGATCTTATACAGAGATTTCTTCTCAATTGAGGCCCCTTCCTTCTTGGTGATTCTAGCTTATGTCAAGCTGACAATAAAAATAGCTGACTGATGAAGAAGATAGTGGTGGTTCTGCAGTTAAGAGCATGTGCTGCTCTTACAGAGTGCCCAGGCTTGCTTCCCAGCACCCACATGTGCACCCACATGTGGTTTACAACCATCTCTAATTCCAGATCCCACACCTTCTTCTGACCTCCATGGGCATCAGACACGGACATGCTGTAAGACATACATGCAGACAAAATAGTCATCACATAAAATAAAATATAAAAACCTAATATACATACACGTACATATGTATGTGTATATATACACACACACATATATAAATGCATTAGAGATGAAGTTTAGCAGCATAGTACTTGCCTAACATGTCTGAGGCCTTAGGTTGAAGTTCCAGATGCCTCTTAGGAGGCAGAGACACAAAAACCCAGCTTGGGTTATACAGTGAGACCCTGCCTGTCTCTATCTGTCTCTCTATCTGTCTCTCTCACACACATAATAATAATAATAATAATAAATAAAAAAGTTTTTGTAAATCCAACCATAATCTTAGCACATATGAGCAAAGCCAGCGCAGGGGGGATGGAGAATTAGAGGCCAGGTGTTATATACCTTTAATCTCAGCACTATGGAGACAGAGGCAGATGGAACTCTCGAGTCTGAGATCAGCTTGGTCTACACTGCAAGTTCTAGACCAGTCAGGGCTACAGCGACTTCAAGAACTACAATAACAAAAGCCATCCTGGGCTATGTAGCAAAATCTCACAACCTATATTTTCTTTCTCCCCCCCACCCCCCCACCTCCCTTATTCCTCTTGTTCCAGCCCCACTCGCTCCAGCCCAAAGGTCTACTCATTTATTATAAGTACAGTGTAGCGGTCTTCAGATAACCCATAAGAGGGCATCAGATCTCATTACAGATGTTGTGAGCCACCATGTGGTTGCTGGGAATTGAACTCTGGACCTCTGAAAGAGCAGTCAGTGCTCTTAACCACTGAGCCATCTCTCCAGCCCACAACCTATATTTTCAAACCATCTTTTCAAACACGAAGACTCTCCAAAGGCTTCTGGCAGGAAGTCTAGCTTGGGAGCCATTGTTGTATTTCATTAGTATGACTATATGTAATTATGACATAAGCATACATAATATGCACAAAAAATGATGTTATCGTCTTTACATCAAGTGCTATGGAACTGTGAAAACTCGGATTCACTCCTCAGTTTTCTTAACATTTTAAAATCTGAAGTGGAAAACCAGGCGGTGGTGGTGCACGCCTTTAATCCCAGCACTTGAGAGGCAGAGGCAGGCGGATTTCTGAGTTCGAGGCTAGCCTGGTCTACAGAGTGAGTTCCAGGACAGCCCAGGCTATACAGAGAAATCCTGTCTCGAAAAACCAAAAAAAAGGAAAAAAAAATCTGAAGTGGAATCCAATGAATTCTCAAGGAATGGCTGCCTTCTGGGACCTTCCTACAATAAGCAAGCTACCAGGTGAAAGCGCTGTGGAATATGGAACATAACATGATGTTCCTTCAATGACACAGAGACTTCAGGATCTCCCAATGCCACTGGGCCAACACTCACCTTTACGAACTAGTCATGGCACTAGCAAAAAAACCCAGAAAACTATACACAAAAGGCTGTATTTTGCCAGGCAGTGGTGGTGCACGTCTTTAATCCCAGCACTTGGGAGGCAGAGGCAGGCAGATTTCAGAGTTGGAGGCCAGTCTGGTCTACAGAGTGAGTTCAAGGACAGCCAGGACTATAAAGAGAAACCCTGGCTCGAAAAACCAAAACCAAAACCAAAAAAAAAAGTATACTAAGAGTTCGATAAACTAAAAGGTCATTTAAAGTAGCTGCCTCAATATACAAAGAGCATATTTTCTCTTTTAATCTTCATATGAATATTTCCCATCTTTTAATCCACAGAACAATCCTACCAGATGTTTTCATTTTTGTAGATTAAGGAAAAAAAAATAGCTCAGCTGAGTGGTCATGGCACAGGCCTTTAATCCCAGTGCTTAGGAGACAGAGGCAAGTGGATTTCTGAGTTCGAGGGCAGCCTGGTCTACAGAGTGAGTTCCAGGACAGCCAGGGCTACACAGAGAAACCCTGTCTCAAGATGAACGAATGAATGAAAGAAAGGAAGGAGAAAAGAAAAAAAACCAGGCTCACAGAGGTTCAGTAATTTGCCTAAACCCATGCAGCCAGGAAGTGAAAAGCTGGGTTTCAAAACTAGGTTAGTCTGTTTCTTAAATTCTTATTTCCCTAATATATCTAGTGCCTAATTCTGTTTTAACTTAGATCCTCCTGGACTTGAGCAACTTTTCTTCTTTTCATGAACTAAGCAAAGAACCCGTGACTAAAACTTTCTGATGATTTATTAAGCACCTATTAATTTCAATAAGGGCTTCAGCTATGAGAAACTAAACAGCTAGCATATTGGTTTTATTTTAAAATGGTACACAGAAAATCCCAGGCATTTCTCCCATCCCACACTGATCATAACGACATCCACTACCTAGTCAAACCTCCAGTCCTTTCTACATTATTCATTTGTCCACTCAGGGGATAAAGAAAGCTACTTTCACCAAATACCCTCCCTCATGACTCCCAGTAGATAATACAGCAGAGGGGCCTTGCTGTGAAGCAATGAACATAAAAGTCATAAAAGCCTTTTGTTAATCTGTCACAGCTAGGAGATGGGCTATTCTAGCAAACCAAACATCCCTAACATCACGATGTTATCAGAGACACTGCCAGTTTATAAAGAATTCAGTGTATCCCCTTTCGATTTTCAAGATTTTAAGAAAAGCTGGGCTGTGGTGGAGCACGCAGGAGGCAGAGGCAGGTGGAACTAACTCTCTGTTGAAGGCTAGTCTGTCAGCCTACAGAGTTCCAGGATAGCCAGGACTACACAGAAAAACCCGGTCTCAAAACACCACACACACACACACACACACAAAGCAGAGGCATCAACTCCAATGTTCAAAGTTCCATACTGACTTGAGGTACAGATGATACATTTTTATTGCATATATTTATATACTTAACAAATACATATATATATATATGTCAATGCAATACAACTGTGATTCCCAAGTTAGGCTGCACTGCACCTCAGAAGCAACTGGAGAGCCTTTTGGAAATGGATGCTTTCAAAATGTAGGTCATCATCGAATGAATGAATCAAAACCTCCAGGAGGTGGGGCCCTAAGGTCAGCATTTTTCAAGAATGCCTGGGTTACAAACAGAACCGCGCAAGAAGTGGCTGGCCTCTGGAAACTCCTTACTAAAAGCCAGGGTGAAAGCTACACACTGAATATAATGTGTCCTCCCTTTGATGACACAGGAGACTTCAGGATCTCCCAATGCCCCTGGGTCAACATTCATCACTACTGACTAGTCACCGTACTGGAAAAATCAGAAAGTAAGGAAAAGTTTACCACAGATTTCCTAATGCCAGAAAGCTGGAAAGACCAGCTTTTGTTTTACTATCAGATTCAAAGAGCTGGGTTTCTCCCAGAAGAAATCCAGACTTTATGCTTGCTTTGTAAAAGGGAAATGTTCTAAAAACATGCAGAACTCTTAACGAACTGCTCAGCTCTGCTTCAGTTTTAAACGGGGGCTCCAAAAATGTGGACTAATCAACCTGAATACGAAACACAAAGGAGAAACACTTCATGACCATCTTAAGGGAGAGAGAAGATAATGGGTTTAGACTAAGACCAGCTTAACAGAATTAGATGTGATCACTGTCCAGTGCATAGCAACTGTTAAGTCCCGGGGACAGAGAGAACTACAGGCTACACAAGAGGTCATTTACCTATTTGAGATGGCATTTATGAGACCTGAGAGCCCAACTCTCAGGTTTTAGGTTTTTAAAATTCCATGGCTAACATAAAGTCACAAAAAGAGAAAGTAACCGGGGCATTCCCCATTAAAGAATGAAAGTCTGGGTCTGCATATGGAAAGAGCGCCCTTTCAATTGCCAAAATCATAGCTGTCAGGTAATTAAAATAGCCAAGGTGCTATGGTTGTAGCAGCTCCACCCCTTCCCACCACCACCCCCCAGCACAGTGCTAAGAACCAGTAGCCATCAACAAGTAATCAATTCCAAAACAAGCAAGCAAAGCAGCCCCTCCCTTGAGACTTCACTAGCAGCAATGTAAACGATCTAGTCTCATCAAACTGACTGATGCTCCAACTCTAAACTACAGAGACAGACTGTCAGGTGTGGCAGTTAATCTTTCTCTCCTCCCCAAACATAAACATATTACCAACACAAGTTTGGCGATAAAAGTCCCTAATCTCCCATTAAAATAACAGCAGTATTAAAGGCTCTATGATAGGAATAAAACCCAGTGTACCTAGCTCCCTCCCCAACATTCCTCAGGTTTATGTAGATGACGTCAGAAAGTAGCAGGTGTGGCCCATACAACCTGATGTGGCTGCATTAAACTTCACAAGGCTCCTGTAATTCGAAAAGAAACTCCTTTTGTTAATGTTGCTACTTGTTAAACTTGTCAATGAAAATCCCTTTAAGAGGCATTTCTATTAGACGGCACTAAATACTTAGGTCAATAGGCTTGGTGGATAGAAAGTTTGAAAACTCTTAAGCTTTCTGAGAACATCTTTCTCCTTTTGTCTTTCTTTTAGCAGTTGGTTAAATTGGTCAATCTGGTGAATTTACAACCCTGGATCCCAATGTAAACAAACAGGATAACAGCTTATCAATATAAGTTTTAATGTCCTGGGCTCTGCGATTAAACATTAAGGTGAGTGTGTGTCCTCTATTACACAGACATCGAACACCATCAAGTTATTAATTAGCCCTGCCACATCAATCTGCTACTGTCCTCCAACAAACCACAACTTTTTAACTGTACTCTGGAATCCAGAATTAGCAAATATGCAAAGTTTCACAAACACTGGCCACCATCTATTTCTTAGCATTCGAAAGAATGGGGAGGAGGGGCAGGAGGGAAGGATAAAGAAGTTGCCAAAAAGGAAATATGGCCAGCTTCAGTCTTAGAACTCTACGAACTGGGCCCAGGACGAAGCCCCCTCCCATTCCTAGAAAAACGCCACAATATTCGAACAGCCTTGCCCACATTTCAGTACACTGAACTGTCACGGCAAGAACCACCATACGGCTCTCAAAAGTGGGGACAGGAAGTCTCTCGGTTCTCCAAACCACCAGCCAAAACATATATAAGGCATAAGGAGTTTACTACTTTCTTAGAAGGCCACATGTATCCCGGGGTGTTTGTTCATGCGTCACTCTGGCCTTTAACCAGGATACAGAGTGTGAGTGGGGAAAACCCCATTTCCGAGCTAAGAATAATTTTCCCCCATGGTGGACTGAGAGGAATGTGGAACTCTTCCTCGATTACACAACAGCACACCCCAATCCCCTCCTCCCCCCAAATGACAGCCTTAAAGAAAAAGGAGTAATTACGCTGTTTTGTTTTTTTTCTACCAGTCTCAAATCAAGCTCTGAACATACAGATGCCAGGAAAGGCTGCGGGCTCCCCTGATCTACCCAGACTTCCCCATGCCCGGTCAAATGTCTCCTGGACAGCCAGCTGGAGAGGGGCCCCACTTCCCTCTGAGTCTCGGCCAGGACCACACAGTGGCGACCTAACACACCTCGGGGACAGAGGTCGACTCCCAAGAGGCAGACAGCAGATTCTGGCAGGGAGGAGGGGAGAGCAGCATCCCAAACTTCCCATCTCCAAACTCCGAATCTCCAGGGTCCTCCTGTAGGAAGAGACCCAGTGCCGCCAAAGCTCTGCCTCTGTAGACAAGTTTTCTGTCCTACAGAAATGCATCCTTCCCCAGTACCTACCGAGCTCTTACGACACTTGGGTACAAGTTGAGGACACACGTCCCGCACACAGGCAAAATGCTTTGCGGCACTTTCAATGGGACAGGTGTGGGGTGACCTGGCGGTGGGGAGTTCCTGGAAGAGGCTGCCCCACTCTCGGAGCGCAGCTGGATCCTCATACCCCCCCGGAGCACAGCCTGGAGCACCCGGTCCTCCAGCCCAACCCGCCACAGCCACCGCCTCCTCACCTGCCGCGGACGCCGCCGAACCACACCTGGGACGGCAGAGGCCAGATCCCGATCGCGGCTACTCAGGCAGCGGGGCTGCGGGGTCGGCGGCCGCCGCAACTCCGCGGCTGAGGGGCGCCCGGGTGCCCGAACCACATTATCACGGGCGGCCCCAGGAAGTCCACCCCCACTAACCCAGTTCCCCCGCGGCTCGGCGTGGGCCCCGCCCGCCCGTCCTGCGTGCGACCCCGCCCTCCCCGCGTGAGGCCCCGCCCTCTACTCCACCCCCACGGGAGCGCGCCCCGCTCCGCCGCGCCCGCGCCACCATAGAGAGGAATCGGGCACGCGGCGGTCTAGAGTGCAAGCCTCCGCGAGCGCCCTCTGTCGGAGCCCGGGCTCGTCTGCAGGGCCGGCGGGAGCCCGGCTAGTCGTGGAGTCCACAGTCTCGGCTGAGCCAACCAATCCCATATGTGGTGACCTTGAGCAAAAACCCTTAAGATCACCAACTAGCTTTATAGTAAAGTTTGAATATTGAACCCTTGATTTCATGTGCGTCATAACCTGTGTTTTCCTCCTTGGATAAGCTACTTTCACGTAAGAAAGGTGAGGACAGGGCGGTGGTGGCGCACGCCGTTAATCCCAGCACTTGGGAGGCAGAGGCAGGCAGATTTCTCAGTTCGAGGCCAGCCTGGTCTACAGAGTGAGTGCCAGGACAGCCAGGGCTACACAGAGAAACCCTGTCTCGAAAAAAAACAAAAACAAAAAAACAAAACAAAAAAGAAAGGTGAGGACACAGCTGAGAAAGGTTGCAGTACAATGAAAACGACTGCTAAGAAACCACCCAGCCATCGTTCATCACCTGTGCACCTTTCGGCAGGCACTTAACCTTTCCAAATTCTTCCCCATCCCAGAAAGGCAGGTTGGGCCCGCACATTAAATGAGATAATGCACAAAGGCCTTAGTAAAGCATAAAACACCGGGGTAGCATAGGGGATCATTAGCCAGTGCTCTAAGAAGATGCCTAGTCACGGACGTCATATAAATGCTAATTCTTCAGGCTAGTGTATAGTGACATCATTTTCTTATGCCTCAGGTCCCTATCAAAGACCTCTCAGAGTTTTCCTGAGCAATCTGTATTTTTATTTATTCAATATTTTGGTGCTTGGGATTTTTGTACATACTAGGCAAGTGCTCTATCTACCACAGTGCTACCCCTTGTATTTTAAAATGAGGACTATCAGAAGGGAACTGAAGCTAAAACATGTGTATCCGTATCAGTCTGTCACCTTATAAGCCCTTTGCTATTTCCAGTTCTCAGAACACCCCAGCAAGCTCTGTACTGTTATTTGCTTGTTATCAACAAGGATCTACATTTTAAGTAATTTTCGAGCTTCCACACAGAGAAAAGCAGAGCCGGGATGCAAAACTGTTTCTTTCTCCAACCTGAAGTGTATAGGGAGCTCCGGCTTCTAGGGACCCCGGCACCTGAATTGGATATCCAGGCCTTGCCCCTTTCTCCTGCCTGCCTAATTCTGCAGTTTCGCTTTGCCGCAGTTCCCTATGGTCTCTACTTCTCTCCGGCTTTTTCCTCCACAGAGGTGTGTATCATCGGCTCCCTTCCCTCTCTGGTTCTTGTACCTTTGACCCGCCAACACTGGCCACCCTCTCATGTTTCTGAAATGGGTCTGAGCGCCACGCTGGAGTCGCACGTTCTTCACAACACCGTCTCTGGATATGAATTATAGACACAGACATGTAATAGGTCCAAAACGGAAGTGAGAAGAGATCTAGACCTGGGATTGTTTGTTTGTTTGTTTGTTTGTTTTGGTCAACTTAACTCACAGGGTGCCCTGTTCTGCAAGGAAGTGCACTTACCCCGCACCCCCGACCCTCAGTCGGACCCAATAATCAGGGCCTGAATTCTTGGCATCCGACAGAAATCCTTTTCTCGGGGCCCTGTGGTCCATTATTATGGCTAAATCATCCAAGTGCTGCTAAATAATGCGCAGACCACTGGAGCGAGGCCTCAGAGCTCCTTCACCCACACCCCTCCTTTCTCCACCTTAGGCGTTATCACCATCACAATTTTTCATCTTTATCGTGCCCTTCCGCAGAGGCATTCAATAATGTACCCATTGTGCGAGTAATCTGAAATCCTTTTCGGCGAGCAATAGTATTTAGTAGTAATAAAACACTAATTTGTCTACCAAGTGACATATTTATAGGAGCTGTTTCCTTTGACAAATTTTTATTATTTCTACTCATTTGCTAAGTACTTTCCAATACATATTTATGAAGCACACGCCTTTCTCCAAATAGCACTGAAAAAATAAATCACATTATTTCTTTTATTAGTAGCAGCAAGGCTTCTAAGTCCTACTGCCCTGATTCCTGTTACTTCTGGCAGGCGCCAGAAGAAGTAATAGTGATGGAGCACCTACTATGTGCCAGTCTCTCTGTGAAAGGCACTTTCCATAAGTCATCTATTTAACTCCCCCGAGATACACATTTTACCAATAAGGAAAATGTAACCCCATACACCATAGACTTCTACCAGTAAAACAAACACATTATCTTGTCCAAGGGATTCTGCCAGGAAGAGTGCATCAGGGTACTGAACCTGGGTCTTTCCTTGATGCCAAAGTCCTAAATCACTAGCCATGGGCCACTCTAACATCTCAGGATATGACACTCCATAAAATCAGCCAGTCATGGTGGTGTAGGCTTTAAATTCTACTACTGGAGGGGCAAAAGGCAGATGGATCTGAGTTCCAGGGCAGGGGAAAATATGTGTGTGTGTGTGTGTGTGTGTGTGTGTGTGTGTGTGTGTGTGAAGCTGTTGCCAGCTGGTAAGGGCACACACATGCTTTTAATCTCAGCACTTGGGAGTCAAAATCCTACTCTTTTACAGAGGGGGCGGGGAGAGAGATCAATGGTGAATGTGTCTGTCTGTGTGTGCGGAGCTGGTGTACTAGTAATTAAAAGTTAAAACCAGGACCTTAGACATGCTGGACAGTGCTTTACTACTGAACAACACCTGACTGGTAATATACCTTGCTCTTATTAAAAATAAGGGACTGGAAGGATGGCTTAGCAATTAAGAGCACTTGTTGACCTTGCAGAGAATCTGGGTTTAGTTTCCAGCACCTATATAGTGGCTCACAACTACCTCTAACTCCAGTTCCAGGGGATCCATCACTTTCCTCTGGCCTCTATAAGCACCAGGCACAAACACAGTGCACATATCTACATATAGGCAAAACATTCATATACATAAAATAAATAATTTTTTTAGACAATAAAATGAATAAAGCAAGCAAGCCAACAAACAAAGCCAGTTGAGTTGACACAGACCTATATAATCCCAGCACCCTGGAGGGGAAAGCAGGAGAATCAACCAAAGGTTCAAGATCTCACTGGGTCAGACACTTTTCCTCCAAAAAAGAAAAATAAAAAGTCATGTGTGTGTGTGTGTGTGTGTATGTACATATGTATGTCTTGGTCTCTGTTCTATTGCTGGGAAGAGACACTATGATCAAGCTGACTCTTAGAAGACAGTTAATTGGGGCTGGCTTAATGTTTCAGAGGTTTAGTCCATTATCCTCACGGTGGGAAGCATGGCAGCACACAGGCAGACATGGTGCTAGAGAAGTAGGTGAGAGTTCTACATCTGGAACCACAGGGAGCAAGACAAGAGAGAAACTGGGCCTGGCTTGGGCTTTTGAAACTTCAAAGCCTACCCCCAGTGACACACACCCTCCAACACCACACCTCCTAATCCTTCTCAAGAAGCATCACTCCCTAATGACTAACCAAACATCCGAGCCTATGGGGGCCGTTCTAATTCAAACCACCACAATGTGGTGTATAATGTATACACACATACTAGTAATATAGAAATATACATATTATTTTATAATTTCAGCTGTACATACACATCACCAACAAAGAACTGGCGAGCTGAAACTCTACCCAGACACCTCCAAGCCAGAATATAGTGAAAGCCTAGTGGCTCTTCGTGCATCTAAATCCCCTTATCTCCTCCTGGCTCTCTTCTCAGGCATGCGCAGAGCCTGCTGTTTTTCATTCAGCTTTCTTCCCCTCTAACCCTTCAGCTCTCTTTCACACACATGCTATCTGCCTTCTCTGAAGTATTTGTCATTCTCTCTTCCCTGGGGGAAACCAGGAGAAGCTGATAAAGCGGATCTCTGATCTAGCTTTTTATGGTGAGCTCAGCTGAAAGAGGGTTGAGATATGCAGCCTCCGCTGTTGGGGCAAAATATGAAAAAGAATTTTGTTAAAATATTTACATATTTTCAGCTGAAAGCAGCAAGAGGTTGAGAAAAGAAAGTCTGGCATTGATTAGGATTCAAGTTTAGACTCTCATGCTGTCGTTTAACAGATACATGTCCTAAAACCCCAACGAGCTCCATTTAGTCTGTAAAATGAAGAGATTCCCAGCACCACTCAGCTTGTCCTAAGCCCACAGTGAGTCCTGTGCTGAGGCACTGAGCACACACACAAACCCACCCACCATCTAATTCCTCCACACAGTCTAGCATCCCTAGGACCACAGCAGGTACCTCAAAAAAGGCTGAGCCTGAGCCCCAACTCCATGGCCGTTTGTCTAAGACTACCACTGAGGCACTGTGGTAGTTTGAATGTGGAGAAGTTGTGGGCTTTTCCATCTCTGCCCTCTCTTCTCTGTTGGTTTTGTCTTCAAGCTTGTTGCCTTCATCAAAACCTGGCTGTAGTCACTCTAAACATTAGGCCATATAATGCCAATATCTCTGGGCAGGGAAGGGATACTCTCCTTGTGTTCTTGGAAGAACAAGGAAAACTCAGAGCTTCCTAATGACTGTATCCCATTGGTGCAGAACCACCTCGAGTTCGGCCACCAGTGTTTGAATGCCTGGCCCACAAGGAGTAACACTATTAGGAGGTGTGGCCTTGTTGGAATAGGTGTGGCCCTATTGAAGGAAGAGTGTTACTGTTGGGGTGGGCTTTGAGATTCTATGCTCAAGTTCCACCCAGTGCAGTAAAGAGACCCTCCTACTGGCTGCCCTAGGATCAGAACTGCTCCTCCAGTACCGTGTCTACCCGCACCTTGACATTCTTCCTAGCATGATGATATTGGGCTGAACCTCTTAAACTGTAAGCCAACCCCAATTAAATGTTGTCCTTTATAAGAGCTGGCTTGGTTATGTGTCTCTTCACAGCAACACAAACCTTAACTAAGACAGGCACCATTTCCTTTTCCAGTACTGAACTAGACACACTCACCACTCGAGGCAGTTCTGCACCAATGGGATACAGTCATTAGGAAGCTCTGAGTTTTCCTTGTTCTTCAAAGGACACAAGGAGACGATCCTTTCCCTGCCTGTAGATAATGTCATATATGGCCTAATGTTTAGAGTGGCTACAGCCAGATTTTAAGGAAGGCAACAAACTTGAAGACAAAACCAACAGAGAAGAGAGGGCAGAGATGGAAAAGCCCACTGCTTCTCCACATTGGGCCATTGCATCGATCGGCCTTGGCACCACATTCTCAGGGATGAGTAGTAACCTTCCTTATCATTGATGCCTAAGTGGAGTTTTGTTACTTGCTATGGAAAACAGCCTCAATAATACATGGATTTTTTTTTTTTATCCTGTCAGGAAAGCTCAGCTTCCTGGCTTGAGATCATCAAGTGCTATTTATTGTACACTAGGTATTTAACATTAATTTTGTCTAATTTCAAATAGACATACAATAGACCTCCTTGTATCACGGTGAAAGAAGACAAAAGTCTGTGGGGACCTAATGGCTATCCACATCAAGAGAGAAACAATCCTACATCGCTCTCTTAATTTTTCCTAGTTTTGAGGATCAAATCTAGAGCCTTGCCTGTGCTAGGCAAGCATTCTACCACTGTTGTATACCCCCAGGCCACCCTCTAATATCTCTAAAATGCATTAAAGCTATTCATTCACAAGCGCCCACAAACGCAGAAAGAACAAGAGAAGAACAGACACAGAAGGCCTTTAGTTCTGCCCCCAGAACTGTCACATGTAATGCCTTGAGTTCTTTCTCTTAACAAAATGAGATGAGAGCTGGGTGTGCATCTCAGTGGTGAAAGCTTTGGCTAGCACATGGAAGGCCCTGGATTTGAGTCATCCCACTGCGGGGCGGTAGTGGAGACAATCCAGGCTCAATGATCCTTATGGGTCTCCCATACTGCACCGTTGTTCTACAGTTCTCAGTCATGTATGAAGCACTTGAAATCATCACAGGCAGGACACAGGACAGATCCACTCAGGACAGAGCAAGCAACCAGGCTCTTTGAATACCAAGGCCCCTAACTCGTAGTGGTTCCCTGCAAAGCCATATTAAGAAACTGTGAAACATTCCATGAGCATGCTTTGACTAATTGGTACTATCTGCTATGAGGTGTCGATGCCCAAAGAGCATCAGGAGTGGCCAGTATCTGCTTCTCCTGGTTTAATGTATGGCCTCTCACCAGGGTTGCAAGAACCAACCTGCCAGCCAACCAGCCATGGTGTAGACACCAGAGGCTGGTGTCTCTTGGGGTCTTCTATGGAAGACAGTGTGAGAGTTTAAGTTCACCCACATTTGTCGTTCGTGCAGACACCCTATGCCCCTTTGTCATTCATCCCCCATCCTTCAGACCTATTTCAATCTCCGCTATGCCCATCAGCTGTAAACATCTTATTTTATTTTTTAATTGCTACGGTTTTATTATCAGGTGTGAGGGGGTATAGATAGGTCACAGGATGTATGGAAGTCAGAGGACAACTTGCAAGAGTCACATCTCTCTTTCCATTATGGAGGACCCAGCCAGGGATTGAACTCGGGTTGTCAGGCTTGGCGGCAAGCATCTTTATTTGCTGAGGCATCTCACTGGGCCTAAATATCAGATCTTGTAACTGTGTTCCCTCTTTCCTTCAGCTAAGACACAAGTAATTATACAACAGGCTCTCTAACCAAGCATGACCTTCCTATAAAAACTGTGGTCCATAAACAATCCAGATCATTTCTCTCTGCCTTTTATTTTCCATTTCCTGGTACCATCCTCCCCTTTCAGCCAGAGTTACGACTCTCAGATGGATGGCCACAGTATTGGTAACAGACAGGGGGTTATTTTATTCACTAAGACACGAGGCTGTGGTACAGCTGGCAGGACGAGAGGTGTAATTATACTGCATCTTAGCGCCACCAGCAATGAATTTCTGTATAAAAGACTAGATTTGCCATGTATTATTTACGCCGGCATCAATTTTCCCAGCTGGCTCTATTTACTGTGCAAATTCTCCTGTGTCTGTTTATGGGTTAGGCCACGGTTCAGCACCTCTGGTTACTCTATACTGAGGAAGCACCCCACAGGGCACCATGCATATGAAACAAGTGTCTGGTTCACTGGGAGCAGGTCATATCCTTCCTCCCTAGTAAATTATATCCCTGGGACAGCAGTGAGCTATGTTCTCACCTATCAGGGTGAGGTATGCAGGTGTGTGAAACCCAGTAAGCAAGCAGGGAAGGGAGCACTCTCATTCTCTGGGAGTCCCACTGCACGAACTGAAAAACAACCTTCTTGCGGGGAAATCAGGTGGCTCCAGGGCTCAGAGGGCCTCCTTGTTTATATATATTTAAGAGTAGGACATACATAAAGACGTTTACATTTCTGAGGTTGTTTCTACTGAGTAACTTGCAGACGAAGGAAGTGCCATCTCACAGATGGGGAAAACAGAGGCCAAAATAAATGGGGGATGGGGAAGCAAAGGCTTCCTGCTCAGTTATTGTGTGAGGGATGGGTTAGGAGCCAATGGTGACACACAGGACCGGGAAACTATTCACGCAGGTACTACTGTGTTTCTTCAGTGAGGCCCCAAGCTAGGTGGACCTCAACCCATACTGGAAACATTTGAGACCCTGATGGACTTCTAGGTCCCTCCTACTGCAGCATCTTCTGGCCAATGGTGCCATGGGATCCCACACAGTGAAGCCGGGGGAACTGAGGTTTGTCCTCTGATGTCCCATGTGGCAGTGGACAGCAGCTGCCCAGGAAGGAAAGCTGTGAGGGCCTTGAGGCTGTCCTTTTCCCAGTCAACAGTGTCACGTCTGTTTGCCAGGCAGTTCTGGGCTCTGCTCCTCAGTCTCCAAAGTCCCAATGTCTATTATCTCCTGCAGACCCGTTGGCTAGAAGAAGAGATGGGAGAGGAGTAGATAGAATCAAGCAATCTAGGTGGTTGGCTTTTGTTTCAGGGTTTTAGCATCAAAGAATCCTTCAATGAGATACACATGGGCATGGAAACCACTCTCTCCAGGGCCCAAGATCCCTGACATCCCCTGGGTTGGCTCACCTGGCGGGGAGACTTGGTCAGACATACTGTGCGTTGGCTGCTGCCTAATGTTCCAGCCCCCTCTATGACATCCAGGAGAATCCGGGTACTGGGCACAAAGCTCCAGGAGCGTCCAAGGGCAGGTTTGAATCTTCTACCATCCCTGTCTCGAGTCAAGTGATTGGTCACCTGCAGATACGGAGAGCTTCCTTTTACAGACAGGGAGTCTGATTTATGACTCTCCGTGGTGCTAGCTGAATCTAGACCTACAACTTAGGTTTCCCGACTTGTACCCAGCTTTCCACAAAGCCTCAGTGCTTTACGCCTGACATCAATCAAATATGGGACATTGGGTACCTTTATTTACTCTTTCCTAAAGTAGAGCCAGTACTGTACTTGTGCCTTTCACTGGCATCCTGAGAACGGTGTAGCCAGCCCTTTGTGTGTGTGGAAGAGAGAAAGTTTGATGAGGAGTCCCAATCTGGGACTTAAGCAGACCACAGCCACAGAGGCACCCAGACCACAGCTCCTGAGAATAGCGACTATGGTTCCTTCTATACTCTTTATGCCAGAGACTGACCCCTAAGTACCCACAAACACCAGAAGCCAGTAAATGCAGGCCCAGGACCCATCTGAAAGAGCAGGAAACAGGTCCTTTCACAATGCCTGCAGGTACACAAATTAGTATAATATTTCCTCAAAATTGGGCGAGCTAGACAATGTAAAGTACATGTAGTTGTGTGTGGAGGTGTGCGACTATAGTCCTACCCAATCCCTCAGGAGCAGTCTAGGAGTTTGAGGCTAGCCTGAAAGCCTAGTAAGACACTGTGTCAAGAACATCGAGGCTAAAGTATAGGTAGCTCCAACTCAATAATTACACTCCTTTAATTCCAGCACCCAGGAGGAAGAAACAGGTAGATCTCTGTGAGTTCAAGGCCAGCCTGGTCTATAGAGGGAGTTCCAGGGCAATCAGAGTTATGTAGAGAAACCCTGTCTCAAAAAGGTTTTCATTAGTTTTAATTATATGTATATACATATGTTTGCATTTGAGTATGTGTTTGTGAGTACAGGTGCCTGTGGAAAGGAGAAGAGGGCATTGGGTCTCTTGGAGCTGGAGTTACAAGTGGTTGGGGCCACCAAATTTCCTTTTAAAACTTTTTTTTTTTTTCAAAGCTGGTAGTGGTCATGCCTTTAATTCTAGCACTTGGGAGTCAGAGGCAGGCATATCTCTGAGTTCCAGGCCAGCCTGTTCTACAGAGCAAGTTCCAAGACAGCCAGAGCTATACAAAGAAACCCTGTTTCAAAAAGCCAAATACACACATACACACACACACACACACACACACACACACACACACACCATAAGGCAAGTTAGTAACACCTTTCTGACCTGTAGGAGCTGGGTTCTGTGTTCTGTCCTCTTAAGCGCTATTAAGTTCCAAACTAACATCTAAGAGAAACAGAGAGCTAGAAATTACCACCACTGCCACACCCAGCTCCCGGGCCAGGATCTTGAGCTCTCGGGCCAGCTGCATCATCAAGGCCAGGCCTGGGGTAAGGAGCAGACAAGGAGGGGCAGTGAGGGCCAAAGGACAGGGCTGGGAGGTGAAGTCCCCACCTTGTCCCCAGGCTCTCCTTCCATTCCTCACCTTCTCTCTGCTGACCTCCCAGAAGTGGGGCGACAACTGCAGTGACAGAATCCACAATCACAACCTTCACAGTACCTGAAGAAACTGCCGCCTGAAGGAATGGGGGAAAAGCAGGTATCACAAACAAATGATCTCTAGGGCCCGCCCAGGGCACAAACCTCAGTTAGAAGGTAGAGGCCAGTGGGATGGCTCCGAAGATGTGGGCAATTACAGCACAGCCTGATAACCTGGGTGTGATTCCTAGAACCCAAGGGAAGGTGGAAGGAGAGAACCAACCCAAGAGATTTGGCTTCTCTGACAGACACACAGACACACACACACACACACACACACACACACACACACACACACACAAAAGTTTAGGCTGGGTGGTGGTGGTGGTACACGCCTTTAATCCCAGCACTTAGGAGGCAGAGGTAGGCAGATGTCTATGAGTTCCAGGACAGCCAGGACTATACTGAGAAACTGTCTCAAAAACAAAACAAAACAAAACAAAACAAAACAAAACAAAACAAAACAAGAAATGACAACAACAATAACCAAAACAAAACAAACAAAAAACAAAACAAAAAGGTTAACTCTCAGGAAAAAAAAAAAAGAAAGGCCTCCCCGCCCCCCCCCCTTCATAAATCTAACAGACTCCAGTAGATCTAGTAGACAGAGAGGGTTTAAGCCATAGGACACCACAAACACTCATTCAGGAATCCCTATGCAGAGTCCAGTGGCAATCTCCTCCACCTGGGGTACTGTTATCCCCTTCTCTTCTGAATTCCCTCAGTGCTGCTTGCTTCCACTTCAAGCTCCAAAGCTGCATTTGCTGATGAGTGAGCTCTCGACTAAGGAGCCCAGGGCCTGGGGCATGCTGGCCAGCATTCTACCCCTGAGCTACACCCTTAACCCTATAGACTTCTTCGTATTTCCATCCCTAGATCTTACCTCCTAAGTCCTCCTCGCCCATAGCTACCATGGTAGCTTCCACACTTCCTTTACACACTCCCTTACTTCTCAGATCCTGACTCTGCTGCTATGTGTGGTTTCCACCGTCCACTGGCCAAAGCATTGGCTACTTGCATTTCTGTTCTGCCTTTTGTGTGCCTTAATTCCAGCCTGGGACTGTGTCAATCATCCAGCCTCCAGGTCTTAGCCCATTACCCATGTGTCAAAGGGAGGACGGCAGAAATGGGAGAAGGTAAAACCAACCAGCTTAGGCCCCCATTGCCCCTGCCCTGCTAAATGGCACAGCAAGTCCTTTGCTGCTCTTGGAGAACCTCAGTTTGATTTTCAGCACCCGCATGACAGCTCACAAGCTTGTGTAACTCCAGTTCCAGTGCAGTCAAATGTCCTCTTCTTGTCTCCAAGGGAACAACCAAGCACACCAGGCATAAACATTCATACACATAGAATACAATTTTAAAATCTTAGAACAATTTTTAAATTAAAACAACAACAAACCAACCAAATGCCATTAAAATCTCCTTCTCCTTTCCTTCTAAACATTAGTCCGAACATGTTGAGGTACTAGGTAGAAATCTCCCAACATCGGTGACTATGAGCCCAGCCCCTGGTTCAAGAGATCTATAAAGAGAACATTTGTGGGATTTTTTGTTTGTTTGTTTGTTTGTTTGTTTGGTTGGTTGGTTTTGAGACACGGTCTCTCTATGTAGTCCTTGGCTGTGTTGGAACTCACTCTGTAGACCAGGCTGGTCTTGAACTCACAGAGATCCACCTGCCTCCACCTCCTGGGCACTGGGATCAAAGGCATTCGACAGGACACCTGGCACAAAAGTTTTTCTAATTGATTTCAGTGAGTAACACAGAAGTGAAGAAAATATAACCCTGGACTCAAGGAGCTCACTGTTGTCCAGGGCTGGCGAGCCTGTAAACAAGGAAGCGTGTGAATTAAGCACCGAGGAATTCCGCCTGGGGGTTAGGGGCATGCACGTGCAAACACAGCTGGAGATGTTACACTCAGTGGACACATGCATACCGAATATAGTCTGTGGTCAGACACCTGCCCGCATACAGGCAACACCTGGCCAGCTGGGGAAAGCAGAAACAGGCAGATCAGCAAGCTCACCTGCTGGGCCATGGTGCCCCGGAGGTCCTGCAGCATGCCTAGCATCTGGAAGATGTCAAATGAATGCACCACCTGTATCCTCTGGAGAGCACTTGCCTGACGGGGTGAGAAAGAGAAGCAGAGACTTGGAGAGAGGATCCAGGAAAGCCATAAAGAGTAATCATAAAGCTGGAAGGACAAAGAGGCACTTAGACACAGCTCTGGCAGGCAAAATGGCAAATGGATTTTGCCTAATGGGCTGGATCTCACAGTGGTGACTACCTGAGTGCTGAGCTGTAAGACATTCAGAATTCAGCAGGAAGGACGGATATGATTGATTAGTGATGCCTGCCATACACAAGAAATGGGCTGAAAACACGGATGCTAGGTGTTTGCTTGCTCTGGTATACAGTAAGCAAGGCCTTAAAGTTCCTGGAGAGTCCGTGTGGGTGGCAGCCAAGGTGGGGCGGTGACATCAATATGAGCAGCTTTAGGGATGCAGAAGACTCTCCAGGTTCAAAGTGAAAATGATGATTTCCACAGACGTGTAAACCCTTACAATGTACAGTCATGAGGTCTCCTAGCATCAGGGTTTTCTAGGACCCCAGCCACTTGGCCCCTACCTGTTTCTCCTCATCTTGGGTTCTAGCCTGTAGTAGCTGGAGGAGGCGGGACGCTGTCATTCCTCCATTGGAATCCACATACAGTACGTTCTGCTGCAGGCTGTGGGCCACATTTGCAGCCACACAGAGACACACCTTCAGAGACAAGATGGACTGCTGGTTAAACCTAAACCTTTGGAGAACAGGGAGTGCCACCAGGCAGCTCCCCATCACACCCTGCCCAGAGTCTAACAGCAAACACTTGCCAAAGTCATATCCATTCTCAGCACCCATCTGGTCTGTTCTGACCTTGAAACCCACAAAGACACCTGCAAGCAGCCCCTCTGGGAATCCAGGACCATGCACCCACCTCCCCCAACCCTCCCCTGACTGTTGGACCCATAGGTACCTGGGTTTTGCCGCTCCCTGGGCCACCCACAATTTCAGTTACCTCCCCAGTATAGAGGCCAGCATCAAGTAGTTTGTCCAGGCTGATGGCAGAAGAGAGAATGGGGGATGGGCAAAGAGAAGAGAGAAGAAACTGCATTAAACATGCAGATAAATTTGAGAAGTAAACCAAGCACTGTAACACATGCCTGTGATCCCACTATCAGGGAGATGAAGTCAACAGCGATGTAATGAGACCCTGGCTCAAAAAACCAAACAACAACAAAACAAAAAACCCCCACATATATATAATACACATATACATGTATGTATGTATGTATGTAAACAAATAAACAAAAAACATACATACGTATGTATGTATGTATGTATGTATGCATGCTCTGCCCAGGACTGGGGCTGAATTTTCTGTGTTGCAGCCTGGACCATATACCTACCTCCCTAACTCCGCTCCATCCGTGCGTGCGTGCGTGCGTGCGTGCGTGTGTGTGCGCGCGTGTGTGTACACGTATGTACATATATGGTTGGGTGTTTTTTGTTTATGGAGAGGCAGCTTAATAGTAATGGTAGAGTGTTTGCATACCATATGCAAAACCTCTCGTATCAAGGAAAAAAAAGAAAGGTTGGGGAAAGTTGGCATTCGCTAATGTGGAGTCTTGTAACCCACGAACACAGAATGTCTCAGCATTTATTGGGGGCACCTTTGATCTTCTTCATCAGCATTTCTAATTTTCAGCATACAAATTCTACACGGGCTTTGTCAGATTTAGACCCAAGTATTTCATTTTCTTAGACGCAGCAGCAAATGGCGCTGCGTTTCTAATTCCAGTTCTTGTATGTTCATCGTGAACTCAGAGAAATGCAATTGATTTTTATGTGTTGATCTTGTATCCCCAGACCTTGCTAAACTCACTTATTAGTTCTGGGAGTTTGTAATTATTTTTTATTTGCCTGTTTTTGCCTGCCTCCCTCATCTGGTAGGAACACTCTGGGGCCTTTATCCCTGTTATATCTCCGGTATTAGCACAAAGCCAAAAAGCCCCTGAAGGCACACAGTAAATGTTACTGAAGAGAAGGACAATGGTCTGACTGTCAAAACTCTAGCTGCGGAAGCTTTGAGATGAACCTCAAAACATGGCCACTTCCTAAGCCCAGTTCTGCCCCCGAACCACCACCATGACACAGGTTACTGCCTCCATATTCTGCCCAGGACATGAGCTTTAGTTTCTGTATCCCAGCCTGGACCAATGCCTGACCATGCCCCGCCTATCCTTACTCAGCATTACCAACCACAGACTGTAGGCCTCTGAAGAGGTTCCTGATGACCAACCACGACCTACCAGCAGATGGCAAACAGCAACCAGTCACTACTCCACCTATTTTAACTCAGGAGCCACAGGCTCCCCGCCAGTCAACATGCTTTGGTTCTTACACCACCCTGTGGCATTTTGGAGCACAGTACAGTTTGTGTCTGTTTAATAAGCATCTACTTAGTAGGTCTCCAGCCTCAGTCTCTCTTGAATCCCATTCTCCTGGAGACTTGGGAAGCCCTGTTCATCACAGCAGCTCCTCTCAGCCTGTTCTCCCAGATCAACCGCATCAACAACATGGTCAGAGGTTCTAGAGTTAGATCCTGCTCTGGAAGTTTAAGAACTCCATTGAGGTGAGAGCGGACATAACAGCTCAGCCAATAACAGCGCTTGTCTTGCAAGCATGGGGACCTTAGCTTGGTCCCCAAAACCTGCGTAAAAGCTGAGTGTGAGGAGCTGGAGAGGAGGCTGAGCAGTTGGCTCACAACTACCCAGAGCATCTGTTACCTCTAGTCTCTCCAGGCCCCTGCAAATGTGCACACACTCACACACAGATACATATACATGCTAACTAAACGAAAGTAAATTTTAAAAGAGGAAAAAAAGCCAGCTGTGGTGCTGTACATTTACTTTTTTATTTTTATTTTATTCTATTTTAATTTTTGGTCTTTCGGGATGGAGTTTCTCTGTGCAGTTCTTGGAACTCACTCTGTAGACCAGGCTAGCCTCAAACTCAAAGATCCGCCTGCCTCTGCCTCCCCAGCGCTAGGGTTAAAGGTGGTGGTATGCATTTCTAATTCCAGTGGTGAGAAGGCTGAGGCAGGGGATTCCCTGAGGCTCACTGGCCAGCTAACTGAAGCTAGTTAACTAGTTCCAGGCCCTGCATCAAAATCAACATATGGAAACTAGAGAGATGGTTCAGGGGACAAGAGCACTGGCTGCTCTTACAGAGGACCAAGGTTCAATTTCCAGCACCCACACTGCAGTTTATAACCATCTGTAACTCCAGTTATAGGGAGGCCTGATACTCTCTTCTGACTTCCAAGGGCACCAGGAATGAATGCGGTACACAGATATATATGCAGCCAAAATACTCATACACATGAAAATGAAAAATATAAAATAAACAAGGTGGATGGTCCCTAAGGAATAACATCTGTTGTCCTCTGGCATCCACGTGTACAGGTACACATGCGCACAGAGAGAGAAAGACAGGGGGGGGGGGGAGAGTCAGGGAGAGACAGAGAAAGAATGAATTCTCTGTGATTTGGATATACGCTCAAGTTTGAGAATCAATTCTCCCTGCACATTACAAGGTCTTTCTGGTTTTTTTTTTCCTCTCTTTTCTTTTTTTTTGTGACATGAGGTCTTAACTCAGGCTGACCTTGGACTCGTGGTATCAGATGGTTGTCCTATCTCAGCCACTTAGCAGCTGGGACTAGGCACACACCCCCACCCCACCCCCCACCCCTGCACCCAGCTTCCATGGGAGATTTTAAAAAGTAGCTTCTATCAGCAATTGTCTGGAGTCATCAAGAACATCAAAAAAACGTCAAAAGACTGCTTGTAACCCTTCCTTGGTGACTCCAATCTGCAGACAAATTTGGGAAACACTGTCTTTGACTGATTAAATAAAAGTTCTATCAGCAGAACCCAAAAGTGAGTCTTTTTTTTTTTTTTTTTTACAGTTCCCAAATAGTCATAGGGAAGACTGAGTCCCTGGTTTTGACTCTAGTGTGGTGAACTTTTGGAGCTGCTTGGCAGGAATCTGACATTGGACAAGGACAAGGAAGTAAGTTCAGGCAGGAATCTAATTTTAGGCTAAAACAGGGAAGCAATTTCAGTCAGTAATCTAAATCTTAGGCTAGAAAGAAGTAGGCTTCGGGCATGAATATGACTTTGGGCTAGGACAGGGAAGTAGGCTCAAATATTTTGGTCATCCTGATAAGCCCTTAGAAACACTGATCACAGGAGTGATTACAGGACTTTGCTTATTGTCTTGCTTGTTTCTTGACTATTTGCATTTATTGTATTGCTAGTTCCTCAACCTAGAACTGACCTAAATACTTGCATGTAATTAAAATGGTACAAAAGCAAATTGCAGAAAAAATAAACCCGCCTTCAGTCTCAGAATTGGCTGGGGTCATGCTGCAATGTTGTCTTTTTTCTTTTTAATCCTCATTCCTGGGCTGGAGAACCTATTGACTGACTGAGCTGGCTTGGTCACTCTAGTTAAGAACCCATTGCATGATAGGTTGTGGTGGTGAACGCCTTTAATCCTAGCACATGGGAGGCAGAGGCAGGCGGATTTCTGAGTTTCAGGTCATCCTGGTCTACAGAGTGAGTTCCAGGACAGCCAGGGCTACACAGAGATACTCTGCCTTGAAAACAAACAAACAAACAAACAAACAGACAGAGAGCCCATCACACAGAGGGTGGGCTGGAGATGGTTCAGCAGCTAAGACTGCTTGCTACTCTTGAAGAAGACTTCAGTTTAGTTCCTAATACCAGGTTGGCCTTGAACTCACAGAGATCTACCTGACTTCTGAGTGCTGGGATTGAAGGCGTGCCCCATCATGTTCAGCTAAAATAAAATCTTTTTTTTTTTTTTTTTTAGTATAGAATAGAGTTTATTCAGGGCATGGAGAGGGGAGTTAAGAGGATAGTAGAGGCAGAAAAAGACAGAGAGGGAAAGAGTAGAGAAGCAGAGGAATAAAGGAGTAAAGGCTGGCCATTAGCACATGGAGAAGAGAGCGGGGAAGGGAATAGGGAGAGAGGGGGGAAGGGAAAGCAAGAGAAAGCAAGAGAGCAAGAGCAAAATAAAATCTTTTTTTTTTTTTTCAAGACAGGGTTTCTCTGTATAGCCCGGGCTGTCCTGGAACTCACTCTGTAGACCAGGCTGGTCTCAAACTCAGAAATCCGCCTGCCTCTGCCTCCCAAGTGCTGGGATTAAAGGCGCGTGCCACCACCGCCCGGTGCAAAATAAAATCTTAAAAAAAAAAAAATCAACCACATACTGGGCTGCGAGGCCCCACCTCCATAAGGTACTTCCAAATCTGTCTGTTAAACAACTTTCACTTGCATTTTCATCCCTGACTACTCCTATTGGAGCAGGGCCCCCAACCTCAGACAACCCCAATTACCTCTGAGCATATCAACATGCAGCAGGACTCCAACCAGGACTGCCCAGAAGGCAGAGGTTTCTGGGATTTCCCTCCACCTTCCCCACTGAACTTCCCGTTAGTTATTCTTCAGTCGATCATTCAGACACCTTGCCTCATGTTTCCTGAAACCCTTCCTTCAACAGAGATGAACAGATAAAAGCTCTAGATTGTCTGATGCCCCCATCTATGGCATTCCCCACGGTGTGTGCCCTGCAAAGACTTACACTGTACCTCAGCCCTCAGAGAAGGCCCACAACAAACAACC
Source organism: Grammomys surdaster (assembly GCF_004785775.1). NCBI lineage: Eukaryota > Metazoa > Chordata > Mammalia > Rodentia > Muridae > Grammomys > Grammomys surdaster. The sequence continues at coordinate 83,935 of NW_021621078.1, read as the reverse complement.
CTGTTTAACAGGTTTAATGTGTGCTAATCACAAGTTTCACTAACTTTGCCTACAGCCTTACCTCCAAGGTTTCAAAGGTTATATTCACTAGGTAGGCACAGCCCACTGGAGAGAAGTCTAAAACTAGCAAACCACAGTTTTTCTTTAAGATTTTTAACGAACGTATATGAATACATTGTCACTCTCTTCAGACACACCAGAAGAGGGCATCGGATCCCATTACAGATGGTTGTGAGCCACCATGTGGTTGCTGGGGACTGAACTCAGGACCTCTGTGAAAGTGGTCCAGTGCTCTTAACCACTGAGCCAACCCTTCAGCCCAGCAAACCACCTCCTTTGAGTCTTCAAGTCTACACCCTATCTCATGGTCTCTTCTCACATCTCTCCTTCAACATGTCTTCCCATGGTCACAAACCCTGGATCAGATTTACACAACCTAAACCGGCAGCACTAGATCCCTGCTTGGCCTCTCCTGGCTGGCCTGTCTGCCCTGCACAGCTATGCCCCATAGCTTACAAATGCTTTCACAGTGGCCTCTCACCTCCAAGTATACCTCAGAACAGTCAGCTGGAATTAAGATACTGAGCCCCAATCCTACAGAAAGCATCTGCATGTGTCTGGCACCCAGTAGGCACTCAGCCAATGTTTGATGGATTACAAACACAGACCCCCAACCAGCGAGAGCAAGCACCAGACTGTGCAGACCTTGCCAAGAGAATGTGTTATGGAAACAGCAAGGGCCAGACCAATCCAAAGACCTTTATGATGGCAGCGTTATTCATCAAACTCCGCACAAATAGGCCGGGAGAGAGGTCAGACTTGCTTGGCCAGAAAATGCCAGTTGTCTTCCAATTCTTTCCCAACCCAAACAACAGGGCACAATGTAACTGCTCTTTTCAGAGAGTATGCCCATTCCCCGCTGCTGCCTCAGATGGCAAAGGCAACAGATTCTGGAATAGCTAACCCTGGGCTCACCTCTGCTGGCCCCTTTCTTAGGCTAACCACAAGGGAGGTCAATAACTTCTAACATCTATAACCTTGGGCAGCAGTTCTCAACCAGTGGGGTCACAACCCCTTTGACAATTGCACAACCCTTTCACAGGGGTGGCCAATCTGACTATCTTGCTTATTAGATATTTACACTATGATTTACAACAGTAGCAAAATTACAGTCATGAAGTAGCAAAGCAATAATTTTATGGTTGGGGGGTCATGACAACATGAGGAACTGTATTATAGAGTCACAGCATTAGGAAGGTTGAAAACCACTGGCCTAGTGTCAGCGCAAAAGTGCAGACTCTCAGGAACTCAATCCTTCCCCGGATCTCACTTGCTTTATTCTTAAGTATCATGGACTCTACAAATAACAGGGTACTAATGACATCTTAGGTTATAGGGCAGTGGTTTTTCACTGAGAAAAGTTAGCTTGTTGGAGATACCGAGTCATATCTGGAGACAACTTCTGATTGTTATTACTGGGGGCATCTTGGCATCTGGTGGGCAGAGAGAGACCCGGGATGCTGCTAAACGGCTCTCAATGCTCAGGATATCTCTATCCCAGCAAATAATTACTTCCCCAGCTCCAGACTGCCCTCCCCAGCCCTATCCCCTGTAGCCTCAGCATGAGGCTCTGCTTTCACCTTGTCCAGGTTCGAATACAAACCTTCCGATGCCGGTGGACAGGATGGCAGTGGAAGTCTTCAGTTCTTCATAGAGATCTGCGCCATTTATGGGGAAAGCCGAGAACTGCGCCAGCAACACCCTCCTCAGGGCAACCAGGGCCTGCCAAAAGGGCGGGACACTCAGGCTCCAGAGCGGCCAGACTGCCCTAAGAGCAGCTGCCCCGCAGAGCACTCTAGGTCTAGCGCCCCCCCTATATCAATTCCTAGGAACTCTGATTCTGCAGCGTGGGGGAGTAGCTCTGGAAGACAGGTTGGAGTGGAGTTTGGAGATTGCGAGCTCACCTTGTACGACAAACTACACTTCTGCGCTACCTCCTCCAAGTCTGCAGCTGCCAGGTCGGCCACTGGAAAGAGAGCAGGTGCAACTGGTTGGCAACAGGAATGGCTTAGCCTTGCCATGTCTGCCTTTTTCTGTTGTGAAATGGGATTAAGGTCTTATTCTACTTCCTATCTCGAGCACGCAGGCCCTGATGTAAGGGGCCCAGCACTCAGTAAAAATCCTCGGCCTCGACTGCTACGAACCCAGGGTCTCCAGGGAGTCAGAGGAGTGCGGCCCTCCTGTTAGAGCAAAAGGCCCCCGTACGTGTACTAAGACCACGGCGCCAACCCCCGGGGTTGTGCCCATGAGGTCACCTGTTTTGATCTTTCGGCCCCTCAGAAGCTGGACGATCTCCTCGGTGAGGCCCGGGCACAGCCCTGCCCTGAGCATGCCCATATTCCCTGCTAACCCAGGACCCCTAGGGGCTGTCTGTCACGTGGGCGCCCGCTGAGTCCCCCACTCTGGGCATTCCTCAGTTCTACTTAAGGAAAAGGTCCTGGCGTGGCAGCGCGGGACGAGGGGGCGGGAAGAGGATGCAGGACGGGATGCGGGACTCTAACCCTTCCCAACACACGGACTCGTGCGCCCTGGGCCCGCCCCCTCCGGCCGATGCTTCCGGGTTCCGCGTCTGGAGCGTCTTTTGTGGGCCAGGCCTGCAGCGCCATCTGCTGACCACTAGCGCAAACGAGCCAGCCACCTGCAAGCCGTAGAGTTGCACTGGGTACTGGTCACAGCAAATATACATGCACAAAGACAGAGACACAGACACACACCCCGATACACACCTCTCTCTCTCTCTCTGTCTCGCTCTGTCTCTCTCCCTCCCTCCCTCCCTCCCTCCCTCCCTCCCTCCCTCCCTCTCTCCCTCCCTCCCTCCCTCCCTCCCTCCCTCTCTCTCTCTGTCTCTCTCTCTCTCTCTC
>NW_021621078.1:70150-80614 GCF_004785775.1 Grammomys surdaster | reverse complement strand
AGCGTCCCGCCTCTCGCTCTCTCTCCTCCTCCCGTCCTTTCGCCCTGCCCCCCTCCCCTCCCCCCCCCCCCCTCTTCCCCCCCTCCTCCCCCCCTCCTTGTGTACCAGCCTCTATTTGCAAAGCTAGGGACTCTCTCACTCTACCTAACTCAATACTTACTGAGTGAAGCACCCCTGACTTCTGGTAGCACTCATGTTAGAGAGACAATGAAAAGGGACCAATTCAGATCATTACAGATTGTAAGATGGCGCTGAGGTCCATCGAAGTTCACGGAGGGCACCTGTGCCCCTGTACTTTCCAAATTTATCAACTTTTATCTTATGTATATAGATGTTTTGCACGCATGGATGTCTATACACCCTTTGCATGCCTGGCACCCGAAGCAGCCAGAAGGGAGGGTCAGATTCCCCTGGACTGGAGTTACAGACGGTTATGAGCCACCATGTGGGTGCTGTTCTTCTGGAAGAGCAGTCAGTGCTCTTAACCACTTAGGTATTTCTCTAGCCCCATATTTTCCAAAAGTTTTAATGGGAGTAGGGGAACGCTTGACTATTTTGAATTTTTTTTTATCACATCTATCTGAAGAAATAAAGCAGTTGTACAAACCCATGAGTGAGGTTCTATTTCTGCCTGTATTTTGTAGTTGAAGGAACTGGGGCTCAGTCAGATTGTTATTCTCTGAGTTACACAGCTAGGAAAGAACCGAATCTCCAGTCCATATCCAGCTGCAAAGCTGATGCTGTACAACGTTCTCCCTCCTCGGATGTTGTGGGTGTGTTCTAAAACCTGTACTCTGACTCTCTTCATAGCAGAGAAGTATGGCTCATTTTTAGAAATATCTCCCCTCGTTCACCACTGTCTCTCAATCTTTCAAGGTGTTTGGAATCCTAGCCCTAAAACCAGCTATTATGTGAGCTACAACCCATAGTAAGCTTTCACTGTGTCTATGATACTGGCTATGGTGGGATTTGCTGCTTAGATGCCAAGATAGAGTCTTAGAAGCATCAGTAGGCAAAGGCCTCCTCTTCAAAGTCTGTGTTGGCGTGGGCCAAGTGATGTTCTTTCTGTCACTAGCCTGCTACCCCTTCCTGGACAGCTCTAAGGGGACACAGGCTTTAAGCCTTTGGAAGTCCTCAGAAGAAGACTGAGTAGCTGTGGCTACAAATGTGGCCTAGAGGAGACCATGCGTGCTGGAAGGGGCCATTAAGTTTCTTTCTTGGCTCAATCCAACCCCCAACCCAGGCTTTTGGTCTGTCTAGCTGCACAGCAAAGCTCATATCAAGGGGAGGCCGGCCCCTGATTGTTACACTCTGCAATGATTGTGAAGTCAGAGCCCTGCAAACCCATCTCACCCAAACGGAGGGTGGACCCTTTGCCTCAGTTTTTCTCTGCTTCCTGCCAGCTGATTGTCCTGCAGGGTGGTGGCAACCCTGCACCCCACCCATGCCAGATGGCAACGGTATTCTGTAAAGTGGGGGGTGGGGAGGAAGCTGTACCGAAGAAGGAAGCCCTCAATGTTGTGAATGTGATCGACCAACTGCCAAAGCCATGTCCAAACCCAAAGTTTATTAACCGGTCTATGGCTACCAAAGGCCTCCTGCTTCCCTCAAGACGTAGCTTGACCAACTACTCAGAGGAAGAAACCACTGATGTCATGTAAGAAACAATTTGGTGTCCTCTTTTCTAAGGCTGGAGAAGCTTTGCAGCCCACTGTGGTGGGTCCTTCAGGGAAAAACATATCATGAGGTTCTCCATGCACCCGCCCTGAGCCCCACATCAGTTTTGAGAACATGTGGGTTGCCCATTCTAGGAGACCTTTCTGGACTCTCCAGGGGGTGTTTCTTATTCTACTTGTCACCCCTGCCTTCTCTCCTTCACCTCTCCCACTTTAATGCCCCACCTGCCGTCCAGCTGAGGTTCACAGGTCTGCTAAATAAGTCTGAATTTTCTCTACTTCATACCACAAAACTCTTTCCCTCCTGGTGAGAAATATGACCCAGTATCAAGTTGGGGGATGCAGAGCTGGGAGGCATAGTCCCCACCTCCAAAAAATGTCAGGCCTGGTGCCAGTGGTGTCAGTGGTGGGGGACATCAGGCAATAAAGAAGGAGATACAGTACAGCCTGGTAAATGCCATCACAGGGCACCTTGAGAAACCAAGGGCTTGGTTTAGCTTGGGATAAGATGCAGAAAAGGGAGACTTCTTAGAGGAAGATCTCCAGGGAAAGGGTGTAGAGGGTGATTACTGAGAAAATAGTACAGTCTTATTGAAGTGACCCGTGAGTGGGCCCCGGGCTTAGTATAATGTTCTTCTATCACTGTCTTGAGCTACTAAGTGGATGTTGGGAATTGAACTCAGGTTCTCTACAGGAGCAGCCAGTGCTCTTAACCGCTGAGCCATCTCTCTGGCCCCACGCATGAAATCTTTTATAACTTCCTTTTTAAAAGATTTATTTATTTTATGTATGTGAGTACACTGTCACTGTCTTCAGACACTCCAGAAGAGGACATCAGATCTTGTTACAGATGGTTGTGAGCCACCGTGTGGTTGCTGGGAATTGAACTCAGGACCTCTGGAAGAGCAGTCAGTGCTCTTAAGTGCTGAGCCATCTCTCCAGCCCCTATAATTCTTTTTTAAAGAAATTATTTTTATTTCATATGCATTGGTGTTTTGCCTGCATGTATGTCTGTGTGAGGATGTTGGATTCTCCAGAACTGGAGTTACAGACAGGTGTGAGCTGCCATGTGGGTGCTGGGAATTGAACCTGGGTCTTCTGGAAGAGCACTGGTATACTTAAGTGCTGAGCCATCTCTTCAGCCCCTTTTATAATTTCTTTTAAAAAGGGTTCCATACTTTAATTTTCACTGGGATCCACAGACTGTGTGCTAGTTAGGGAGGGATGTGTCCATTCTAGGTCACCATTAGCTATTGTGACCTGGCTGAGATAACCATTGTTTGTAGGACACTTCATGATTTACTAAGGGTGGAAGGTGGAAAGAGGAGGCAAATCTCAGACAAGGAGTCCTGGGTTCAAATCCAAGTTCTTCCACTTAGATAAATGGCCTCAGCTAAGTTCAGGGGCTAACATTCATCCAGCAGGGATGCTGTGGAAATCAGGGAAGAGACATGTTCCACAAGCAGTCCAAGGTCCAGTGGCCTTCTGTGCCTAATTAAGCACTAGCTTTTTCAGTAGGGGAGTCTGTTTTGGTTTTGTTCACACTGTTAGTTGGTTGTTTTTTGAGACAAGGTTTCTCTGTGTAACCCTGGCTGTCCTGGAACTTGCTCGGTAGACCAGTCTGGCCTCTAACTCAGAGATCTGCCTGCCTCTGCTTCCTGAATGCTGGGGTTAAAGGCATATGCCAACACTGCTCAGCTCCAGTAGGTGATTCTGAAATAGAGATTCTTAGGGCAGTTTGAATAAATGCTGTCGGTGTCCTGACACTTCAGCCTACAAATACAGGACTTAAAGAACATCTGTTTCAAGTGTCCTTTAAGGGACAGTGTAGGCTGAGGGGTGAGTGTTCTAGACTCATCCAGCTGTTTCAGGAGTTTGCAGGTTAGAGCTGAGGGAGGGCATATGGTCGTGAAGCAAACAGGAAGTTGTCAGCTGGAGTAGACTAAGGTAGAAAGGTAGAGTGGTGCCTGTTTACACAGGAAATCTTAGCTGGTAAAAATCAAAGTGAAAATAATATCTAGACACAGATTCAGAAGCTGTGGAGGACATCACAGACAAGGATTGATCAGTTTGTGATGTTTAGTTATAGGTATGTATCAATCAGACTTGTTTTTAAGGATTTGAAAGCTATTGTCATCACCAAGACAATGCAGGGTCATATATTTCCTATGTAATAGCAAAGAATAGCAACAATACACATTTCCATGCAGGGACTGGAGAGACGGCTCAGGCTTAAGTGCATTGGCTGATTTTCCAGAGAACCAGGGTTGGGTTCCCAGCATCTACATGATGTCAGAACTTTCTGTAACTGTAGTTCCATGGGATCCAATGTCCTCTTCTGGCCTCTGTAGGCATGTGGTATACTACATACATGTAGGTAAAGTGCCAATGCACGTAAATTAAAAAGCAACAAATATTCATGTCACACACGAAAAAACACGAAACAGACAAAACGGCTGAAACCTCTGCTGCCTATGTCAGTACAGACAAATCAAAGCACAACATGGAGCAGAAGCCAGGTTTTGGATAGGTATTGCTGGATACCTTTTATTTATATAGAGACATGCAAAACATGCAAATAGTAATAGGTCTTGCCTCAGGTTAACATACATATGCAGCAAGCCTAAGCTGATACATAGTGAATAACAAACAGATAAAAAAAACTCACAACCTTGCTCTGCTGGTTGTGTCAGCTACAGGATACGTAGTTTGAGAAGAGAGGTGTCCAGAGGGTCCAAGCAAGGCCAATATGTCTTAATATCCGAAAATGTAACATGTTACTCTTGGTGTGTGTCTAAAATACCTCCTAATTTAAGAAAATGTACAAATGGGCAATGTTTTAGTTACTGCTCTATTGCTGTGAGGAGACACCATGATCAAGGCAACATACAGAAGGACGCATTTAATTGTGAGCTTGTTTACAGTGTCAGAGGGTCTGTCCGTTATCATCATGGCAGGAAGTATGGTGGCAGGCAGGCAGATGCAGTGCCAGAGAAATATCTGAGATCTTACATCTGATCCCCAAGTTACAGACCCGTGATGGGGTGGGGTTGGGGGAGGCTAGTGTTGGCTTTTGAAACCTCAAACCCAACCCACAGTCACACATCTCTTCCAACAAGGCCACACCTCCTTCAATCTTTCCCTAATAGTTTCACTAATTGAGAACCAAGCATTCAAACATATGAGCTTATGGGAGATTCTCACTCAAAGCAACACAGGGGAACAAATATTTTTGTTTATTTTGCTTTTTACTCTTTTTTTTTTTTTTTAAATCAAGGATCTCATTATATAGCCCAGACTGCTTGGGACATTTGATCCTCCTGCCTCAGCCTCTGGGGTGCTAGAATTTCAAGTATGTTTGTGCCACCATACCCAGTGGAACAGGAAAATTCCTCCAATATATGTATTGCACATAATACAGACTATTAATTTCACATGCTTCGTAATTAATAGTGTTAGATGTCATTAAAATGTAAGTAAATAAAATTACATTAAACGTGAAGTAATAGTAAAGAAGCATTAGCAAAGAAATTAGCTTAATTTATTGCCTTCTTATTAGGTACTTGCAGACATTTCTCTTCACTCTGGTCAGTTGGTTGTGGTCATTTTCTGGGATGCTTGCACCCCATTTTGGTGGGAGGGTTCAGTTTTAGCAGTTTCTAAAATTGTGCTTCTCAGAACACTTAATATCAGAAACATCTGAAGATCTTATTTACAATGCAGCTCCCGTCCCCACTGGGGACCAGGAGTCAAGAATGTGCAGTCTTAGCGAGCATCCTGTGAATCTCAGGCCCTGCTGCTGGTGAGCATGTTTCAAGCCATCTCACAGGTGGGGACACAGGTAAACTGAGCTCCCAGAGCATGTGTTCAGGGTTCCTCAGGCCTATGCGTTGGGGTAGCCTCTCCCTGTGACATCTGACATCCATATCCTTCCCACTCCAGGTTGCAGATGCCAGTGGAAGATTCTGAATACAGCTCGGATGACACTAGTATGTCACCGTCCACTCTGGCGAACCCCATCAAAATGGCTGTGACCCAGCCCAATAGCAGCTTCTTTGCTGGCATCCTGGAGGGTGAACTGAACAAACTCAGTTTATCGTCACTGGCCAAGAACACAGAAAAGGAGAACATGGCCATCTGCCCCCGTTCATCTAAGTCCCAAATGGCCACCAGGGGCCTATTGGACCTGGACAACCCTGCGCTGGATACAGACACCTCCTCAACACGCTCTGAGTCTTCTGTGGTCATGGATGTGCCGGAGGCCCCATTCATTTGTGAACACACTGTTGGTGATTCCACAGCTGTGGTATATTTTTCTCTTGGCAAAGGCTTACTGCGTAGGGGGTGTGAAGGAATCGTCCCTGCATTCTGACCTCTAGTTCATGGTTTAGGAAGGGCGGCAGGAGGGTGTGTGTTTATGGAGCTTCAGTACGAGATGAATTGGGTTTATTGCTTCCCTGTTCAATGCAGAAGAGTTGGATCAAGTTTGTCAGGAATTCAGAGAGAAAGGTTACTTGCGGCTGAGCATTGGCTAGAACTGGGAAGTGTAGAAATGACCAACAGCCTCAGTGTGTCCGGAGGACTTCTGGCAGGAATGTTCCTACAGTCCACCTTGACTCCATCCCAAGAGGGTTTGAGGGAGGCCTGACAATATCCATTGCTTACCTAGTCCCAGGTAATGGAAATGTTATAGTAACTCCCAGAGGTGCTGAGTCAGATTTCTACTCTGTCATTAGTTGATGTGATGATGACCTTTCTATAGTTGGAAAAGATGCTTCCCATAGGTAGTTTTCAGCTGACTCCTCCGTCCCCATGCTGCAAGGCATGTGGGTGCACGTCCCTCTAGACCTGTCTGAGTGAGCTCCAGTAGGAAGAGGAATGGAAGGGCCATTGTGATGTCCCCCACCCCCACCCTCACTTATACCATGGGCCAGGCCAGACCTGAGGAAGCCTGGGTTCTCTCTTTGCCTAGATTTCCTGGACTTATGCTGCAGGTAAGCAGCAGGTCAGTTTCTATCAGGTGCTGCTACAGGAGGCAACCAAACCAGGTGACAAGGAGGTGCCCAAGGTCAAGAACAGACCCTGGATCTTCAACAAGATACTGGGCACCACTGTCAAGCTGATGGAGCTGAAGTCAAACACGAGTTACTGCCTTACTGTCCGGGCTGCCAACACAGCAGGGGTAGGGAAGTGGTGCAAGCCCTATAAGGTGAGTCCTGGAAGCAGAAAGGCACAGGTCTAGGGAGGGAAGGCAGATTCAGAGATAGCGAGCTGAAGGTCAGAACCATTGGGCCAGATGGGTGAGAAAGTACAAGAGGATGGTGAGGGGCAGGAATCCCCTCAAGCCTCATGGCCTTGCTTGCTTTCCTTATGCCTGGACCAATACGCATTAATTCCAGATTGCTGTTCCCTGAAAGGTTTATAGGTTAAGCTGTTTGGGGGCCCATTAGAAATGCAAACTGATAAATTATAAAAATATCATCACGTTCATTTTCTAAAGCCATGAGTTCTTGTATTCCTGAATTCCAATAATTGTGAGTGGACCAAGAATTGTGAAGGGAAAATGGAAGAGAGCATAAGGAAGCCTGTAGCTATCAAAGGGTTAGGGTAGAGAGAACCCTACAGTGACTGTGGCATGAGGCTGAGACCTCACTTAGCAGTAAGGTGATGGAGATGGGAGCCAAGGCTAGCCTGGGAAGGCATCCTGACTGTTCGTTTTATTTCAGTTTGCCACCGTGTGTACTGACTTCAACAGCTTCCCTGAAAACAATCCCATCCAGATTACTGTGCAGCGCAAACAACCTCAGCGGAGAACTGTGTCCATGACAATGGAGGAAATGCGGAGACTGGAGGATCTGGAATACTTATATCCATATTAAGGGGTGTGGGTCGAGGCTATCCCTTGCCCACTGTCTGCCTTGGCTCTGGGTCCTCAGGAACCAGAACCATGAGATGTACTGTACTATCAAGCACCAAGCCAAAGAACCACTAGTTATCCACCAGCCTAGGGCCTGGGGCAGATGTATTGGAACCTCAACCCTGGGTTAGGGCCATGGATAGACAGGAGCCCCGCTCGCCTAGTGACATCTTGGGCTGGGTCAGGCTCAGTCACTGCCCAACAGCTGCTAGGCACCCTTCTTCCTCCCTGACCTGGGCTGGTTCCAGGTCCCCCATTAAAGAACTGAAGGCCCATACAGCACCCTGAAACTCTGCTTCCTGTTGCCACAAGCCTAAGCTGGGCCAGAGCACAGGCCTCTTGTCAGAACCAGCAGTCCGGCAGGTAGAATGAGACTAAGGATGGCTGGGTGACAGGGTGACAATCAAGACTAAATGCTCAGCTTTAGGGAAATGTTCTGGCTGAATCCTAGCTTGTGCAACCTTCCCTTATGAAGTACAAGGCCATTGTCTTCTGGGGCTCAGGTAGCTAACACTAATGTAAGGCCTTTTGGGCATGGGTGCAGGATCACGGTGACACACATGCGCCGACACTGGGCAAATCTAACTGGTGGCTCCCGTATCTCTCATGTAGCCCTATTCTGATGTGAGAGGGGAGGCTGAATACTCAGCTGAGTGACATGCAAAATGTAAAATGCCCTAATAGAGGTAGGAAGCATAAGGATCTATTACCAGGCAGACCCAGAAATCTCTCCAAAGATGACTAGAGGCCATGAACAGACAATGCTGAGCCCCAGTTAACGATACAGCAAGAGAAAATGACAGTAGGTTCTTGCAGAGCAAAGGTCTCAGCCAAGGCCTGAAAGACTGGGGAACCCTTCATTCCTTCAAGGTCCTTTGAGAGCAGTCCCTCATGATACTGTCTCACACCAACTGCCCCCCCCCCCCAATCCTCTGCAATGGCCTTGGCCTTCCTCTTTAGCCTGAGGGCCTGGAATGGTGCTGGGAATCTGGCAAGGTCTTAAACAGTATTTGTCAAGAGAGGCACTGGCAAGACTGTCATCTAATCCCAGAGTCCTCATGAGCAGGCTGAGAACAGGGTCAATAGATGTGCGTACTTTTTAGTTTGTGCAAATAGGCACGTGGCAGGATGACCATGGACAGCACAGCCTTAGCCTTTCCGCTGGCCACTGGCCTCTCTCTTACTGTGAAGGAGCAAAGGGCAGCTTCCTGATCAGCAAGGGCTACTGTCATCCAGTGCAGGAGAGGGCCCAAATGAACCTTCTCGAAGTCCCTGACTGAGTGTGGGGGTTCTAGGACAAAAAGCTGCAACAGGAACACAAAATATAAGTTATTTATTTGGCCACATTGCCTAGGGTCTGGGCCTGCACAGCTAACACTTGGAAAAGGACACAGGAGCCAGAGGCTTGGCTTTCCCAGTGCTGTTAGCACCAGCCAGGACGTGTCCACGGCTTAGCTCCATGTTGTAACGTCCTGACTGTCACACATTGGAGACCTGTCCTGGGCAGGTGGCCATGTGCATTCCTTGGTCTCTGGCAGGGCAGGTAGAGGCTGAGTCCAGGTAGGGGTCAGGAAGCTGGAGCTTCATCTTCTCCATCTGCAGGGGAAAGGAGAGGCATGGGAGGGATCCATGCTCCTATAGCCCTGTCAAGAGCCTGGTACCTGCTCTAGCTCTGAAACTCAATCGTGTACCCATGACACACCTCAGCCAGGACCCCTCTCCTTCCCTCAGTCCTGACCTGTGACCTGCTGTGCCTCCCGCCAAGCATCAAGTTGCTGTCAGAAACACGGTGCTTTAGGTGTCAGTGTTCACCGTCTGTGACCCTCCTTTCTAGAAAGGTGCTGTGCCTGCACACGGCCAGGAGAACCAGGATCTGAACCCAGGTGCCACAATTGCAAAGCCTGGCATCTTAACAATGAGCTATTGCATTATGGAGACCTACAGGTTCTCCCAGAGTGTCCCATAACCCCCTATTTCTACCTCCCATGGAGAATCTGGCTCTTGTGCCTCAAGAATGTCCCTCTGAATTCCATGGCATGCCAAAGAGCAGACAAGGGCTGGCCAATGTGGGCCAGGAGAACCGAACACCCCAGCTTCTACCACACCCCAACTCACATCCGGAGGCACTTGTCTTTGCCACCGCTTGCTACTCTCTGGCCATCTGGACTCCAGTCAACAGCATATACCTAAACAGAGGAAGGGGTCAGACAGTGCAGGGCTGAGGGGCAGGGTCAGGGCCAGCGCCAACCGCAGCCTCTGTGCAGTGAGCCTTACCTCATCGGCATGGCCAGGGAGGTCTATGGCCAGTTTCTGGGCCTTCACATCCCACACCTTCAGTGTGCTGTCACTGCTGCCACTGACCAGCAATCTGCTGTCAGCTGACCAAGCAATCTGGTACACAGCAGCCACATGACCACGCAGGGAAGCTAGGTACCTGGGCCAGGGGAAGCCAGTGATAGGTATTAGATCTTCAACATGTCCACAACATGGCGCTCACCTTGGCTACCTGCTAGCATTGTCTGGGTCCCATGCTAGACCGTTTTGATAACTGGCCATTACTATTTTGTGAAACTTTGCCAGCTGAGTGGGTTTGAGGCTCCTCTTGCTAAGCCTCCAGACCTGCACGACACTGCATGCCTGAAAGTCCAATGTGCCACCTGCTTAGCCCATCTGCCTGGTGTCCTCCAATATACCAGGTGCCAGCTGACAGGTGGTGTGGAGTTAACGGAGGCCCAGGCTCAGCTGGAGCTTTCAGGTTTACAGAGTCTAGCTGTGATGTCTAGTTAAGCCATTAAGACTCAGTTTCCTGGCTTTCTAAAGGATCTGAATTACCACTTTTTTTTTTTTTTTTTTTTTTTTTTTTTTTTTTTT
>NW_021621078.1:0-70140 GCF_004785775.1 Grammomys surdaster | reverse complement strand
CTCTGTGTAGCCCTGGCTGTCCTGGAACTCACTCTGTAGACCAGGCTAGCCTCGAACTCTTGAACTCAGAAATCTGCCTGCCTCTGCCTCCCAAGTGCTGGGATTAAAGGTGTGCGCCACCACCGCCCGGCTTATGTGTGTGTTTTTAATGTTTTTTTTTTTAATCTTTTATGTGAACAGGTATTCTGCCTACACATGAGTGTCTGTACACAATGTGCATGTTGGATCTCCTGAGATCTGAGTTACAGACAGTTGTGAGCTGTTATGTGGGCGCTGGGAATTGAACTCAGGTCTTCTGGGAGAGTAACCAGTGCTCTTAACCCCTGAGCCATCTCACCAGCCCATCCCTACTTTTTTTTTTTTTTTAGACAGGGTTTCTCGCCGGGCAGTGGTGGCTCACACCTTTAATCCCAGCACTTGGGAGGCAGAGGCAGGCGGATTTCTGAGTTTGAGGCCAGCCTGGTCTACAGAGTGAGTTCCAGGACAGCCAGGGCTACCCAGAGAAACCCTGTCTCGAAAAAACAAAAAAACCAAAACCAAAAAAAAAAAAAAAGACAGGGTTTCTCTGGGTAGCCCTGGCTGACCTAGAACTTGTTCTGTAGAACAGGCTGGCATTGAACTCACAAAGACCTGCCTGTCTAGTCTCTACTTCCTTGAAAAAAAGCTTTTGAAGCTTTTCATATTCTTCCATTGTTGTTTGAGGCACAATCTCTCTATGTAGTCCTGGAACTCACTATTTAGATCAGGCCAGCCTCAAACTCACAGAGATCCGCCTGCCTCTGCTTCCTGAGTGCTGAGATTACAGGCATGTACAACCACCACCACCTGGCTCAACTGTTCATATTCTTAGAGTACTATAAGAAATGGTTCATAGGGAAGTAACAGATGCAGAAATCTGGCTTGTTTAAGTAACATGGCTTAGAAAGGAATAACTCAATCTCCAGATGACCAAGATAGGCTCTTCTGAACCAGGTATTCTCCTTAGCCTTTGGGGACCAAACCCCAATAAGAAAGTCTCTTACTTGCAACTTGAGTCCAGACCCCAAGTCTATGACAGGCAGCCCAAGATTCCCATGACTCAGGAGGGTCCTCTCCACATCCCAACAATTCTGCCAATGTCCTTACTTTCCTGTGGGGCTGAAGGCCACAGAAATGACCGCTTCACTGTGACCCTCCAATGAGCTGGTGCACCGTGTCACAGCACGGACCCTGAAGACAGCTTGGGGCTGGTAGATGATGTCTATGATTTTCTCTGTCTCCACAGACTGGGACTCCAGCGTCTTCCCCAGCGAGGACACAATCTCAGCATCGTGGACATAGAAAGCAAGGGGCAGGGGCTCCTCCTGAGGGCAAGAACAAAAGAGTAAAGGGAAACTCTGCTACAGAAGGATGAGTGCCTGCCCTCAGTGGGGGCGGGGTGGGTGGGGAACCAGCTTCCCACTGAGCCTGGGAATGAAGCTGTCTTCCAGCCACCTTGCTTGGGATGCACTCACTCTTCCTCACTGAGTATGTCTTGTTTATTTTCCTAGACAGGGTTTCTCTGTGTAGCCCTGGATGTCCTGGAACTTTGTAGTCCAAGCTGGCCTCGAGCTCACATCTGCCTGCCTCTGCCTCCCTTGTGCTGGGATTAAAAGCGTGCACCACCACGCCTAGTAAGCATGACTTATTTTCTTTATAACACTGAGAAGTAATCCTAGGCCACTCACAGAGTTTTGGAGCCCCTTTTCTGCATCTCACAACTCTGGGAAGTAGACATTCATATCTCTACTTGATGGATTAAAAAAAAATGCCTACTGTAAATAAATAAGTAGCCCAAAGCCCTAACCCTGACGACTAATTCAGGTCTTTGGTATTTTTCAGGTCTAAGATGAGAGTCAATGCACAGCCCCATATATCGGGAACCACCAACACTGTGCTGCAACTGTAAAACGAATAATCAAAGGGATGGTTAAAAACGTAGACTAAGTTAAATGCAAGAGGGCCCACCAGCTGCATCTGTAAGCCTGCCTCTCCACTCCATCAGAGGGCAGAAAGGTTAAGAGCACAGGTTTTGAGTCTGGTTAAATTGATCTGGGCTCCAATGCTCAGTCCCAACTACTGCATACCACCATGCGACTAATTTAATCCCGCTGGGTATCTCTGTAAAATCGGGATGCTTATGTTGGGCTGTGTGTGACAAGCAGTCACGGAAATACTGCATCCGATGAGTTCAAAACACAGCCTGTCTGCAGATGAGTTGGCATGGAGAACATTTTTCCTGGTGCCGACCCACGCCACCAACACTGTCGGTGTGCAGCTGAGTCCTCGGAACACCGCGGCTTCGTCTTGGGGTGCTTACCTGGGCCAGCAGCGCGTTGCACACGAGCTGTAGCTTGTCCGGCGTGATGTCGACGGGCACGTCGAACGGGGAGCCCAGCAGCTGACCGCCCTCATCCTGGAACTGTACGAGCAGCCGCTGCACGTCGCCTGCCGCCGCATCATCCTATAGAAGCAAGCCGGGAGACTGTCAGTCCCCCTCCGCTTCCCTCCGGCCTGGGGAGCCCACGCGTAGACCCAGCGTCCCCGCCCCGTGCGCGTACACCTACCGCCACCGCCGCCGCCATCCTGCGTCCCCACGTGGAGGAGAACCGAGGCGGAAAGACAGAGCGTCGCGTCCATGTCGCGCGGGGCAGCCGCCGGCCACAGCGCCCTCTCGTGTTCGGAGAAGTCAGGTCGCTCCAGAGTCCGGGATTGCCAATGGGGTCACCAGGTGACTTCCCTCCGCGCCTTCTACATCATCCCTCGCGGGATGCGTTCTTTTACACTTTTCACAAGAGCGACTCTGGTCAATTTTAGTAGCCAAAACCCAGAGAAGTTAACTGATTTTCCCGCCTAGCTCACAGAAGCGGGAGATGGTGGAGGTTGAGACCTCTGGGGTCTAGGTAGCAGGGGTGTAAATACAACCAGGAAACTATTGGGTTGAGGCAGAAATGTTATTTACGGGTTGGTTTGTGGGTCTCTCTCTCTCTCTCTCTCTCTCTCTCTCTCTCTCTCTCTCTCTCTGTGTTGAGATAGACTAAGGGTGTGTAACCTAAGTAAATCTTCAACTTTGTGATCCTCTTGTCTGTGCCTCCTAGGATGGGATGCTGGGCCACCGTGCCCAGCTGTCTTGGCATTTTTCTGAGCCCTTTCAAGGTGGCCCTCTCCAGTATCTGCTTTTGCATAGGCAATTTATTTTGTCTGGAACTGTTATGGACAGATTTGAATCTCTACTCTCCTCATGTGTAAGTCCAAAGAATACAGAGCCTATAAGGAACTATTAAAACTGGGCATGGTAGCACATGCCTTTGATCCAGGCTCTTGGGAGACAGAGACAGGCAGGTAGATCTCTGAGCTCAAAGACAGCCTGGTACAGAGCAAATTCCAGAACATCCAAGGTCTGCAAAGAAAAATCCTGTCACAAACAAACAAACACCACCAATCAAACAAAAGAAACTAATACAAGTTGAAGGAAGTTGAGGAAGGCCAGAAGGGACCTGTGAGCTCCCTGGAGGCTTTTCCTCTTCTGAGGGCAATGACTCCATTTGTTAGGGACTCTACCTTCTGGCCTTCCTCATGTTGTTCATCTCTTGGCTTAAAAGTACTCATTCTTACGTGCATACATTCATTCATCTGACAAAATGAATTGAGCCTCTATTCTTTCCCAGATAGTGTTCTCGGAACTTTGCATAGATTAATTCAATTATCTAGGGAAGCCTTTCCTAGGACCCCGTCTTCCTGTGTTTTCCAAGCTTTCTGGCATTCCTCATTATCAACCACGTCCCCCAGTATATAGGAGACACAAGAGAAACGCTTGTGGACTGAATTACTAAATCAGGAATTGAACATAGGACTCCTTGATCCAAACGCCACAGAACCAAAGTTTCTCTGCTTGTAGCAGGATCCTTTGTCAAGCACCTCATTGCTTGGACCACAAATGAGGTTCTGGGCTTGGGATCCATCCCATGAAAGCAGAGAATCCATCTATGCACTCAGCCACTTACCCATCACTATCCAAAAACTGTGTGTTAGGATGGACATGCTGGCACACAACTCTGGTTACAGCTGTAGAGATGGCTGAGGCAGGAGAATTGCTTAAGTCTAGGAGTTTGAAGCCAGTCTGAAGCCAGCTTGGAAAACAAAGGTGAAAGAATCAAGAAATAAACAAGCTCACATGTTAGGACTAGGGTTTTTGTTCAACAGGTCAGTGGGACCTGTCCACATAGTTGTATATCGACATTATAAAACCACAGCTATACTTGCAGAAGCTATTGTGGGTGTCCCTGTGTGTGGTTTTTCTTCAGTATCTTTTAAGTGTGTTTTGAAATATATTGGAAGTGTGGGGAGAATAAAAGGAAGGCAAGCAAAGCATAAGAAGGAAGATCCATCTATCTATCCCTCTACTCATTCATTCATTCCTTCATTTATAAAACACTCCCAGGGCACTGTCTGCCAAGCTCTGTACCTGGGATGACCATAGAGTTCCCAAACGGCAACTTTGACCTCCTGGAGCTGACACTGAAGGATAGGAGAGTTCTGACTCTCCGTGAGGACAGCCTTTTAAAGTTGGCTGAGGAGAAACAAGCAATGCTGGTTCCCAGAGACACTCATCCACCATGGTGATGGCTATTTTTGAAGAGGAAGCCTCTTCTTGTCCTGGGAGAGATCTGGATCAAAGGAAGATGGGTTACAGTCCTTGAGCTCAGGGGATTCCGGGTCTGACTTAGTAGTCCTTGCCCTAGGAGAATGAAATCTGATCCAGAGGAAGAGAGCCGACCTCCAAGGGAGTCACAGCCAGATGGGGGGCTCAGTATGTTCATTAACGAAGAAAGGAAGGGGTGGGAGGCAAGCACTCTTAAACTGCAGCCCACTCACACACACCAAGTCAGCGTGTCCTGCGGGGCTTTCCAAAAGCAGGGTCCTTTGAGCAAATGCTGTGAACAAGTCCTATGAAGAGAAGCAAAGAAGGGATCTTCCTCTGCTGTGCTCTCCTCCTCCCTCCAGAGAGTCACTTCTGGAAGTCTCCAGAGGGACCTGGGCAGCTGCTGTGTGTCCAAGCCTATCAGCCCCTCAGCTGTCACTCTGCTCCCAAAATAGCAGTAGTAGTGGTGGTGGGGGGAGGGGAGGGTTGTTTATCTGGGGATGGAGGTGGGGAAGGGGCATTATAACTTGCCTAGGCAGGGCAAGTCTCCAAGGGATATTCCTGTCTCTTCTGGATCTTTCTCCCACACTTTGAGGTATGAGTCTAAACTCTTGCAGGACTGCCTCTAAGTGAGGTGTTTGAGGGCCAGAGGGTAGTCAGCCCCTTCACGTGGGTATGGATGTCCAGTCCAGGCAGGGGGAGGGCCCTGTATCAATGACAGCTTCCAGGAGCACCTGCCCCTGTGGCCAAATATAGTCTGGAGTCACTGGCTGGGGTGATAAAGTCTGCAGGGTGGGGGCTGGGAGCAGCAGACAGAAGCTGTCTGAGGTGGACCGCAGAGCCCAGGAGCAGTACCTAGGAGGAGGCATCTCTGGGAGACGGTGAGTAGGCTGGGAGACTGGGCAAGAAGGCCGGAGGACTTTCAGGCCTGCAGACCTGCTTTGGTTGAAAGAGATAGAGAGGGAAGCATAGGGACCCTGACAACCCTTTCAATGGGAGTCAAGCTGCAAGCAAATACCAATGTCCTTTGGAGGGGGTAGTCAGTGAATTTAGGGGTGCTGGAGTGGATACCTTCCAGGCAGAATTCCCACCCTACACTGTGGAGAGGGAAACCTGGGGCTTTAGCTATCAGGTTAAGAACCCTGTCCTGGGTATCCAGCAAAAGGCTGACCACACAGGGCTGTTGGTATCCCCACAGATGGCAGAGGCCGAAGCAGCACAGCTGAAGGAGGAAGGGAATCGGCATTTTCAGCTCCAGGACTATAAGGCGGCCACCAAGAGCTACAGCCAGGCCCTGAAGCTGACTAAGGACAAGGCCCTGCTGGCTACACTCTACAGGAACCGGGCAGCCTGCGGCCTGAAAATGGTCTGGGGACAGGACGGCTTGGGTGGGCTGAGGGCAGTTAAGGCCGGAGACAAAGTTGTGTTGGCCGATGGAAGTGAGCCGTCGTTGTCCTCACCATGTCTTCTAGACCCCTTGACTGGGCAAATGTGCCTCTTATTGCCCAGGCCACTGCTCTAGAGAAGCAGGACTCCACCTGTCACCATTGGCCTAACACAGGTGCTTTTCATGTGTTGGGCCACTCCTTTGAAGAACAGCCCTGTGACAGCCATTGTTCTTATTCCTGTATCACAGTCAAGAAACCCAAGGCTTTCCAGATGCCAGAGGAGTTGGCACTTGAACCTGGGGTTGCCTGACACTAAGTCCTGTGCTTTTCCGTTCCTGGAGTGGGGTGCATCCTGAGCCTCTGATAACCTGCAGTTCCCCCGCTAACTTCTCCTCTCACTTAGGGAATGCTGGTTGTCTCCACTGGGCCTTCACTAAAGGAGTCTCTCATTCCTGTTTCTCAGGAGAGCTACGCCCAGGCAGCTTCAGATGCTTCCAGAGGTGAGCTCCACACTTTACCCTCACCCAGCACGGGCGCGCTGGAGTTTGGATCTGGCTTCCATTGTTATTAGGTGCTATGATAGTCTGTGGGTTCTGAAGGTCAAGAAACACCTGGAGAAAGAAAAAAAAAAAGAAAAGAAACATCTGGCAATACGTAGCCCAGGGAAGGCAGCTCTCAGGTGGAATAAGGAAAGTTTAGTTTCACCTTGGGGACTTCTGGGCCAGACTTAGGATAAAAAGACAAAAAAGTACAGAGAGGAGTTTGTATAGGAATAAGGAAAGGGTTGTGGGTTTGTGTGTGTGTGTGTGTGTGTGTGTGTGTGTCCTGGAAATAGCTCTGTAGACCAGGCTGGGCTTGAACTCAGAGAGGTCAGTCAGCCTTTGTCTCCCAAGTGCTGGGATTAAAAGCTTCCACCATAATCATCTGGCTCTGAAAGATGTTTTTGATGGAGTCACCTGACTGCCTCAGAAAGGAGGGGAGCACCCTATTTCTGGGGATGTATAAGCATCAGTAAGCTGGAACCTTGATAAGGATCCTGTGGTAGGGAAAGCACTGGGAATCAGATAGAAGTTGGGAAGTGTTGCTGGGAGGGATGCAGGGGGAGAGGACTTTTAACCTTTCTACCAACCTTGAGACTCTATGGGTCTTTCTCCCTTTCAAGAAAAAAGAATGATATAAGGAAGAATTCCTTCCTGGGCAGGAGAGTAGGGAGATCAGTCTTGGAACTCAGGATCTGCCTATTCCCCGTTGTAGCCATTGACATCAACTCCACTGACATCAAAGCATTGTATCGGCGATGCCAGGCACTCGAGCATCTTGGCAAGTTGGACCAGGCATTCAAGGATGTGCAGCGCTGTGCTACCCTCGAGCCAAGGAACCAGAGCTTCCAGGAGACACTGCGGAGGCTCAACACCAGCATCCAAGAACAGGTAAGCTGGGTCCTTCCAGAGAACTTCGGCTGCTTCCATCCTATTCTTAGGGGGAGATGGGCAAGGGAGGTTGAGGAGGAGGAGGACAGAAGATGCTCTGCCTCTTCAGCTGCAATTCAGTGTCAGCACAGAGCACTGTCAGTCTCCATAGAACAGATAGGCAAGTACGTCTACCTGTGAGTGATGGAGAGAGCCCTGGTGCTGGGTGAGGGCACAATCTACTCATGGCTCAAGTTCTTTTACGTTTCAGATGGAAGCTTTGAAAAGGAATTATGATTGCCTGGTGAATCTCCATTATGACTCTAGGGGACAAAAATAGTCAGGAATCCTTGGGAACCAATGGGGGATAGAGGGTCAGAGTCCGTGGGACCACGAGATCTTTTCAGGATAGAAGAACAAAAGCATGGAGAACCTGAGCCAGAGAGGAGCAGCCCTGAGTCCTTCCCTGGCTCAGCTACTGACTTCTTTCTGGCTGACCCCTTAGACACGTCAGCTTCCTCCTGGAAGAAAGAGCAGGGGAGCAGTAGCTCATTCAGCCATCTGCTCTAAGACATCCTGGGTGGCTGGACCATGGTGCACTCAGACTCAGTGCTGGGGGGGATGTAAAAGAGGGGGAGATGAGAAAAGAGGTGGGTGAAGGAGGAGCCTGTCAACCCAAGCAGATGAGCCCAGACAAGCAGGAGAGAGGAGCAACAGCTCTGAGCTGTAGGAGGCACGGAGGAAGCTGGCCAGACGATCACTTAGACCATCTTATGAAAGATTCAGAGTAGCCCAGGGTGGGATGTGTGAGGGTCTAGATCCCCAAACAGAATGGTTTCCACTCACCTGGTGAGATGTCTGGAATCCACTTCTGGTTTATTAGCCTGAAGATAAATTTCTAACTTAATCTCCAATTCAACATCTAATAGTTGATTGCTTATGAGATTCTTGTTTGGGAGGGTCTCTCTGTGTAGCTCTGGCTGTCCTGGAGCTCACTGTGTAGTCTAGGCTGGCCTTGAACTCACAGGGATCTGTTTGCCTCTGCCTCCTGAGTGTTGGGATTAAAGGCATGCGGCACTATTCCTGCTCCTTGTCCATCTTTCTATCTGTAGCGTCTAGAACAGTGCCTGGCATAAAGTGGTCATTCAATTAATGTTACAATTATTATTATTAGCATCATCATCACTATTATTATGAGGGGTGTGGGGTCAGAGGAGGTGGAGGTTGGTTTTCTCCTCTCATCTTTGAGGGTTTTTAGAATCAACTTAGAACTCAGGGCTTGCTTTGCAAAAGCCTTAACCAGCTGAGATCTCTCTCTCTCTCTCTCTCTCTCTCTCTCTCTGTGTGTGTGTGTGTGTGTGTCTCTGTGTCTCTCTGTGTCTCTCTCTGTCTCTGTCTCTCTGTCTCTGTCTCTCTCTCTCTCTCTCTGTGTGTGTGTCTCTGTGTCTCTCTCTGTCTCTCTCTGTCTCTGTCTCTGTCTCTCTCTCTCTCTCTCTCACACACACACACACACACACACACACAAACACATACACATACACACACACTCCCTCCTTTTGTTCAAAAATGAACGGATGCCCTAGGGTCCAGATTATATCTTTTTTTTGAGTTGAATATATGAAGAATAGGTGTGCTCCAGCTGCCTACTTCACTTAGGGCTCTCTCTCCTCAGCTCCGTGTTCAGTTTTCTACAGACTCCAGGGTACAGACGATGTTTGAAATCCTTCTGAACGAAAACAGTGAGGCTGATAAGCGGGAGAAGGTGAGTGATGCATCATTCTTGCCAGCAGAGGCCGCTCTCTCCACGCGGCGCCCATTAAAGGCTTCCTTAGCCTGGGAGGTAAGAGGGAGTAACCACGAATATGGAAAAACCTTGGCTTGCAGTTAATCTCATTAGAAAACAGCACTACAACAGCCACCTGTGGCCATAGTTACATATTTTGTACATACAGTACACACACTAGAGTGAGAACATCCAGGCACAGTGGAGCCTACCTCAGTTGGATTGATCATGAATTTAAGGTCAGCCTAGGCTACACAGTAAGACCAAGATAAACCCACGTAAAACGTGAAATAAATAGGAAATGTGTTCCCGGGTTCCCCTGAACAAACGTTAAGTGTGCTGAAGCCACAGGTACGAGCAAGAGGGGCAGCGTAGCCATAGAGCACACTCACCTTGCAGAATCCCATCGGAGAGCGTCACTCGAGACTTGCTTCTGTTTTTTGGCATTTTAATTTTCTACAGTAATTCCATAAAAGGAGAAGAGAGTGTCTTAGGGAGACTTCAAACCTCTCAGAGAGCAAAAGGCATTAAGTTTGAGTCAGGCATATGACTTTAACCCTAACATGTAGAATGTGGAGGTAGGAGGATCAAGTAAGTGTTCAAGGCCAGCCTCTGCTACCTGGCCTCTGAGGCCAGTCTAGGCTACCTGAGGTGGCCAGTGAGACGGCCAGAGGGTAAAGGTGCCTCTTGTCAAGTCTGACAACCTGAGTTTGATTCCCATGTGGAAGAAGAGAACCAAGTTCAGTGGGGTCTCTTTAACTTATACATTCCCCCATAATAAATAAATTATAAAAAATAGAACTTAAAGAGAATAAGAAAGAAAGAAACCGGCATTAACCATAAGAGGGGTAAAGACTGGGGTGAAGCCACTGTGGCGAATTCAACAGCAGGGTCAGATGACATCTTTGTTTAAAGTTAGATATTTTGTTTATTGAAATGTTGGCCTTGATTTTGATTAAAAAGTATTTCATTAAACACTACTTATCTGGATATTGAGCCTTTTGTAATTTCCTTAAGTTTTGTACCTACAAGGAACATCTAACTTGCCTTACTACAATTTTGATCCTAAGAAACACTGACACATTCAAACAATGCTTTGTTTTATTTAGAAACACTGCAATGAGGTCATGCTGAAATATTGACATATGCACTGGTAACAGTCATCTTAACCACACTGTTTGATCTGTCTCATGCTTCTCTCCAGTCTCCGGGTGAACACTGAAATGTTTTGCATTTATTTATGTCAGAACTTGGGTGCCAATGACCAAGGAAGGGCAGTGTATTCATTTTGTGGTCAGTGAATTCACATGATACAAAAATGTACTTTACAACTTCTCTGAGGACCTAATGAGTTGTCATGGATAAAGCAGCTTTGTTTGGAACAGCACAAAGTCCTAAGCTTACAGCAATGTTCAGGTCACATTGGCCTGAAGTCTCAGCCACTTACCTACTGTCTTAGTTAGGGTTTCCATTGCTGTGAAGAGACACCATGACCAAGGCAACTCTTGTAAAGGACAACATTTCATTGGCGGGATGGCTTACAGTTTCAGTGGTTTAGTCCATTATCATCATGGCAGGAAATATGGCAGTGTGCAGACAGACATGGTACCGGAGAAGGAGCTGTGAGTTCTATGTCTCGATCCATAGGCAGCAGAAGGGGGATGTAGCAGGGTATTTTCCCACTACATTTGTATAAAGCTCGGCAATTGGGCTGTATGAGAGGTGGGCGGAGTGAGGAGTCGGGAGGAAAGAAGGGGGACGAGCGAAGAGGAGGGTTCAATTAGATTACCTTTAAGCTTTGAGTCTCGTTTCTATCGGGTACCGTGGGGATGGCGGGTATTGTCTGGGGTTCAGCCGAGCTTTGTGGATGCAGCGTGGGGGATTGGCAGAGCCATCCCCCATGCTGCCGTCTTGTGGATGCTCGGGCGGGTACTCTTAGATAGCCAGAGCCTTGGTCCAGAGCTGGAGCTGCGGGAAAATGGCGGCTGCATGAGATCAAGCTGGACAGGGCACCGTGTTTTAAATATTACCTGCAACCGGGGTATGTGTCCTACTGGCAGTCAAGAGGAGACTATTTTCTGCAGGCAACCAGGAGGGGAGAATATACCAACGTTCCGAAGATACAGTCTGGCCCCTGCACTGGATTCACGGTCAAAGCCTGCCTCTGACTTCCTGACAACCTCCATTGCTTCTCCCTCAGGCTGCCAACAACCTCATTGTCCTGGGCCGTGAAGAAGCGGGGGCTGAGAGGATCTTCCAGAGCAATGGAGTGGCTCTGCTGCTGCAGCTTATGGACACGAAGCGGCCTGAGCTGGTGCTGGCTGCCGTGAGGACCCTGTCTGGCCTGTGCAGTGGCCACAGAGCAAGGGTGAGGGCCTCGGGCTTGGGATAGGTGGTGCGGATGGCAGCTGGTCCAAGGAACCGGAGGGTGTCACGTGGTCAGACTGTGGTTGGCATAAATAGAACTTGAGACAGAGCCTCAAGGGTCTCTTGTCTCTCAGTCTGGCTCAGGTGAATCATGGCTTAGAGTGTGCTCTGGACCCTTTCATTGCAACCTCAAGTGGGCTCGATGAAGCAGAGGTGTTGTTGAAAGTTGATTATAGGAAAATGCAAAAGCATTGTAATGCGTATTTCTTCATATTCAGCCTTCGAGTTCAGTGTGTCTTCTACACTTACATCTCACTGAGCTCCTGTCACGGGCATGGACTCAATGCCCCCAGGACTCCAGCATGGGCTAACATAGCTCAGAGTCTTCTGGAGAAGGCTTCCCAGCCTGTGGGCCCCGCTTCCCAATAGCACGAAGGTCACTACCTCTTAACCCGGAAGCCGAATTGATGAGAGGGGCAGGGTTGCTGACTCTGTTTCTGCTGGGGTCTAGGCCACAGCCATCCTGCATGCAGTCCGCATAGACAGAATCTGCAGCCTCATGGCCCTGGAGAATGAAGAGATGTCCCTGGCTGTCTGCAACCTACTCCAGGCCATCATTGACTCCCTGTCTGGGGAGGACAAGAGAGAGCATCGTGGGAAGGAGGAGGCTCTGGTTCTAGGTAGGAGATATTCTTCTGCTCTGGTTCATGTGGACTCCAAGGCAGAGCCAGTCACCACCTTACACTCCCCATTCCAGTGTGCACCGGAGCCTGGTTTGATGTGTGCTGGGGTTATAACAATGAAAATGGTCGCGCACGCCTTTAATCCCAGCGGGAGGCAGAGGCAGGTGGATTTCTGAGTTCGAGGTCAGCCTGGTCGACAGAGTGAGTTCCAGGACAGCCAGGGCTATACAGAGAAACCCTGTCTCGAAAAAAAAAAACAAAAAACAAACAAAAAAAAAAAAAAAAAGAAAGAAAGAAAAAAGAAAGAAAGTGGCATAAGCTTCGGAGTACAGGGCTGTCAGCTTTTCAGCCTGGAAGGAGCCATGGTGGCGATGGCTCATTATCAGTGTGACTGTGTTCAATGCCACTCAATTTTAAACTTAAAAACAGTTAAAATGGTAAAGTTAGGTTATTCATATTTCATGACAGCATAATAGGAGCTCACTGGGGAGATTTAGAAAGATACAGAAATCTGTAAGGAAGAAAAATACTCCCCCAAACAAACTCTGTACTCATTCAGATAACCCACTGGATCCCTCCTGGCTTTTCTTAGTCATATAAATATGTTTACATAAATATCAATTTAAAATTGGAAATCTGAGCCCAGTAGTGGTGGCGCACGCCTTTAACCCCAGCACTTGGGAGGCAGAGGCAGGAGGCTCTCTGAGTTCAAGGCAAACCTGGTCTACAAAGCGAGTTCCAAGACAGCCAGGGCTACACAAAGAAACCCTGTCTTGAAAAACAAAACAAAACAAAACAAAACAAAACAAAACAACAACAACAAAAATATTGGAATCCTGCTCTAGGTATTGTTAAATTGTCTTCCTGAGTGAGATCAATGTCATCTGCATTGTGGTTGGAGTGTGAAGTGTCAACCAGTGGCTTGTGTGTTTGCACAGTTGGTCTGCAGTTGGTGGAGCTGTTTTGGGAAGTTACAGACACTTTAAAGGAGCCTCAGTGAAGGAAGTGGTTCAAGGAGGTGGGGAGTTGAGGTTTTCTAGCTGTCTCTCTGTCTTTCTCGTGTGTTCTTTTATTTATTTTTATTTATTTCTATTTATTTATTTATTTATTTATTTATTTATTTTCCGAGACAGGGTTTCTCTGTGTAGCCCTGGCTGTCCTGGAACTCACTCTGTAGACCAGGCTGGCCTCGAACTAAAAAATCCACCCGCCTCTGCCTCCCAAGTGTTGGGTCCCTCCCAAGTGTTGGGATTAAAGGTGTACCCCACCACTGCCCGGCCTTTCTCCTGTGTTCTGATCTACTTAGATATGAGGAAGCCATCCTACACTTCCACCGCCACAGCTGTGAGACGCTTTATAATGCCCTCCCATCATGAGCTGCATCAAACCAAAATATAACCCTTCGTTCCAGTTTCCTTGCCAGGTGTTCTGACTCCATTACAAGAAAAGTAACTGACATACACACTCTGTTTAGTATTATTCTTCCTTTCTTCTTACATAGGGTCTGTCCATGTAGTCCATGCTGGCCTTGAACTCCCCATCTTCCATTCTCAGCCTCCCAAGTACTGGGATTACAGGTGTGTACCACCATATCCAGCCCATGTAATGTAATATTTTTTTTTTTTTGAAACAGGGTTTCTCTGTGTAGCCCTGGCTGTCTTGGAACTCACTTGGTAGATCAGGCTGGCCTCGAACTCAGAAATCCGCCTGCCTCTGTCTCCCAAGTGCTGGGATTAAAGGCGTGTGCCACCACCGCCCGGCCCATTTAATATTCTTAAAAAATTATCCCAATAACTTTACATAATCAATTAATTTTATATTTCTTTTCTTTTTGGGGGAATTGAGACACTATATAGCCTCAACTGTCCTGGAACTCACTGTGTAGACCAAGCTGGCCTCAAACTCACAAAGATCCATCTGCCACTGCCTCTTGAGTGCTGGGATTAAAGGTCTGTTCTTCCATTGCTCAGCAGAGGTCTGGGTTCTTGATTGGCCCTATTGTAATAGCTAAGGAGTTGCTTATCTTTTCTGAGCCAGACTTTTTAGAAGGTCCAAGATGGCTTTGCTTGGAGGGTTGTTGTTGTTTAGTTGGAGAGCTTGCTCAGAAACTTTGGTTCTTTTTTCCTATGGCCTCTCTAGTGGCTAGCTTGGATTTCTATATGATTTGATAGCTAAGTTATAAATAGACCAGTCCAGGGAGTAAGCACTTAGTAATCCTCTGATTGTACCCTCAAGTCACATGACCAACCCAGAGCTAGTGGGAGAGGGACCACTTAAGACAAGAATAAGGCCCCTACTTCATGACCTGTCTATCTGAAGACAATCTCCAGCGTCAACTTAAGCCTCCCCTTTCCTACATGGCATAGTCCCCTGTTTTTTTCTCCCTCCCTGGTCTGACATAGTGTAGAGACCTTTACTTCCTGTCTGACCTTTGTTTTCCATTCTAGAATCACTAACATCTCTAGGTTTCAGGAAGTCAGAGCAGAGTCAGGAAAAAGCACTTGCCTTTTAACTTCCACCACTAGGTGGAGTCCTGGTATCACAGACAGAGGCTGGGGTCCAGTCCCCAGCATGTCTGGATCTGTAAAATGAAGTGTCTGAAGGAGGAATGAATTTACTTCTTGTATTTTATTTATTTTATTTTTTAGATTTATTTATTTTATTTTATGTGTATGAATGCTTTGGCTGCATGTATGTTTGTGCACCATGTGTGTGCCCAGTGCCTGTGGAGGTCAGAAGGGGGCATTGGATCCCCTGAGACTGGAGTTACAGATGGCTGTGAGTCAACATGTTGGTACTGGGAATTGAACCCTTGGTTTCTCTGTAAAAACATCCAGTGCTTTTAACCACTGAATCATGTCTCCAGATCCCTGGAAGACATTTAAAAAAATAAGTTCATTAGCTGGGCGATGGTGGCACATGCCCTGGCACTCAGGAGGGAGAGACAGGTAAATCTCTGAGTCCAAGACCAGATTGGTTTACAGAGCAAGTTCTAGAATGACCATGACTACACAAAGAAGCCCAGGCTTGAAAAACAAAACAAAACAAAACAAAACAAAACAAAACAAAACTTATTAAAACCATACAAAATGTTCTTGGATCACTGCTAGTCAGTCATTGCCTGGCAATAAGGGGATTTCCAAGAACAGGAGTTGTTTGAAGACAAAGGGCTGTGGGATGAGACCATGCTCAGTGGCCAGAGTGACCCTTGGGGTGTTGCTTGGAGATTTCTTTATTTTGTGGGGAAGATGTATGAGATGGACAACACTGTCTTGGGAAGTTCACATGCTCACTGTACCAGTTACTTTTGTATGACCCTGCAACAGACAACAGCTTCAGGAAGGATCAATTTTGCTTGAACACTCAGAGGGCT
Source organism: Grammomys surdaster (assembly GCF_004785775.1). Lineage (NCBI taxonomy): Eukaryota > Metazoa > Chordata > Mammalia > Rodentia > Muridae > Grammomys > Grammomys surdaster. The sequence goes on along the minus strand of NW_021621078.1, from coordinate 54,477 downwards.
TATCTATGGTTGCTTGGCATCATACACTTGGGCCGAGCATCAGACATCGTGTTGTGGGAGCAGGCAAAGGAGGAGGCTTCTTACTTCATGATGAATAGGAAGAGGAGAGGGAGAGGGAGGAGGAAGAGGAAGAAGGGAAAAAGGAAGAGGAGGAGGAGAAGGAGGAGGAAGAGGAAGAAGAGGATAAAAAGAAGGAAGGAAGGAGGGAAGGAAGGAGGGAAGGAAGGAAGGAAGGAAGGAAGGAAGGAAGGAAGGAAGGAAGAAGAGAGATGGGAGACACCACCTAGAACAAGAAACACCTCAAGAATCCTCACTTAAGGATCTGCCCTGAATGACTTCCTTTCACCTCCTAGAGTTCCTGGAATGTTTTCAACACCCTCAACTGATAAGCACTTCTGCAGGAAAATGTTTCATATTTGAACTATTAACACTCAGAAAACAGGGGCTTCAGTCCTTCCAGAATCCTTCTAGATGTTTCTGCCATTCTTGATCCTCTCCACATGAAATTTTCTCTCTTCATTTGCTCTTCTTTTCTGTTCCCCAGATGCCAAGAAGGACCTGAAGCAGATCACCAGCCACCTGCTGGACATGCTGGTCAGTAAGAAGGTGTCTGGGCAAGGCAGAGACCAGGCTCTGAACCTGCTCAATAAGAATGTCCCCAGGAAGGACCTGTCCATTCACGACAACTCACGCACCATCTATGTTGTAGATAATGGTGAGGGGGGGGGATGAAGGGACTTGGGGTTCAGTCATTCCATTGGGGTAGGCTCAGATACTCATCTCTGTGTAGAAAGAATAGGGAGATGTTGTCTGGGGAGTGTCTTCAGTCCCAGCTGAAAGGAATAGCAGGCATTTGTGTAGTAGGGTGCCCCAGGGTCTCTTGAAACTGGTAGGTCAAGGCTCTGAATTAAGGGCAAGAACATACCCAGGAAGTAGTTAGCACTCCAAAACATTGGATTGGATGGATCTACCTAAAAGACAGGATTAAGTGTTTGTAACAAACAGGACTATCAACCACGCAGACCCCATACACCTATCCAACACCGTGCACATACAAGTACTTAGACTTTAACACTTGACCAGGGTGCCTAAGGACTGCTGTCATGCTCCCCTACCCCAGTTCTGGTCCCCGTATGTATTCTGAAAGCCAAACGTCACTGGCCTCTTTCTTCTCCGCAGTAGGATTAAATATGTGGTTTATGGAATGGAGTAGGTGGGGAGTTAGGGGGGACATTTCTTATTCTCTTCCTTGGTTGGAAGGCACTAAATGGAATAGCTCTCAGGTGAACCAAGTGGATTTAGAAGCTCCAGTAGGCCAGCACAAAGCCGCAGCATGAGGCATGTGTGTAACTCGCACAGGACCAATAAAGGTGCTGGGAGAGGAATCAAGCAGAAGTAAGCTCCTGGCTTACAAGGAGGAGGTCCTGAGTGTTCTAGGAGGAGAGAAGTGGGTGGGATCCCTAGGCAGGGGGGAAGGGAACAGTCAGAGGTGGATTTGGGGTGGGTGGAGCAGGTGCATCATGGGGAGTCTTTGCAAGGCAGGCCTCAGTGTCTGGGTTGGCTCATCGGGTCCTACCTTACCAAACCCTTTTTTGTGTGTGAGTTTGTGACATAATAACTACGTGTTTGGCCTCTGCACTCTTCTGGCACATAGCTCATACAACTGTCGTGTTTTTCACTAAGCATCCTTTATAAGCTAATGAGACTAGCGGCTGAGGTGCCTGTGAAGAGCTTGGAAGGAATAGAAGGAGGTTTCAGGGAAGCTAGCCATGTGATTAGAGATTGGGAACTTCTTACTCTGCTCATCAGCATCTCCCGTCCCTACCTTTGACGTCAGGGTGAGAGCTTGAGACTGAGGTCATCACTAGCAGACAGTGACATAATTAATCATGTCTACATCATGAAGCTTCTGTTTCAACAAAGTAAAATACAAGCCCATCCCTAACTGAGGGTGCTCAGAGCTTCGGGGGGTGATGGACACAAATGAGCTCTGGGAAGGCAGCACCTGAAGACTCTGGAGCTCAGCGCCCTTTCCGTACACCTCACCCTGCACCCCGCCTCCATCCAGCCCTTCCTGCCTCATCCTTTCTATGAACTGATAGTGTAGTAAGTAAACTGCTCTTCTGAGTTCTGTGAGCCGTTCTCACATATTATTGGCCTGACAAGGGCAAGGGCCTCTGTTTGTAGGCATGCTGGGTAGATGATAGGAGAAAACTAGGACCATCTGCAGTGAAGGCCATCTTCATTGTGGGACTGAGCCCTCAGTCTGAGGAGCATATGCCAACCACAGGAAGTGTCAGAGTTGAGTTGTAGGATACTCAGCTGGCATCAGGTGTGCCAAGAGGAATAGAGAGGAAGTGGAGGTTTTCCTTGAAGTGGTAAAATATAGGCAGTGTAACGTTGCTGTCAATCATTTTCGGCTCCCTCCCAGCAACCAGATCTCTGTCCCTCCTACATTTGCCTCGACCCTTCTTCCTTCCTCTGATGGGTGTCACTCAAGGTCTGTGGGTTAGTGGCATGTGTGTGGGTCCGTGGGTCCCGAGTTTGTCTCGACACGGCTAGGACCTATTGTGGGGACAGAGGAGCAAGAATTGACTGTGTTCACTCTATGCTACAGACTTCGGGCTATGAGAAGCCGCAGGGCTCCATTCCCGGGGTAGAAGAATACAGTCTGTGGCCCTGTAGGGGCCAGGGCTCTTGGGTTGGGGATCCCCGGGCTGATAGGCTGGTTCTCGGGCCCTCAGGCTCCCAGGCACCGCTGAGAGGCTGTGGAAGGGCCGAGATGGTGGGGGCATACAGTTAGTGGCTCGCAGCCAAAGGGGGGGGGGCTCTGAGGGTCTTGGGATCATGGTGACTCGCTTGACAGGGGCAGCAGATCTCGGTGACTGGCTTGGCTGCTTGAGGTGTTGGACCTCTGTCCATGGCAAGAACGTGGAGTATTCCTCCACAGGAGATTATACACGGCCCATTAGTTGAAGGCCTTCTCCATGGTTCCCCATGGTGGGTCCCAAAAAAGAGAGATAATCCATGGTTTTAAGATATTTATTGTCATGACGGAAAATAGATGAAGCTGTACCTTGGTATTCTCATGGTGGGCCTGAGGTTAAATACCTTTTTCAAGGAGGAGGGTCTGAGAAGGAATGTTTAATTGGCTACGCCCTCTGGCCTTTGAGTATCTCATTAATATAGAGAGCTGTCTTGAGGCTCTGTGGCCTGTAGTCATGGGGGTTGGGGGGCTAGTAGGTGTGTTGTCCTACGTGACTGAAAGCCACGGATCCATGGTGGTCTGCAGCCTCAAGTCGGAGCCTAGAGTCTGGGAGCATGGCGAGATGCTTGCCATCCCTTGCAGGGAAACCTGTGGGGTCTCAAACCTGTTGGGTCTCCAGTCATCTCTAGCCGGTGCTCAAACAGAAACTATGCTGTCCTTTCACAGTTTTACAAAGGTCTCTCTACCTCCAAGCTACCTCCGACATTAGATGTCCCAGAGACTTTATGGCATGACAGTTAACACAGTGGGCTTGACAACAGACCTTACAGGGAAGGTGTCCTCTCTGTATGTCACTTGGCTGGCTACAAGATTATGAATAGCATCCTTGGCTTCTTCACATCCGAAAGATGGAACTGGTTGCTAAGCAGTAGGATGGTTGTTAGGCCTGGATCAGGGGACAAACCCAAGCCTCTTGGCACTAAGGAAATGCTCAGTGCAATCTGGAGAGGGAGCAAGAGGCCTGGCCTTCCATCTGATTCTGTACCTGTCCACTCACCTTTTAGGGAAATGAGGATCAAACCAGGGCCTTTTACATACTAGGTAAGCACGGCCTGTCACTGAGCTCTGTCTGAATCCCCAGCTTGTAGCTCTGTTGAAGCCGTCAGCCTCACTTGCATTGTTAGCATTCAATACCCACAGAACTTTCCTGCCGTGTTTATGTGCTCATTTCCCACACCAGGTTGAAGGTAGGGCAGATAAGGGGCTCCCTTATTTGTTAATCTACTTGCTCAACAAACATGTGAGCCTTGAATTTAGTCTGGTGGAAGAAGCCACTGAAGGTTCTTCCATAAGATAATGAAAAGAGATAATGATTAATAACTCCTAAAGAAATGATAGACATTTGAAGAGTGAGTATGCCTCTGGATGGGCGCTAGGCTGTTTCTGTATGTCCTCTGACAGACTCCTCCAGTCTATAAAATAGGTCATGTTTTTTCACCTTTGTAAATGATAATAATACTGATACCTGGGGAAAAGATAGCATGAAGTCATATATTAGGAAGGTCAGGCCGGGCAGTGGTGGCGCACGCCTTTAATCCCAGCACTTGGGAGGTAGAGGTAGGTAGATTTCTGAGTTGGAGGCCAGCCTGGTCTACAGAGTGAGTCCCAGGACAGCCAGGGCTACACAGAGAAACCCCGTCTCGACAAAAAAAAAAAAAAAAAAAAGAAAAAAAAAAAAAAAGAAAAAAATAAAAGGAAGGTCAGATCCAACCCATGAACTGAGATGAACTACTGTTGTGTTTAAGTATGGTGGCAATATTGGCCATGCAACAGGTAGCTTGCTCCACAGGTGAAGAGTCAGATGAAAGGTCCCCTCTTGTCCCCTCTCCAGTCCCCTAAACTCTGGAGAGGCCATGTACTGTCTGCAGCCACAGTTTGTGGGGACCAGTGATGAGACATTTTTGAGGGAGACAGAGACCCTCAGGAGTCTCACTCTTGCTGCCATCACCATAGGTCTGAGGAAGATCCTGAAGGTGGTGGGGCAGGTTCCAGACCTGCCCTCATGCCTCCCGCTGACTGACAACACCCGCATGCTGGCCTCCATCCTCATCAACAAACTCTATGATGACCTGCGCTGTGACCCAGAGCGAGACCACTTCCGCAAGATCTGCGAGGAGTACATCACGTGAGTTCCCAGGAGGCGACAGCCACCTATGGCTGTGTAGGCAGTCACCCTCACCTTCTGTAACTTACAGAAATGATAACAATTTATTACCTCTCGGTAGGATGGGTATCTAGGAGCCATGTAGCTGGGTGATTCTAGCTTGGGGTCTCCCAGCAAGTCACAGTCACGCTGGTCTAGGCTGCAGTCACCCGATGGTTTGCCAGCTTGTTTGACTGGGATTAGAAGACATTTCTAAGGAGGCTGCATTCCTATGCTGGTGCACTGGTCCTGGCTACTGACAGAGGTCTGTTGTTCCTCTCCGTCAGCTACTGATGAATCTTCCTTTCTCTTTTCCTGTCCCCCACCATTCCTTTGGTGCAGCTTTTTGACTGTTAAGTGATTCCAATACACTGTTCAGATTTCTGGAACACTACCCATGCCTCAGAACCTGGAGTGTGGCTTCGGAAGCTGCACTCTGGATGGGTTCTAGGTGGGCAAAAATATCACCTTCCCTCTGTGTCCTTTCTCTCTTCCTAGGGTGGCACACTGGTTTTGTAAAGGGCCAGGGATTTCGTATGACAAATTTATTTATTTATTTATTTATTTATTTATTTATTTATTTGAAAAAGTCTCACTCTGTAGCTTCTACTGGCATAGAACTTTCTATGTAGACTAGTCTGGCCTCGAACTCACAGATATCAAGTGCCTCTATCCACCGAGTGCTGGGATAAAAGGTGCGGGCCATCATGTCCAGCAAATTCATACATCCCTATCACCTATGTATTTAAGTTTTTTAACTGCCAAATGAAGAACTATCCTGAGCTCTCAGGCACGCCTGCTCCCGTCCAGTCCTATCCTGCTAACCCTGACTTTGGCTTTTAAAGCTCTTCATGGCTGAAGCTGCCTACAAGAGCTTCAGCTCATCCTACTAACTTCAGGAGTCCCTCTGTCCTTGCAGCTTGAGTCTTAGCTCTATAATCCTTAGAAAGAAGTCTGGACCTAGAGAGCTACAGGCAAAAGTTTTTTATTGAGATGCAAGCTTCAGCTAACTGGGAGATGAAGCTCCGAGCAAGCCTTGCTCAGGCAGTGGCTCCCTAAACAAATGAACGGGCTGGCAGATACAGGAAGAGCTGCTGTCCAAAGTTCTCATGTAGGTCCTCCATGGACATGAGGACTTTTGTGCTTGTAGAGCGTCTGGTCCTGATGGGTCAATGTTTCTGAGCTCAGCAGAAGGCAGCTTGTTGACCAGCTGGGACTACAGGGACAAGGCAGTTGTCAGGTGGCTATTCTGCTTGCACTGGTGTCTGTAGGACACATCCACTGTTTTTAACTCTGGGGTTCTGTGTGCACCCTGGTCCCCATTTATGCCCTTGGGTTATTTTTTTTCTACTTTTGTGTGTTTCCCTCACTGTCTCATCTCATGAGATCCCAAATTGAATTCCGCACCCTCACCTAACAGAGGGCAGCTCCTCAGGTGCCTCACTGGGCCTGTCTGTGGCTGTGGTTATGTACTGTCTCCCCAAGTTGGGAAGGCTAGAGCTGTTGTTGGCTGATGGCATCAGCCGAGGTCTCTTATTGGTCCTTGCCCAAGCTGATGGGGCTCTCCTGCCCTTCCCAGTGTAACCAACATCTCATGATTTTTCACTCACCCCAATTTGAAATGACATTTAAGGGTGCTCCAGCTCATCAAGGGAGAAACTTTGGGGTGACTGCATGGCAGGCCAATGCATTGTTCAGTGCTTCTTCCTTCTCTGCTCAATAATTCAACTTCCTGCAGGTCAATCCTGAAGGTCAACATGCTGCCAGGGGGACATACCGTGTGAGCAGCCGTGATATCATGTGTCCTTAAGAAATAATAGCACTATGCTCTCTATTTATAGACCAAAAAGCTGAGATTCAGAAAGGTTCAGTGAATTGCCCAGTGCCACACAGCTCACGAGGGAAGGCAAATTTAAACCTTCCCCCACTCCATACTTTGCACCTCCTTAGGTTGATTCTCTTGACCACCCTTGTCCTCTGTTTTAGGAGCAAGTTTGATCCCCAGGACATGGACAAGAATGTAAATGCCATCCAGACAGTGTCGGGCGTCTTGCAGGGGCCCTTTGACCTGGGCAATCAGCTGCTGGGTATGAAAGGTGTGATGGAGATGATGGTGGCTCTGTGTGGCTCGGAGCGCGAGGCGGACCAGCTGGTGGCTGTGGAGGCTCTCATCCACGCCTCCACTAAGCTCAGCCGGGCCACCTTCATTATCACCAACGGCGTGACGCTCCTCAAGCAGATCTACAAGACCACAAAGAATGAGAAGATCAAGATCCGCACGCTAGTGGTGAGTGGACTGGGTGCCAAGTGCCAGGGATACTAGGATGAATGAAACATGACCTCCATCCTTGAGGAGGGTGTGTCTTAGGGTTTCCATGGCTGTGAAGAGACTCTGTGATCAAGGCAATTCTTATAAAGGACAACATTTAATGGGACCTGGCTTACAGTTTTAGAGATTCAGTCCGTTATGGTGGGAAGCATGGCAGCATGCAGGCAGACATGGTGCTGGAGGAGCTAAGAGTTCTATATCTTGATCCACAGGTAGCTAGGAGGAGGCTTCCTTCTGCACTGGGTGGAGCCTGAGTACTGGGAGACCTCAAAGCCCACCTACACAGCGACATACTTCTTCCAACAAGGCCACATCTCCTAATAGTGCCACTTCCCATAGGCCAAACATATTCAAACCACCACAGGGAGGTGTTCTTAGTGTTATTATTGTTGTGCTGAAACACCATGATCAAAAATCAAATTAGGAAGGAAAGGGTTAATTCGGCTTACACTTCCATATCATTGAAGGCAGTACCTCCCACAACGGACTGACTGAGACCTCTTCCAGTGATCACTAATTAAGAAAATGCTTACAGCTGGATATTTGGAGACATTTTTCTCAATTGAGGCTCCTTCCTCTCTGAGGACTCTTGTTTGTGTCAAGTAAACATAAAACCAGCCAGTATGGGGGCAGGTACTAGGAATCCTCCTACCCAGGTCTATCCATGTGACCCTGCAGACAAAGTGATAGACAGGGCTGTGGGAACAGAGTCAGGAGGATGACCCTGAGTTTAGCACTAGGAAATTCTCCTCCATACTGTAAAGAGACAAACATAGACACTGTCCAGGAAGTACTTTCAGAGCAGACACCAACAAATGTGTTTCTTTAACCGTTAGACATTTCATTTTTACTATTTTTGCCTTACTGAATTATTTCCTTTCTTTACCTCATAAAAAAATTACAGAGAAGATTTGATTCGTTGACCTGGACTTGAATTCACATTGATAGTTTTTTTTTTTAAATTATTTATTTTATGTATATGAGTGCACTGTAGCTGTCTTCAGACATACCAGAAGAGGGCATCATATCCCATTACAGATGGTTGTGAGCCATCATGTGGTTGCTGGGAATTGAACTCAGGACCTCTGGAAGAGCAGTCAGTGCTCTTAACCACAGAGCCATCCCTTCAGTCCATACTGATGATAGTTTTTGTTGTTGCAGTTCTGTTTTTAAAGATAGGTTGTAGCTTATTGTGATAATGTGTCTCAAACTGACCTAGAAATTTGCAATCCTCCTGCCTCAGCTTCTCAAATGCTAAAATTAAAGGCCATAGCTCCAGACAGTTTTGTTTATTTGTTTGTTTTGATTTTTGTTTTTTAGTTTTATTCTAGATTCCAAGCTGGCCTCAAACATACTATGTAGGCCAGTCTGGCCTTCAACTTATTATTATTATTATTCTGTCCCCTGTGAGCTGGGATTATAGGCCTGCACCACTATGCTGGCTCATATAATTAAAAAAAAAAACTCTGTGTGTGTGTGTGTGTGTACATGTCATAGCACATGTCTGGAGATCAGTAGACACTCTTGGTGTTGACTGTTGATTTTTACCTTGTTTGACAAAGGGCCTATAGTTGTTTGTCATTGTATAACCAGACTGGCTGGCCTCAGTGAAGGAACGGTTAGCATTATAGACCTATGTTATGTCTAGCTTCACATAGTTCTGGGGATCCAAACCCAGATCCTCATACTAACATAGTCAGTGCTTCACTCAGTGAGCCTTCTCCACAGACCCTCATGTCAGTCAATGTTTTGCTTGTTTGTTTTGTTTTTGAGACAGAGTCTCACTGTGTAGCCTTGGCTGGCCTGGAACTCACTCTGTAGACCAGGTTGGCGTTGAACTCCCAGGGATCCACCTGCTTCTGCCACCTGTGTGCTGTGATTAAGGATGTGTACCACTATGCCTGGCCCTCATGTCAAGTTTTTAGAAACTTTTTACCATGGGCATGATAGCTTTCCTGCCTCAGAAGACATCTCTCTTTTCCTGACAAGGGTCCATTTTCCCCCCGGGTTAGACTTTGTATGCCTGAATTTGTTGCCCACGTGGTGTGACTTCTTTGCTTTCTCACACCATCTCGAGGTCTCTCACAGTGGCTGCAGATATTTGGTATGATTCTCTTGTGCAGATTTTTTTCAAAACATCAAAGAAGTCAAAAAATGGTGAGGGCCTAAGGCTTTGTGGTCATCTGCCCATATCAGGGAATCGGGGAGGGCATCTCAGGAGAGGTGGCATGGCACAGAGGTGTGTCCAGGCGAAGAAAAGGGGACAGTGTTGACCACAGGCCCTGACTCAGGCCTCAGTGTTGCTGATCCTTCGGTATCCTTTCTCCACAGGGGCTCTGTAAGCTTGGCTCAGCTGGGGGCTCCGACTATGGCCTCAGACAGTTCGCTGAAGGGTCGACGGAGAAGCTAGCCAAGCAGTGTCGAAAGTAAGAGTTGTGCCTCCTGGAACCTCTGCATCTTCATGGGCCTCTAGGAGGGATTTCTGGGGTGTGCTTCAGTGATATCAGGCTGGAAAAGACCCCTCACTGGCTACCTGTTATCCTGATCCTGAGTTACTGTTGGTCAGAGCCCTGCTTCCTTCTCCAGTGGTTTCCCCACTCTCCACTTCCAGGTGGCTCTGTAACACCGCCATAGACACTCGGACACGGCGCTGGGCAGTGGAGGGCCTGGCTTACCTCACGCTGGATGCCGATGTGAAGGATGACTTTGTCCAGGACATCCCTGCTCTGCAGGCCATGTTCGAGTTGGCCAAGGCAAGAGCGGTTCAGATGTCTAAGCTCAGGAAAGGTGCCAGTCTGCTGGCCCTGGTGCTCAGGGCTCAGCTGGCTGTGGGCTCCCCCTGGCTCCCCCTCCCTGGCAAGGCTGGATTGGCTCTTTTACTGGATGTTCCTCATCTTGTCTGGTCCTGTCAAAATGATAGGACAACATGTCTGTCTGAAACCCTTAGGCAGCGAGATCCCAAGGGAGCACAGACAGTGTCTGGACTCTTCTGGAAGTGGGAAGGGGTCCACTAGGATCAGATTAGAGACTTCCACTGATCTACCACTCTGGTGACTCCTTTCTGTTTTTTGTTTTTTTTTTTTTGTTTTTTTTTTATTTATTTATTATATATGAATACACTGTTGTTGTCTTCAGACACACCAGAAGAGGGCATCAAATCTCATTACAGATGGTTGTGAGCCACCATGTGGTTGCTGGGATTTGAACTCAGGACCTCTGGAAGTGCAGTCAGTGCTCTTAACCACTGAGCCATCTCTCCAGCCCCTGTTTTTTGTTTTTGTTTTTGTTTTCCCTAACCTGGGGCTTCCAGACCAGTGACAAGACCATCTTGTACTCAGTGGCCAACACCCTGGTAAACTGCACCAACAGCTATGATGTCAAGGAGGTCGTCCCTGAGCTGGTGCAGCTGGCCAAGTTCTCCAAGCAACATGTGCCAGAGGAGCATCCCAAGGTGGGTACAGGGCAGCTCAGGTGAGGAGCTGTGTGGTCAGGAAATGATGCTGAGATGCGCCGTGCGGTTTCACGATGACAATAGTCGATTTTCCCCACTAGATGGCGCTCATGATTTCTATCTTTTAATTTTCTGACTTGGGTGGGAAGAATGGCTGACAATTTTGTAATCTGATTAAACGGAGCCAGATGAATATTTTGCAGCATTTGTTGCTGATTTCATGGATACTTGTGTTTCATTTCATGCCTCCTAGTGATGGAATTTTGATTTTTCTGGGGCACCTGGACTTAGGGATATGAGTACTGAGTAGGAGCTGAGGAGGAACACAGGTTCCTATGCTCAAATGTCACAAAACCCCTAACACAAAGGTATGTAAGGTGATTACTCCTACACAGGGATATATTTGCATGTCATTTGCATATGAATGAACATGGAAAAGTACTCCCAGCTAGGGAGATTGGTTAGATTTTAGGAAATGATAAAAACCATACCTGTGTCACAAAATGGGGTGGTGGACAGTAGAGAGGAGAACTTAGCCATGTAGTGACGCCTTCTCCACAGGACTGCTGATGTGGTTTCTTATGTCACTCACAGAAAATCTTCTTTTCTTTCTTCCTCCCCTCTATTGCAACAATCAGAGTCTGCATGCCATTTTGTGCCAGACATGGGGAACATGCTCTTGTCACCAGCTCATTCTCTTCATGGGTTTTATTTTCTTTGTGATTTCTTCATTTCTTTTGGGGACAGGAATCAGTGTGATGGGCATGCTGGATGGGTGATCCGTCCCTGAGCTGTGTCCCCAGGTGTCCACCACTCTTACACGCCGGATTGTGTTTCATCCAGGCCGGGGTGTAGCACACATACACACCCCATGGCTGTGTGTGAGGCTTAAGCACATTTCCAGAGATTATGCACCATATCCTCAGTCCCGTCCACTCTCCACTCTAAGGGTCTGTCATAATGACTCAGCCTGGGGCTGACAACTGGTCCCTTCCCTATGTTTATCCATTTGTCCCCTCCAGGACAAGAAGGACTTCGTAGACTTGCGGGTGAAACGGCTCCTGAAGGCAGGCGTCATATCCGCACTGGCCTGTATGGTGAAGGCAGACAGTGCTATCCTCACAGACCAGACCAAGGAGCTGCTGGCCAGGTGCAATCAGGATGGGCTGGGAGACTGGGAGGTAGAGGGTGGGGGCTAACCTAGGGGATGGAGAGCATGGAGAAGAGACATGACAAGGCAGGTCACCACAGGTGAAAACTTGCATCCGGAGGTCCCTTTTAGTTACCTTTTCCTCAGAGACGAAGGGCAACCTAGAGGGAGGCAGGCAGGTTATAGCACAGTGTAAATGCCATGACAGGGAAGCATAGTGATTGGAGTCCAGGCAGTAGGTCCCAACCACCTAGACTAGAAGATAAGTGGGTGGGCATCCAGGAAGGCTTCCTGGTAGAGTCATGAAGGAAGAAAAGGGAAGGAAAAGGCATCAAGGATGGAGGGATGAAGAGTATAGTTTGGTTTTTCCTGTGGGATGTCTTGGGTGTTATGAGTGGTGGTGGTATTAACTGGGACCAGGGCCAGGAACAGGCTAGATCCTGTCTACCCAGGGATAGGGGTAGACATGGAGAGTTTCTCCTGGATTGGGGGTATCAGAGAGCTGTTGGTTGACTCCAAAAATAGGAATGAGATGGATATTTGAAGCCTTGCTTGGTCTTATTCCCTGCCCCCACTTATGGCCACAACAGTATCCTTTAAAGGTGGTTCATTCCAGGCAAAGGCACGCAGTCTGCCTTTCTAGGCTTCTGCTGCTGTGCTGGGGTTTCCTGGCTCTGTCTGGCTTGTGTGTGATTCCTGGAAATGCGATACAGGAATTGTGAATGTTCGTTCTCTCTTATCATTGACTCTGCAGGGTGTTCCTGGCACTCTGTGACAACCCAAAGGACCGGGGCAGCATTGTAGCTCAAGGTGGTGGCAAGGTAATTAGGCAAGATGAGGTCCTGCTGTCTTACAAGGTGAACTAAGCATGTGTTCACCTTCTAAGGGAGGGAACTTGCACGTGTGTGCACGCACGTGCGCTTGCACACACACACACCCTACACACACATTGTGTGCGTGTGTGTGCATGTGTGTGTGTGTGTCTATGTGTGTGTACATGTGCCTGTATATGCTACATACACATGCATATAGGTGAGTCCCTCTTCCCTCACTCTAAAATCATGTGTTTCAGACCACCCTAACTTCATGAAATACACTTACTTAGTTATCTACGCTATCTAATTCATTGGCCCAAACTTGTTCCTTCTTGACTTGATAATGTCCCGGTATCTACGTTAGAATCCCATTCACACTCCCTGCTGTTCCAGCTGGAAGGCAGACCATGGGCTTCTCCACAGAAATCAACACTTCTCTTGCAGTGGGAGTTTGCTCTTTTCCTTTTTAGCTGTCCAAACCTGGGCGTTTAACTCCCTCCAAACTGTAATTTCTTTTTCTGCAAAATGGAAAGGAGAAATCACAGTCTAACTTTCCAGACAGTCATAGAAAGTAGATTAGATACATTCAATTTGCAGTAGCTGCTCAATCAATCAATAATCAATCAGTAGGGTTATATTTAGCTTGAGCAAAATGTAAAAACCATAGTTACTATTTATCATTATTATTGTTGTTATTATTATTATTATTATTATTATTTGAGACAGGGTCCCGCCTGTAGCCCTGACTGGCCAAGTTCTTGCCATGTATGCAATCTAGGCTGGACTTGAAATTGTTGTAATCTTCCTGCTTCATCCTCCTGGGAGCTGAGATTTTAGGTCTGTGCTACCACACCTAGCAAAAGTCAACCTATTGATTATTTATTTTTTCATTTTGGAGTGAGGAGTGAAGGTAGGGACCTTGATAGTCTCCGGGAACCAGGGTGGTAAACCCTTGACAAGTGTTTAATTGCTTTATACATGTTTGGGTTAGACTCTGTGATGAATATCTGAGATGACAATTTTAGAGGAAGAAAGATTGGTTTGGGTTCATGTTCTCAGAGGTTCCAGTCCATGGTGGGCTCACTGTAGATGAGTGATGAGGCAGAACCTCATGGTGGAGGGTGAAGCCAAGCAAAGTTACTCACTTCATGAGTCAGGAATGAGAGGAAGGAGCCAGAGAGGGGAAAAGAGGAAGGGAAACAAGACACACCCTTTAAAGGCACACTCCAGTGTACTCCAGTACTTCCTCCAACCAGGCCTTTCATCCCAACTGCCCCTTCAGTGGTGAGCTCATCAGTGGATTAATCTGAGGGTTAGCCTAGAGCCCTCAGAGTCCAATCACTCACCCTGATGGCTGGAGACCAAGCCTTGCACACATGAGTCTTTGGGACTTCGTCTAGAAAGGAACAGTTCTCTGGGTCTTATTATGCTGTGGATCTCTGATGAGACAGACAGACAGACAGACAGACAGACAGATGGAGGGCAGCTGGAGCCAGAGGAATGAGAGGCTTCTGGATGTCTGTTGGTGGCTAGTGACTGTGCTCTTTCTTGCAGGCCCTGATCCCCCTGGCTTTGGAGGGCACAGACGTGGGCAAGGTGAAGGCAGCTCACGGGCTAGCCAAGATTGCTGCTGTCTCCAATCCGGACATCGCCTTCCCTGGGGAGCGGGTGGGTATTTGAGAAGAAAGGAAAGGGTGATGAAGGAATTATCACTGCTCTTAGGGTGCTGTCCCCTCATCTCCTCTGCTAAAAAGGGGTCGTGATGCTGTCAGAGGTAGGATAATGATTCGGACACCTGACACCAGGCCTGGCTCTACCTCTAGTGAGCATGATTGTCCTCTCAGAAGCTCAGCTTCCTCATCTGCACAGTAAAAGGGAACAACCCAGCCTCTTGGGATCACAGATTAAACCAGACAGAGTGTGAGAAGAAAGGGCTTTGGAAACAAAGCTTCAGATGCAAGAGACAGGGAAATACCTGTATCTCACCTGACCTGTGTCTTCCCTGCAGGTATATGAGGTGGTACGGCCCCTTGTGAGTCTCCTGGACACACAGAGGGATGGGCTTCAGAACTATGAGGCTCTCCTAGGACTCACTAACCTGTCTGGGCGAAGTGACAAACTCAGGTATGTGGGGCAGGTGGAGAGGGCAGAGGGACATAGAGGCATCCATAGAGTGTTTGGTTGAAATTTTGTGTTTATCATGTACTGACGCCTCTGCTTAGATGACATCAAAGATGAATCAAGAATAGGTGAGGTTTGAGCTGGTATCACATAAGAACCCACAGGGATTATATAAAGCTGACTTATCCAAGGTATCTTGCCTCTTAAAGTAGGAAGGAATAGGCAGGTGGATGGAAGGATTAGTAGGTATCCCTTCTTGGATGCAGAGGGATGATGGACTGTATTGTGTTGTAATTTTAAGTGGCAGACAACCTGGTCTAACCGGCTCCCTGCATGAGGGAAGCATATTTATTCATGCAAATTAAGTTTGGGATAAACCAGTCAGGTGTGGTTTGATGCAGAGATTATAAAGTTAAAGTTATCTCCATTACTGGTTAACCAGTTCCCTCCTCTCCCTTCCTTTCTGTTGTCTTAACTTTCAGGTGGACTTTTCTTCTCTTTCATGGTCACAGGGTAGCTCTCCATCTCACCTACAGCAGGAAAAGGGAGAGAATTTCCTTGTTCAATAATGAGACTCTCCAGTGGGGTGACACATTCATCCCAGAGCCCGTTGCTGTGCCTGGTAGACAGTTGTCATGTCATTTAACTTATATCCATCAGTGCCCCTTCTGGAGGAGGGCTCAGTGTCCTGTACAGGCTGAGGATGTGGAAGGGACCTCATGAAGATGGAAGAATGACCCTGCATGACCAACCTGATATGGTCACTGCTGGGGACTCAGGGCCTCTTCTTCCTCATCTTTCCCCTCCATTCCAGGCAGAAGATCTTCAAGGAGAAGGCCTTGCCAGACATTGAGAACTACATGTTTGAGAACCATGACCAGCTACGGCAGGCAGCCACTGAATGCATGTGTAACATGGTTCTCAATAAGGAGGTAAGGCTGGAGCTTCAGAAGGACAGGGTGACTAAGGTGAGGGGGGGTTTCAGAGGGTTGGGGTGACCAAGATATGAGTATTGGGCCTGGGATGAGGCTGGTGTCCTGAGATGATACTAAAACAGCATTTTGGTGAGAGAATCCCAAGGAGTCCCCAGATCAATCCGATTATTGCCCCATTTCCATGTGAGAGCCCTAAGGAAACACTTCATAGCATTCTATTCCAAGTTGAGTTGTGGTCTCAGTGAGGTGGAAGGTGCCATTTCCCTAAATTGATTAAGCCTAAATAATGTCATAGCAAGGCAAGCTGGGAGATCAGGGCTCTTGGAAGTCAAGAGACTAGACCATTTGTAGTCATTAAAGGTCCACAGAACAGTGAAGAGATGCTAAGGTACAGTTCTGAATCACTTTAGAAAACCTCACTATGACCCCAAAACAACAATAACATGCTTCACTTTCCAAAAATGAATTAATTCATAGATAATATATCTAGAGTCTGAACAAGGAACCAGATTGATTTTGACCAATACAGAGATAGTATAACATTCTGTTAAAGTTGTAAAACTGCATGATGGAGCTATCTAGAAAGGATAATTTCATTTCATTGGGTTTGTTTTCTACTTTGTTTCTTTGTTTTGTGCAATGGATGAAAACTTCCACTCTGTGTTGGTTGTGGGAACACAGATGAAATCATTGCAACAGATTAGAAGGGGTTTATGCACTGTTTAAATGTTGTCTCCAGAAAGACTCCCAAATAAATGACTCATGATATTTAACAAAAAAAAAAAGAAAGAAAAAAAAAAAGAAAGAAAAGAAAACATCACTATGAATGTCACCAGGTCTATGGAACTTGCAATGCATTATGGAGCCTGCAGTGTATTAAAGCTGCACTGACCACTGAATAATCACAGTGAAAATGAATTAGGGTAAGCCCATAAGGCTTCAGAGTCAAGAAACAGGACAAATTATGAATCTCTAGTGGTTATCTTCTTCTCATGGTGACCAAACATCAGTGTGCTCACAGGGCATATCAAAGACATGACAGTTCCAGGCCTGAGGCACTTCTGGACATTATGAGGCTCAAGATTATTTCTAATTCAAGTCTTAGGCACCCACCTGCTACCAGAGTGTCTTACCTACTTTACTATTGCTGTGATAAAACACCAGGACCAAGGCAACTTATAAAATAAAGTGTTTGATTTGGCGTATATTTTTGGAGGATTAGAGGCCATGATGGCAAGCTGAAGGAAGAGCTGAGAACTCACACCTTGATCCACAATCATGAGGCAAAGGGAGAGCACTGGGAATCACAGGAGTCCTTTGAAGCCTCTATGCCACCCTCAGTGACACACCTCTTCTACAAAGCCACACCTCCTAATCCTTCCCAAACAGTTCCACCAACTGGGGTCAAGTGTTCAAATATACAAGTCTATGGGTCCATTCTTACTTTAATCACCACATAGGGAAAAAGCCAACTTATGAAAGCTTGCTAGAGAAAGTCAGCAGGGACTGAGTTACTAGAGTCCACCGGGGTCTGGTCTAAGGCTGAGCTAGGACCTGAGAAGAAAAGGGGTGTGTCCAAGGAGTCAGGGATGATGTTGGGTATAAAGAGGACAAAGTGAAAGAGGAGGCAGCCTTCCCTGGGGGAGTGCCTGTTGCTGTAACAATAGAATCAGTTACACAGTGGTCTTTAAGGAGCAGAAGTTCATTTCTGGTCACATCAGAGCACCATTGAGTTGGTGGCTTGTCTGCACAATGACTAGGAACCCATGTCTTTGAGGGCTTCAAGAAGTGCCTCGTTAGTGAGTGGGAATGAACATAGAAGGAGAATCTATGGCCTGCTGGTGACAGAACTTATCCCTGCTTCCGGTCCATCTGTGATAACTAGACCATGGGCACAGGTATAAGAGAATGGAGGGCTGCATCCTTGGTGGCACAGCTACTTCCAGCGACAGCTAGTCCCCACAAGAGAGGACCATACTGACCTCTCCTTCCATCCCCTCTCCTCTGATGGCTACTGTTCCAGATCCGGGGAGATGCAGATGGAGGACCTTACCTGGGGATCTGTGACAGTTACTCTTTTTCAGAGATCCACATTTTGGATATTTGGTCCAATAGAATGCCCTTAAACTTGACTGACTAGATTTTACTGTCTTGTGTTGAAGGATGGCAGCAAGCTGCTATGTGGTCTTAATACCTTTCTGTGACAGGCCAGGGAGCTGGGAGGCGGCACGGGGCTTCTGTTTTCAGGTGTTTGGGACACTTTAGTCTCACCCAGTGGAGATAGGACACCACTTCCCAGTACCAAGCAGACTCCCCAGTTGCCCCTGCTCCTGTGCAAATCTCCGCACAAACCCATTGCCCAGCAGACCACAAAGGCCCAGGACTGTCATGGAAGCAGTCTGTATTTCCCAAGAAAGAAGCTGTATTTTTCCTAGTGATGAGGTGCAAACAGAAGGGACAGACCACACAATACAGGGGAGGTGGGAGGTGCCCTTTTTTCTGCCTTAGTCTTTTGGCTGTGAGGAGTTGTACCCCCTTCATGGAGACAATCAGGGAAGAGCTTTATGCAGGACTAGCTCAAAGCAAATCACTCAGAGATCCTGGGTCAGGGAACTTCAGCTGCCTCTGTCCCTCCTTGGGAGGTGCAGGCATTGGGGCTTCTTTCACTGAGTCACACATCTGCCTGGAACAGGTTCAGGAGAGGTTCCTGGCCGATGGGAATGACCGTCTTAAGCTGGTGGTGCTGCTCTGTGGGGAGGATGACCACAAACTGCAGAATGCAGCAGCTGGAGCTCTGGCCATGTTGACCGCAGCACATAAGAAACTGTGCCTCAAGATGACGGAAGTGGTAAGAGCCAGTCAGGGACAGGTGGGAGCCATTGTACTGGCTCATCTAGGGAGATTGGGCAGCAGAGCAAATTTTCCCAGCTGGAAGTTGGTTCCCAACACCTAAAGAGAGGAGACTGTGCCTACTGGCCATTACCATGATTGACTTCCTGGGTGCGTTAGCTAAAGTCCTCTCACTACAGTGGATTCTAATGCCTTTGTGGGTGTGGATGACTCCTACTGAAAAGGGTAACATGATGCACATTACTGCTGAAGGGCTCTCGAGTTCCTCAGTGAAGTCTGGAAAGGGTTGGGTCACCGCAGGAAGCTGGTGGTGATTTGGCAAAGAGGCTGCAAGTTGACTGGCTGTTATGGTAAGACTGTGGCTACCTCAGCAGCTGTAATGGGAGTAATGCTGTCAGTCTCAAGCATGAAACTCTTTTTTTTTGTTTGTTTGTTTTGTTTTTTTGTTTTTCAAGACAGGGTTTCTCTGTGTAACCCTGGCTGTCCTGGAACTCACTCTGTAGACCAGGCTGGCCTCAAACTCAGAAATCCGCCTGCCTCTGCCTCCCAAGTGCTGGGATTAAAGGCGTGCACCACCACTGCCGGGTTTATGAAACTTTTAATCTCCCCACACAGAGCCTTGCTCAAGGGCATCCGTTTGCATGGGAGTGAACAGCTCAGCTTAGCTCAAACATGCTCATATCTAGGGTAGAGGTTGGCTCCTTTACATGGTCAGTTGAAGGGTCTGTGTGTGTTTGTGTGTGTGTGTGTGTGTGTGTGTGTGTGTGTGGTTATTGAGTTCCATGTAGGTAGGCTTTTTGTTTGTTTGTTTGTTTGTTTGTTTGTTTTTGTTCTGCCATGGGAGGCTTCTGCTAGGTACTGTTCATCCTTTGTAAACTCTGGACTTCAGTTTCTTTTGCTATGACAAGCTCCTCAAAAAAATAATGCTTTTAAGTACCACCCATGGAGATAGAACAGTTTCCCTTGGTGTTCTGATTCAATGGATTGGTGTCTGGGAGGGAACTGTTGGCCTGGGGACCACACTTAGAAACCATTGTTCTAGAGTTGCTTCTCGTGGAGTAACTATACACAAGGGCTCCAGTGGAAAGATGATAAATCAGGACACTTTGGTGACTCTTTGTACTTCTCATAAGTGGGATTCTGTCCCAAAGAGATGTGTGTATGACATATATACATAATATATCATTTAATATTTCTGGAATCTAGGGCATTATTATCTCATTTTTCCATTGGGAAGACAGGTTTAGATGTCCCTACTAGAAGATCAGTGACAGATGAGTCTCTTGAGGCACCTGAGTTAGGTGAGGCCATGCAGATGGCTAGGCTTAATGGGGCCTGAGGGCTGCTCTCTCTATGAATCCAAACTCATACAGAAGATGTTTCTTCTACTATGCAACCTCATGTGTGTCTGTCCAATGGCAGGAGTCAGTTCCTGACTGTGTTGTCAGCTTCCTCACTGTCTCATAGGATGATGAAAGTGGCTGAGCACCCATACCCAACAGTCAACTGTCCTCATGATTGTGGATGGTTGATGGAGTGGGGAAGGGAAGAGAACTCACCTCCGATTCTTTTGTTTAATCCAGTTGAAGGCTGGAGGCACATGTGCATGCCTGGAGCCCTTGTCTCATAGGGCACCTGGCTTGATGGAAGCGAGCATTATCTGTGTTTCCCATATGAGGACTCTCTTTCCTTAGTGATCTGCCTCTTCTTTCTGCTGAGATGTTCAGTGGGCTAGCCTTTCTGTTTCTCAAGATGCTTAAAATAAATGGATGGGGCTGGGGAGACAGCTCAGTGGATAAAGGATTTGTTGTGAAAGCATGAGGACCAGAGTTTGGATCCTTAGCAACCATGCGGAAGCCAGGCAGGCATGGTGGATGCGTGTAATCCCAGCATTCCAGGGACAAATTGACCAGCTAATGCAGCTGATCAGTGAACCCTGGGTCAGCTGAGAGACGCTTCCTCTCCAAATAAAAGTGGAGTGTGCTTCAACAATACACTGGACATCAATTCAGGCCTTCAAACACATCCACAACAAACATGTATGTGCATGTGCACCTGCATGAGTGTACACCTGCACACATGTGAACATGTATACATTCATGCACATCACATACACAAACACAGGCAGAATGAATGAATGAATCAATGAATGAATGAATGGATGGGTTGTTAGTCTATTTTAGTTTAGTTTAAACTATTTATAGATATGTGGTCATAATCAAGTTATTTAACTGTGGGCCTGGGTGATACTTTTTGTATTTCTTGTTATTAAGTCTTTTCTCTGCCTCCTCACTGATTTCTCAAATGCTTCCTCCTGCTTCGACTCTGCAGACAACCCAGTGGCTGGAGATCCTACAGCGGCTTTGCCTGCATGACCAGCTGTCAGTGCAGCATCGGGGTCTGGTCATTGCCTACAACCTGCTCTCAGCAGATGCTGAGCTGGCTAGGAAGCTGGTGGAGAGCGAGCTGCTGGAGATCCTGACTGTGGTGGGAAAGCAGGAGCCAGATGAGAAGAGAGCAGCTGTGGTCCAGACAGCCCGGGAGTGTCTTATCAAGTGCATGGATTACGGCTTCATCAAGCCGGTGTCATAGAGAGTGGTCCACAGGGATGCTGGGGTTGGTCCTGAACTGTGAAGAGTTGTGAGCTGGGTCCTCCCAAAGTGTCAGTTCAGCTAAGGATCACAGCAGTGTCAATGATGTCTTATTAGAAAGGAAAGACTTGGTTGTTTCCTGATTTGTGACTCTTCCTCTTGGTCCTGGGAAAGTTTGAGCCTTCCTGCCTCCCTAAATTTGTCACATCCCAGAAATTTCTAGGGTGAGTTCTCTCTCTGTGATCAGAAAGCAAGGCAGACAATTCTGTCTGTCTCTATTCTGCAGGCCAGATAAAGGGCTGTAGACTGATTTTTTTTTGTTTGTTTTGTATTTTTTAAAAAACTATGTACTGGCAAGGAAGGAACTAACAGGTGTGTGACCATAAAGATCAATGCTGTCATTCAATTCAGATGCTGATCTCGGTTGATTTTCATGACCTCTCCTACACATTGAAACTACGTGTCTCAACTGCATGTGCCCTGTCCAAGCTCTATGCCCACTCCTGTCACCTGATTTCAATGGTAACAGTTTATGCTCACAGTGGGACATGGTTCATTTCATGCAAGATGGATATAGCGACTACCAACAAGATCAACTCAAAGTCCCCTGAGCAAAACATAAATAAAGATTAATGAATATATGTTAGTCACCTGACATTGCTAGACCCAGCTCAGTTCAATGTCATTACCAGTCTTATTCTGTGTGTGTGTGTGTGTGTTTTTCTTCCTCTTAGTTCTGTCTCTGGTCTCTGCATTCCTTCAAGTTGACCTCATTTTGTGGTGTGCTCTCTGCATGTGCTAGAAAGAGCAGACACTAGCTGCTCTGGACTTACATAGTTGTTATGGTTCATTACAGAAGAGAAGAGGAAGGATCAGTAGCCTAAGCCTAGCAGATCCCCACAGATAGACTGAGTAGGGTTAGTAAGGAATCCGTACTTTGGACAAATAAAAAAGAACATATATCTGTGTATTATGCTTAGCCACAGAAGTGCAGTACACCTGTGGAGATCTGTTTCTCTGTTAATATGAACTTCTTAGGATGATTAAGAGGGCTGGAGAGAAGGCTCAGTGGTTAAGAGCAGGGCTGCTCTTCCAGAGGACCTGGGTTCAATTCCTAGCACCCACATGGTGACTCACAGCTGTCTAACTCCAACCCCAGCAGATCTAATTCTTCCTTGGACATTGCAGAGATGTAGTGTACAGACAGAGTGAGTTTCAGGACAGCCACGGCTACACAGGGAAACATTGTATTGGAAAAAGGAAAAAACTAAAATGAAACCAAACAAACCCAGAAGGCTATTGTCAAACATCTTCACTCTAGTGTGTCTCACTTCTACCCACACTTAATGAAGGATCAACAGTTCTGAAGCCAGATGTGGTGCTACTGGCACACACGAAGCAGAGGCAGGAGGATCATGAGTCTGAGGCCATTCCCAGCTACACATCAAGATAGCGACTAAAACAAACAAGCAAATAAACAAACAAGCCAAAAATACCACTTCTGACATCATCTCATTGGGTAGAAAGTGACATTCAGAGTTTTGGCCCTTGATACAATAATTAAATTATTTTGGTACAATAAATATAATTGTCCAATATTCCTGGGATATCAGATGGAAGGGGGTGGGCATGGCAGAGGCAAAGACAGAAACATGGAGAGAGAGAAACAGAGACAGAGATGGAGACAGACAGAGAGATATTGATTGATTGATGATTGATTGACAATTGATGACTTTTGGAACGTTGTGCTGTCAGGATGTGGGTAGCACAGTATTCCCTTTCACTCTCAGAGATCTCTCTCAGATGTAAAAGGGAGGGCCGTGTTGGTCAGTTAGATGTCAACTCGTTGTGTGGGACAAGGTCTGTGGAAGGTTTCCAGAGGTGAGAAGTTTCTTTAACACAATAGTATTTACTAGACAGAGTTTGTGAACTGGGAGCTGTCACCTCCTGTTCCCTAGAGGTGTACACAGCTACAACAGGTGCCAACATGACCACCTGAGTTCCTGGCCTCACATGCACTCTGATGTACTCTGCCTGCCCTCACATGGGTGGTTTCCAGTAGGAAATTGTGCTTATTAGATCCTTTTATTCTGACAGAATGACAGTCAACTTTGGGCCCTGGCCTTTTAAAAAAAAAAAATTCACATTAATTAGCAATAAATGGCATGCTTGACCTCTGCCCAGACTCTCCTGGTCTTCTTTCCCCACATTTAGGGGCAAGTGGGGCCAGTAAACTACTTACTGGAAACATCTCTCAGATGTAGGCTCATAGCCCAGCCCGTTTTCAATCTCACGAGGCTGGTTGGACAAATCTCATCTTTGCAGGGTGGAGAGACCACATTCTTTAGTGAGAGCTTTCGGCTGTTAGTCCAAGAACAGCCAGGGAAAGCCAGTGGGCTTGCTGAGGAGAGCGAAATCTTGAGTCTGAGTTTTGCTGCCTCTCATTGTCTGGATGAAACATCTTTGTGTGAGTCAGTCCAGATGTGCTATGGGAGGGACCTGGAGAGATGACTCAGTTTGTAAAGCCCCAGGATCTGAATTTCATCACTGTGGTCCGTTTAAAAATCTGGGTGTGGTGTTTGTGTTAGCGATAGTACTGCTGGGGGGTGGAGACAAATGGATCCCTGAGACTTGCTTTCCACCCAGCTCATCCTGACCGATGAGCCATACATATCAGTGAGAGAGCCTGTATTTAAAAACAAGGCAGGAGTTGGAGAAAGGGTTCAGCAGTTAAGAGCATTTAAGACCTGGGTTTTGATCCCAGAACTCACATGGTGGAAAGTGCAAGTAATTTTGATCCTAGGGTGTGCAATGCTCTCTGGCCTCCTTGGGTGCCAGCATTCACGAGGTGCACATAAACTCATGTGGGAGCACACAGATGCACACAAATGTTTTAAAAATATAGATGCAAACAAATAAAACCAGGGTGGATGGCTCTCGGGGAGAGCTAACTCCAGAGGTGAGTCTTTGACTGCTGCGTGCGTGCACAGTACAAAAGCACAGTCACCCACACGCATACCCACTTCAGAGCAGAAACCAGTAATTGTTTATGGTCTGCAGAGGTGGCTCAGTGGTTAAGAGCACAGCCAGTTCTTCCAGAGGATCCAGTTTCAATTCCCAACACCCACATATACATACGTACACATACACACATATACACACTATCATACAGATACAAACACACAGACAAATACACACACAATCAGACACATACATATGCACACATACATAATACATGTACATACACACAATCAGACACACAATCACACACATACATACACACACATACACACATATATATGCACACACATACACGCACACACACACACACATACACCAGTTACTTTAAAATGAATGAATGCCATCTGGAGGAGTTTTACTTATTTTTAGAGATTATGTGTCTTCCGGAGTGCAGTATGTGAACATAAATGTGGGTGCTGAGAAGACCTGAGGTCTCAGATCCCCCGGGGCTGAAGTTACAGGTAGTTCTCACCCACCCAAGTGGTGAGGACTGAACTGGGGTCTTCTGGGAGAGCAGTATGCTTTTACTGCTGTGCCATTTCTCCAGCCCTCTAGAACAGTTTGATGTTCAAGGAAAAATGGACCAGAACATAGAGGATTCCCACATACCACTTGTCCTCAGACAAGGATGTCTGCTGCACAGCAGCACATCTGTTACAGCTGATGAGCCTACACTGGCATAGCATAACCATAGGATTCCCTCTGGGTTGTGTGGCCTGTGGATTTTGGCAAACACTGCCATTGCAGTATACACAGAACAGTCTCTCACCGCCCTTCAACCTCTCTGGGCACAGTGCCAGCAAGGTAGCTTCTTGCTTTTCAGTGGCACACCCAGGAAATGTGTTGGTTAAACAGCTGATTTCCTTGTTATTGAGAACTCGAAAGTTTCTCCAGCTGTTACAGGGTCTACTTTTTGTTTTGTTTAATAACCTCAGAGTGAAAGAAAGCATGTGTGCAGAAAGTGACTGGAAGGGCAAGTGAGGGGCAGTGCAGCCCCGAGCTGACGCCCGGTGCCTTCTAGTGTGCTTGGTGCCTCACTGTGGACTCCCCTGGTGCTGATTCAAGTCCCTTAATACCTTGGAAGTTTTTTTTCCTTCAGGTTCTAAATTAAAACCTCAGTCTCTCTTAATCCAGTCATATCTAGTTAATGTGCTTTGGCTTTATGACTTTGTTTTTGTTGTTGTTGTTTGTTTTTTTGAGAGAGGGTTTCTCTGTGTAGCCCTGGCTGTCCTGGAACTCATTCTGTAGATCAGGCTGGCCTGGAATTCAGAGATATGCCTGCCTCTGCCTCCTGAGTGCTGGGGTGAAAGAAGTGTACCACCGGCTATGAACTTCTCTTTGAAAATGTGTATTTCACTGCTGAGTGACTTCTTCCTGCTTGATAGGTTACAAGAAGAACAACCTTAGCCATAAATGTTCATCATATATACTTTTTTGATATCTTATTTATTTTTCTTTTATGTGTCTGAGTGTTTGTCTTCATCTGTATCTGTGAACCATGCACATGCAGAACCCTTTGAGGTCAGAAAGGCCATCAGATCTCTTGCAACTGGAGCTCCAGAGAGTTGTGAGGTATCACGTGGGTGCTGGGAATCGAACTCAGATCCTCTGGAAGAGCAGGAAATGCTCTTAATTCCTAGCCATCTCTTCAGCCTCCCAAGCAATTGTTCTTAAAATTTAGCGTGAACATCTCATGAACTGCCAAAAAGTTTCCACTTTCCACTTTAATACTAAGATAGCCCAGAACCTAGGGAGCTTAGACTTCCAGGACACTCCAAGAAAGCAGGGGCTGATTTTTTTCTTACTGAAAAATTCATAATACAGATGCTTTAGCCCTAGCTTGAAGCATCTTTCTATTTATGTAAGAATAAAATAAAAAGGCTGTAAAATGCTTTCATTACAACTGGCTTGCATTTATTTGTTTTATATGCATGTGTAAGAATGTGTGTGTGTTTGTGTGTGCGCATGTATTTGCCATGGTGTACAAATGAAGGCCAGAGTGTAACTTGTAGGAGCTGGTTCTCTCCTTCCACCATATAAGTCTTGGGTATTGAGCTGAGGCTTGGCAGCAAGAGCCATTACCTGCTGAGCCATCTTTGCTGGCCCCAAACTGCTTTTCCGGTTAAGAGCTATGTTATGCTACCTTCCACTTCAAAGGATAGCAGCTGCCAGCGAGCCTTTCTCCCTATCAACACTGTGTTGCCTCCCTGGTACTGATAGCATCCTTGAGGTCATCATAGGCAGCCAGAATGACCTCTTATTTTTATTCTATTTATTTATTTACTTACTTACTTACATTTTTTAGCCTATTTTTGTTTTTAATACATCCTGACCACAGTTTCCTCTCCCTCCATTCCTCCCAGTGTCGTCCCCTACTGGCCCCCACTCCTTCAGAACCACTTCTCCATTTCCCTTAAGAAAACAGCAGGCCTCCCTGGGTTATCCCCTGAACATGGCATAACAAGTTACAATAAAACTAGGAACAAGACTTCTTATCAAGGCTGGGTGAGGCAACCCAGTAGGAGGAAAACGGTCCTGCAATCTGAGAGTGTTAAGAGATGCCCCACCCCCACCCTGCCACCTCACTCCCACTAAGAGGAGTCCCACAAAACACCAGGCTAAACAGACACAGAAAGCACTCAGAAGACCTAGCACAGACCTATACAGGCTCTGTGATTGCCTCTTCAGTTTCTGTGAGCCCTGGTGAGCCCTGTTTAGTTGATGTCCGTGACCACCTTCTCCTGGTGTTCTCAACCCCTCAGGCTCTGACAGTTTTTCATCCTCCTTTTCCCTGGGGTTCCCAGAGTTCAAAGGGAAGAGACCCGATGGAGATATCCAATTTTGGCACTCTCTCTCTCTCTCTCTCTCTCTCTCTCTCTCTCTCTCTCTCTCTCTGTCTGTCTGTCTAATCTTTGGATCTGATAACTTCTTTATTTTAAGGTCAGTTGATTCACAGCCTCTGGTTCATCTACTGCCTTAACTCCCCGCCAGAAAACACCACGTGCTCTCTGGTTCGCTGGAGTAGGAAGTGGGCATCTTTGGAAAGTCTCTTCTAGCCGTGGAAACATTCATTCTCAGATGAAAAGTTGTCTGCTGGAGATCTGGGGGTAAAGCCCAAGCCTGGCACCCCCAATAAGCTGAGCTCAGCCACCTGTCCTTAATACAACAATTACAGAAATAAGTAATAGTGACAAGCAGAGAAAGAGTTACCCAGTGTGGCCTCTTCAGGAAAAGGATCAAACAAGGAGGCCCAGTGGCCCACAAGTCCTTCTAGGCACTGATGTGAAGCTTAGGGTTAAACAGAGGCTGAGG
Source organism: Grammomys surdaster (assembly GCF_004785775.1). Lineage (NCBI taxonomy): Eukaryota > Metazoa > Chordata > Mammalia > Rodentia > Muridae > Grammomys > Grammomys surdaster. Next base: position 26,992 of record NW_021621078.1, on the reverse strand, counting down.
GTGAGCAGAACTAAGTACTCCTGGTCAAGGTGTAGTCTTGCTAGTGAATTGGTCCCTTGATGTTCTGTCTGTCCTGATGTTCTGTCTGTCCTGCAAGATGCTCTGACAAGTTGTCAGAGCTGTGTGACAGCTCTTCCAGAGAGTCAGCTCCTCCTCTGACTGCCACCAGCCTCTTCCTCTTTTCCAGCATGAGATCCCCAGGCAATTTCCAAGTCCTCAGGTCCCACTGGTCTGACCATCCAAAGGGAGAGCACTCTCTAGATTATTTTTGCTTCTGTCAAGGTGATTGCAATCTGAGGGAAAGTGCAGAAAGAAAATTCCAAGCCACTTCTGTTTTCCTGTTCCCTCAAGACATCAAGAATTGATTGAAGGACTAAGCTTCCTGAGAAGACACCTACCCACTGGGACAGGAAAAATGTCAGGGTACTCTTGAACCTCAAAGCAGGTGCTCCGAGGGTCAGAAAGCAGGATTGATTCCTCCTTCATTAACTATGCTATGTATTGTTCATTTAAACAGATGTTGATAAAAATGTCATTTTCCTCCAATGACTGAGCCTGTTTTATTCCACTTTGTCAAATGGCAAACATTGTAAGGAGTGTTGTAATCATGTCTATGAATTTACTTTTAACTTGCTGCCAGGAAGAGGCTTAGAGAGGTAGCTCAAATCTGAGTTTCATCTCTACAAACCATGTGTTTGTAATCCCAGTGCCTGGAAGGCACACAGGAAGCTCCCTAGTGCTTGCTGGCCAGCCATCTTGGCCTATGTGGTGAGTTCCAGACCAATGAAAGAGTCTGTCTCAAAAGGCAGATGAAAGGTCCCCTGGCCTTCTTGTATATTCTTCGGAATGTATAGCTGTACACATGTGTGTACCTGCACACACATGAACACATATGTAGAGTGAGAAATGTATTTTTGCTCAAAAGGGAATATTATAAACCAGTTATCTGGATTTCAAAGAGAAAATGTAAAAGAATTGACCAGGCTCTAGGCTCCTGGTTGCTATGAAAGGGTGTGGTTGCCAGGTTCCACCCCCTCCACAAGTCTCATCAGTCACAAGGTTACAGAATCCCAACACGGACCTCTCTGTGACACCCTTGAGCTTTTCAGGGGTCAGGACTTACTGACTGCAGCCTCCAGCTGTGTCATGCTGACTGGAGGAGGAGGGAAAGTACCGGCAGCATTAACTAATAGAGGGATTATTAATGGCTTTAAATCTCTTTAACAGCCACCTCCATTCCTATTCCTTTAGCTTTTTTCTTTAGTCTGTTGGGGAGGAGGGAACCTGATTTGTTCCCCCAGCTCCAGAGGTTCTGGGGGTCTCCATGCCTGAGTTGTTGTAAAGCGTAAGAGCAACATGTACTCACCAGAATATTAAGAAACGTAAAGAAGGACAGGAAAGGCGACAGTTAGCGTCAGGACTGGAGGAATGCTTAGGAGTTCCAAGTGTCACAGGGTCGGGGAGATCTAGGCTGGAGTCAGCTCCCAGGGAGCTCGGTCCTCATCCGCCTCCACCCTCATCTCCAGTTGCAGCATTTACTGCTCTGGATCCTTGCGAACTACCCTGTCCCCACTTCAGCCCAATTTGTCAGGCAGCGACTTGTCCTGCAGGAACCTGCGCCTGGAGGGTAAAGGTAGAGGAAAGAGCTTGCACGGGGGAAGAAGGGGTAAGGCATCAACAATCTCGAACATTTAGGGAAGTGGAGACAAAGGAGAGCTTTAACTTTCTGCCTCTTCTTCCCGTTGCCTCCACCGACCCACCACCCAGAAGATCGCTGTCCTTGGTTAGCTGATGACCTCGACGTGAGGATTCCAGCAGAAACCGAGGAAACCGAGGGACTTCCAGGCACTGAGGAGAGGGACTCTGGAGCAGTGGAGTCTTAAGTGTCCCGAAAAGGGCCAGGTAGGGTCGGGGAGGTTTGAGGGACTTGTGATTGCGCCAGGTTTCTTTCCCTAAGTGGCCGTATGAACTATTAACGCCCCTTCAAAGTGAAAAATAAGAAAAAGCCTTCCTCTTTCTTAAAGTTAATTAAAGTTATTGGCAGCACTGGGGTTTCCTGGGTCAAGCGAACAGGACTGTTTTCTGCACAGTGCCCCGCCCCGTGCGATGTCACTGTGCTCAGCTGATATAAGGACAAGAGCCCGCAGGGTAAAGGTCTCCACTCTGGTCCAAGGGACATCATCTCTGACTCCAGAAGGCGGGCGCGCTGCGGAAGACAGACGCTGGCTGCGGGTAACGGGTCCCCCATAGGCTTTTGCACAAGTTTTATCAAAGCCAGAGTCATCAGGTTCCCCCGCGAAGTTGTGGCAAGGTAGGGTGCCGCGCCTGAATTCCAGAGTTCGCTTCCCATTGTAACGCCGGCTGGTAATATCTAAGGAGAGCCGGCTGGGGAGCATCTAGAGCCCATAGGCTTGGGCGGCAGCGGGAGGGAGGTGTTGAGGCTTGAGAAGGGGAGCCCAAACCTTTCCAAACCAACCTTATAAGGTTTGCTCTGCTGCACCTTAGAGCAAACTATCTGGTATCAGTTGTCCCGAGGAAGGAGGCCAAGTGTGGTCTTATCCCGGGGAGGAGACTGGGAAGTGTCCCGTCTATCACCAGAGCCACCTCTAAACATCTGGCTTGGTGCCCACTGACCTAGGGGAACCCGCAGAGCCCAGTATCGATGATAAGTGATAACGGGGTTAACAACAATTCAGTGGCAGTCCAAAGAAGCAGGTTGGCAGAGCATGATTCCCTTCACTTTGTTTCCCTTTAAACAGGGTGGCTCTGAAAGCAGAAGTGACAGGGGAAGGGAGGGGAGAGATGAAGGCATTTGGTAGTAGCTCCTCAGGTCCTAGGGTTGGGGTGAGGTGGTGGCTGGTGGTTTAGAGGAAGTGGGTGCACTGTCTGAAGTTCTCTTGGTCCCCCCTCCCCTCAAAAGACCAAAGCTAGTTTTGGTTTGCCATGCCTGGGAAATAGAAACTGATCTCTAATGTGTGTGGGGGGGTGGGGTGGGGGGGAGTGGGGAGGGGAGCAGGCAGGAACTGAGAGTTCCTGTGTCTGGACCTGTACCAGAGCAGTGTCTTCATTTCGACAGCACTCTGAACCAGAAGGAAGGGTTTAAATGTCAGGAGGCATTTAAAATTTAAATGCCACTATCTTTGTGAAAGTGAAAGAAGAGACGCGATGGCGATGTGACGGTGGGTTTTCCTGATGGGATAGGAGTTATACCCATCAGAAAGCAGAAATCCATTTCAGAAGTATTGACACAGCAGGAGGACTTTCAGTAGTCGCTGCTGGACCCAAAAGGCAGTCTCTAAGTCCTAATGTCTGGGAGGATTACTTTGTCAGTGAAAATATGAAACAAAACGAAAAACAACTCTCAAAGTTCTGGAGGGTATTACTTCCTGCTCTTTCGTAACTGCAGGGGAGGAGAGGAGGCTTTGTGCACAGCTTGGAAAGTCTGCTGTTTTCCTCACCACACAGTAGATTTTCACCAAGAGGGCACTTGGTGGGTCTAAGAAGTCTAAATTTACAACAAGCAAGGCAAAAGGAAAACAAAGATTAGAGGCATCTGAAAGTCTTAAAATGACAGGTGAGACCCACACCTTTTAATCCAAGCACTGAAGAGACAGTTGCAGGTGGATCTCTAGAAGTTTAAGACCAACCTGGTCTACAAAGTGAGTTCTAGGTCACCCAGGTCTGCATAGTAAGACCTTGTCTTAAAAAACAAAAAACAAAACAAAACAAAAGGCTCACAGTGCAGTATGCAGAATTAGAGCCATTGGTTTTATCATAGATTTTGTTTCTACAGAAAAAAAAAAAACAAACAGCAGACAGTTTGGTTTCTGGCAGTGTTGGGGAGAAAACTCAGGGTTTCTTACTTGCAAACAATGTTCTTTAGTTGGAGGTTGAGACTGAGAACCCCAAGGGTCCTTGTTAGTTGACTCTGTTGGTCTTCCTGTGGAGTTCCTATCCCTTTAGGGGCTGCAATCCAAGAAGGGAAATTCTTAGAGTTCAGTGTGTTGAGTTTTTCTTTCCTATTTTTTTTTAAAAAGCTCTATCTGCTGGCGGGGGGGGGGGGGGGGGGTGGCTAGAGAGGAGGCTCAGCAGTCAAGAGCACTGCTTACGCTTGCAGAAGACTTGAATTGATTCCTGGCTCTCACAAGGCAGCGCACAGCCATCAGTAACACCAGCTTCAGGGAATCTAACTCTCTCTCTGGCCTGCACGGGCACCAGGCACACACACACATACATGTGGACTGAACATCCAGATAGATAAAGCACAAATAAATGAAGTTTTAAAAGGACGTAATTATTTTCTTTTATGTGTCTTGGTGTTTAGCCTCCATGCATGTCTGTTCACTATGTGCATGCTGTGCCCTTGGAAGAAGAGGGTGTCAGATTCCATGGGACAGTGTTACAGACAGTTGTTATCCACCACCTGGGACTGGGATTTGAACCCAGGTCCTGTGGAAGAACAGCCAGTGTTCTTTCACTGAGCCATCTCTCCATCCCTTTCTTTCCTATATTATGCATTTAATGTCATGTATATGAAATGTCTGCCTAACCTAAGGGGGAAAATGTTGAGACAGAGAGAAGATGAATCTTGCCGGGCGGTGGTGGCACACGCCTTTAATCCCAGCACTTGGGAGGCAGAGGTAGGCGGATTTCTGAGTTCGAGGCCAGCTTGGTCTACAGAGTGAGTTCCAGGACAGCCAGAGCTACACAGAGAAATCCTGTCTCAAAAAAAAAAAAAAGAATCTGACCACACACTCTGTAACAAACAAACCATAACCCCTGATTATTTAAAAGTTGGTTGGCTAATAACTGGCAACTTTCCTAATTTTGCCTCCACTTCCTATTCAGGAAGCCAAATATGTTCCCTAAATTAATGGTGAAGGATACTCCATTTCTATCAGATTACCTCTTTCCCCAGTAATAACAATCCCAGTCAGACCACACCCAAGCTTAGCAGGCTTTTCAACTCTCCTTCCTCTTATTGAGTTCAGCCAACAAAAGAGGTGGTGTTTGACTCCCTAGTTATAGTTAGTTCAGAATCAGTATCACGTTCTAAGTGAGTGCTCTTAATAACATCCACAGTTTCCTGGAGGTTCCAGCGAGACGCCAGCTCACCACTTGCTGCTCTAGAGCTCAGCCTTTGCCAGGTGAGTACCCACTGAGCTTCTTGCGCTTTGCTGATGGGAGCTTGTTGGTTCACCACTGATGTGGTGAGTGATGGTGACTCAGTTCTCTTATAGAGAGTTCTCACCTTTCAGTTTGAAGTTTGTTAATGCTTCTCACATGAGGGCAGCATCCTGGGTGGAGTCGGCCTATTCTTTTTTATCCCCTTCTCTTTTTTGTGTGCCCCCGTTAACCATAACAATGAGAGTTACAGGGCAGAACAGGCCCTACAGACCAGCGAATTTGCAGTTCTCCCCGAATTGCTGTCTGTTTAGACCAAGAATCATAGGTCACTAATAAAACCAGATATGGGTCTCCATCTATTTTGAGTTTTTAATCATGAGATCCTAGCTTTGATCCAAAAAGTCATCTCTCTGGTTTGCAACCAGCCTCTTGAGGGGACACAGATGGTTGGGTCTGGGTTCAAAGGTTGGTGACATGAGATGCAAATGTGGAGATAGTTTTCACTTTTCCTGTTGATTGACAGTTCTTCAGGGTGTTCTATGTCTAGATACCCTACTCATCTAGAAAACAAAACAAAACAAAACAAACAAACAAAAAAAACCCCTTACTTCTTAGAGGTATGCTACACACACACCTTCCTAAATGTCTAAAATCTATATCAAACTGCCATTTGATTAGAACTATTGTTCCAAATAGTCACTAATTTTGTTCATGAAATTCTGCCAGATATAGCTGCAGGAATTCTGCCTTTGCCTTCCTAACCATATTTGGATTGCATTGATATTCTATGAGTGTGTGTGTTTTTGTGTGTGTGTATACATACATGTGTGTGTCTACATGTGTATGTGTACATGTGCGCATGTAACTTTTTTTGACGCAAAAAGAAACCATCTGGATCAGAGGATTCAAAATCATCTTTTCAATAGTAACAATGATAAATTACTAATAAAATCACATTGAACTAAAAAAAAAATCTTAGAAATTTCCTAGTTTGTTTGTTTGTTTTTTTTTTTTGGTTTTTCGAGACAGGGTTTCTCTGTGTAGCCCTGGCTGTCCTGGAACTCACTCTGTAGACCAGGCTGGCCTCGAACTCAGAAATCCGCCTGCCTCTGCCTCCCAAGTGCTGGGATTAAAAGCGTGCGCCACCACCGCCCGGCTGAAATTTCCTAGTCTTGATCAGTGGAGAGAGATAAAAATGAAGCAAGAAAATAAACACCAGCATACTACACAGATTGCTTTTGATCAAGGAAGCTTCCTTCCTGGAGTCTACAAGTACTATTAGAAAATTTCCTGGGTTCTACAGATGCACCGAGAAACTTTGCCACCCAAAGAACTTGACCAATATAGTTCCCCAAACCACAGCATATGCTCTGGTAAGATGGCCCAGTGAGTAAAAATGCTTGCACGGGTGGGAGAGAACTGACTCCTGACCTCCTCGTGCATGCTGCGGCACTGGCCAGTGTATGCACACAATACATTCTTAAAGGAAAGATGAGCAGTTCCCTGTGCCTATTTCTGTGATGAAAGTGGCCATCCCACAGACTTAGCCTCTTTCATGAAGCTGGCCTCAAGCCTCATGGGATAAAGGGCCAACTTCAGAAAGGCGCCCTTAAACTTCATTTCCCGTCTGCTTGTTCTAGTCTAATAATGGTTCTGTCTTTCTGGATTTCAGGAAAAGGTTTCAGCTAAAGGCCAAGAAGATGAGTTTCCTAGCAAATTTGGAACTGAACTTTGCAGAGTGTATGATAGATGGGGGAAAAGCCACCCTTGGGGTTAGGCAAAGGGTGGAAATGGACGCCACTCTCCGGATGAAACAGAACGAAATCATCTCTCAAGCCCTGTGCGCTCTGCTGAATTCCGGCGGCGGAGTAGTCAGGGTTGAGATTGAGAACGGAGACTATGATTTTGAGAGGGATGGAGTAGGCCTGAATCTGCCACCATTGTTCAGAAACCATTTAGACGAGATGGTGCATGGAAAGTTCTTTTTAATATATGTGAGTTCGTGGAACGTGGCAGCCTCACAGGTACGGCTCGCTACCTTGTGTTCCAATTTGTACCACAGATATGGAACATTTACGGAGGTCATGGATTCTGCAGAAGCCCTGACATTCCTCAGAAGGGTCCAGGATCTTAGGAATCTTGGTGGTCCCGACTCACTAAATCTACAGGAAGTACCTGTTGATGATGATCAGATGATCTTAGCTTCTGATTTGTTTGATAGCCCGCAGCTCCAGTACCTGGAAAAACTCAACTTTACAGAGTCACCACACGTTGAATTTCAAATGTTCTCGGCAGACCTCTCACAGGGCCTTAGAGAGAGGCTTCCCAAGTGCGTCTCTGCACTTGCCAATTCTGAAGGAGGCTATGTGTTTTTTGGCGTGCATGATGAGACCCGTCAAGTAATTGGATGTGAAAAGGAAAAAATAAATCGTTCCAATTTAGTGACTACTATCGATGTCTGTATCAGGAAGATGCCTGTCTATCACTTCTGTGCACATAACCACAAAGTGCAATATGCCCTCAAATTCCTTGAAGTGTATGATAAGGAGGTCCTCCGTGGGTATGTCTGTGCAATCAAGGTAGAACGATTCTGCTGTGTAGCATTTGCCAAAGCGCCCGATTCCTGGGAGATAAAGGACGATAATATGAAGCAGTTAACCGAAAAGGACTGGACCTCTTGGATGATAGAAGCCAACCCAGGTCAGAGGATAAGACAGAAATGATATGATGTTTGCTGGGTAAGGTAGGGTGGGGTGGGAGACAGGCGCGGGGCCAGGCATGAGGTGGGATGGGGCAGGGACTGGCTGGGGGTGTGGGAGTATAGAGAAAAGAGAGATGTGAAATTCTTTGAAATTTGAGGGGAAGAGATTAATCCCTACAGATGGTAGGCCACTGCCCTTTCCTCTGACTATTCATCTTGAATACTCTGCATTTGTCAGAATGGCAGTCCCATTAGAGGTTGATGCAGGGGCAATCCCTTATAGTCACTTTTGTCCCACATCTTTTTTTTTTTTTTCTTGTTTATTTTTTGAGTCAGGTTAGCCTAGGCTGGCTCCAAACTCAAACCCTCCTGCGGCAGCCTTCAAGAGTGTTGGGTGACAGGTGTGAACCACCTCGCCTGGGACAGCTTTCCTCATGTTCATGTTAAGACCTCGTCCTTTGCAATGACTAGCTTTCACTTAACTACTCAGCAAATTTCCATTCCGAACCGACAGATGTGTCCTGTTTAACTTCTTGACAGTTTCCTCTCTCCAATTTTTAAAGCACTCTTTTTTTATTTTTATTTTTTAGTTTACATACAGTGTCCTGTTTAACTTCTTGACAGTTTCCTCTCTCCAATTTTTAAAGCACTCTTTTTTAAATTTTTTTTTAATTTTACATACAGATATTTTGTCTGCATATTTGTGTAACATGTATGTGCAGTGCCTGTGGAGGTCAGAAGAGGGCAGCAGCACCCATGGAGCTGGAGTTACAGATGGTTGTGAGCTGTCATATGGGTGCTAGGAACAGAACCTAGGTCCTCTGGAAGAACAGCGATGCTCTTAAGCACTGAGTTACCTCCCAATCTGCAAAAAACATTTTTCATTCTTTCTTTGAGCCTTTCATGAGCAAACCATGATTTCTCCATTTTTCCATTTTGGGAGCCACAGTGTGACACTAAGCATACTGAAAGGCTAGGAAGCAGGGATGCGATAGGCATTTGCTTTGGAAAAGACAAGATAAAATGAGATTAGATGAGAGAAAGCCAATGGTAACTTCAAAAGTAACAAAACATCAAGGGAGGAAAAGATAGGAGGCTTGTGGAGGGGAAACTGGGAAGGGGGATAACATTAGAAATGAAAATAAATAAAATAACCAATAAAATAGTAACAAAACAAAACAAACAAGCCAACAAACAAAAAGGTCCATTTCAAAATTATTCAGCATCCTATATCATCAACCGTCACATTTTCTATTCACACATACTTAAACTAGTATTCTTAAAACATAAAATACTTTTATTCAATATGATTAAATATTCAGTATTTGGAGAGGTGGCTCAGAGATTAAGAGCATGGGCTGCTCTTGCAGGGAACCTGGTTTTGGTTTCCAGCTGATCTGTGCTGGAAATGCAAATATCTACAAATCACAGCTTTGAGTTTAACATGGCTCAGCTAAGAAGTGGGGTCTGCCCTCTGTATACTCAATTGTTGTTTCATGTTTCCTCAGAGCTTTCCAGTTTCCCTCAGATGATCCCCAGGTGGAATATGTTAAACACCACACCCCGCAGCAGGACTGTGTTGATACATAAATATTTGAAATCTGTGGAAGAACTTCAGAAGGATTACTTTCCAGGTAACTGCCATTTCTGGCCACTTTGGAACACGTTGAGTGTTCCCATATTTGGGGTGAGAAAGCCTTGATTTGAATGTCCATACAAACCACCTATGGAAAGTTTAGAGAGGGGCTGGAGCTATGGCTTAACAGTTAAAAGCACTGGCTGCTCTTTCAGAGGGCCATTTCCTCTTTCAGAGGTTTGATTCCCAGCACCCACATGACGGCTTATAACCATTACCACAATGGGTAAGTATGTTGCAATATAGTTTCAGAATCCAACATTAGCAGTGAGAATGAGTGCATTATCGCCATGAGCAAGCACAGGGCTGCGGGTGGACTATGCCCAGGAACATCTTGTTGTGACCTTTTTCATGGATTTTCTTGGTTCTTTTATTGATTACAAAATGTTTTTGAAACATTCTAGGGTTTCTGGATTTTTCTTGGTTTTAATTACTTCACTATTAAGCTTTTGCATATGGCAGGGACATAGAACAAAGATATAATTTAGTAAGTAATTATACCATGAAACTTGTGTAACTACCTAAATAAAATAAGTAACCAGAGCTTTTCAAATGATCTGCTGCCATTTCTTTTTCAGATTCTCTTTTTTTGATGGCTTTTGGAAAATGGCTAACATTTTTCTCTTTCAACCTCCTTCTCCTCCTCCTCCTCCTCCTCCTCCTCCTCCTCCTCCTCCTCCTCCTCTTCTTTCTTCTTCTTTTTCTTCTTCCTCCCCCCCCCTCCTTCTCACTCTGTCTGTCCTTCCTTTCTCTTTTTAATTTTTCTTTTCTTTTTTTTTTTTCAAGATAGGGTTTCTCTGTGTAGCCCTAGGTGTCCTGGATCTCAGAGTTAAAGGTGTTGCCACAATACCCACCACTTTTTTTTTTTCTATTTTAAGCAGTACAGTACACATTTTTCTACAAATAACTGACATGGTCTGAGGATAAATTCTGAGTAGTAACAATTGCTTATAAATTTAGATGGACATTCCCAAAGTGCAATCCAAAATAGATGCTCAGACCCATATTCACCAATGTGGTCTTACCATGGTGGCTTTCTTCTAGAAGAATCTTAGAAGCATTTTGTTGTATCAAAAAGAAAAGAAGAATCCAATATTTTGATGGCCAATATATTCAGTTAGTGAGCTGATTTGGAGAGAATTGTCAATTTTTAAAAAAGAATTATTTATTTATTTTATGTATATGAGTACACTGTAGCTGTCTTCAAACACACCAGAAGAGGGCATCACATCCCATTACAGATGGTTGTGAGCCACCATGTGGTTGCTGGGAATTGAACTCAGGACCTCTGGAAGCCCTGTCAGTGCTCTTAACCACTGAGCCATCTATCCAGTCCCAAGAACTGTCAATTTTACAATAGTAAATTTTCTTCTGGTTCAACATGGATTGTCTGGTTAAGCACACAAATCTTTTCTTCATTTTGCTAAAATGTAACAATGTATGATTTTAGTAAGGTGTGTGACTTATGAGACATTGAAGTACATCTACAATCAATGAAATATGGCATATATCCTAATTATTTCAAGGCTTTATAACATTGTTTTTTCATATGTTAATGTCATTCTTAGAGTGGGGTCTTTTACGATTCTAACTTATGATGGTGATCTGCCTATGTGCAGGAAAAGCTTAGTTCTTTCTTTCTTTCTTTCTTTCTTTCTTTTCTTTTCTTTTCTTTTTTTTTTTTGGTTTTTCAAGACAGTGTTTCTCTGTGTAGCCCTGGCTGTCCTGGAACTCACTCTGTAGACCAGGCTAGCCTCAAACTCTCGAACTCAGAAATCCGCCTGTCTCTGCCTCCCAAGTGCTGGGATTAAAGGCGTGCACCACCACCACCCGGCTAGTTCTTTCTTAATAAACTTCTTAATGTGAAAAGAAAAGGTAATTCTTAGTAACCTTTCCTATATTTATGAATTTTTATTTCTTATACTTGTACTTCACTGGTTAATTATTCTAAAAAATGTTAAATTAAAATCGTAGTAGAAAAAAATGTAGTAAGATACACTCTGAGTTCAGTCCATTTTAACCAAAGATAAATAATATTTCTCTTAGCCTGTAAAAATTTTACTGGTGTGTCCAAGTTGTCTGTGTATCCAGTTTATGGTACCAGCCATATGGTCAACTACCTGTCATTTTTCTTTAGAATCTGCATATTGCTTTCTATGAGTACTTTTAAAAATTAATTGTTCAGGGGCTGTAAAGATGGCTCAGCAGTTAAGAGCACTTGTTGCTCTTGCAGAGACCCTCATTTGATTCCTAGAACCCACATGATGGCTAAAGAACATTTGAAATTCCAGCTCCAGGAGATTAGATATCACCTTCTGGTCTTGGTAGGCATTGTATGCACATAGTACAGCAACAGTCATGCAGAAAAAAATCACCCATATGCCTCAAAAAAAAAAAAAAAAAAAGAGCTTCTCAAATCTCTTTCTCTGTGTAGCCCTGGCTGTCCTGGAACTCACTCTGTAGACCAGGCTGTTCTGGAACTCAGAAATCCGTCTGCCTCTGCCTCCCAAGTGCTGGAATCTTTTTTTAAAAAAAAAAAAAAAACCCAAAACAGCCAGGCAGTGGTGGCACACGCCTTTAATCCCAGCACTTGGTGAGTTCCAGGACAGCCAGGGCTACACAGAGAAACCCTGGCTCAAAAAACCAAAAACCAACCACCAAACAAAAAGTCATAAAAAACAATTAATTTTAAAAAATTAACTGTTTAAAATTCTGTCACTTGGAGTGTCTATTGTCCATCCGACTAAACACAGAAATAAGGACTCATCCTTGGCTCTATTTTGTACCTTGATTTGTAAATACAGATTTCTGTTTGAATTTTATTTTTATTGTTGTTGATATCTTTGTTTGTTTGTTAAAGACAGTCTCACTAGGTAGTCCTGGCTGTCCTAGAACTCACAATGTAGATCAGACTGGCCTTGAACTCACAAAAATCTGCCTGCCTCTACCTCCCAAGTGTGAATTTGATTTTCTAATAAAAGGATTCGTAGTTTAGGTTATATTTCAATCAGGACTTGTAATCCTCCAAAAGTTTTAGAAATAGATATACATAAAATATATATGCAACATATATCCAATATATCATTTATTAATAGTATACATCCAAAAAGTCTTTATATGTGTCTTGCATCTTTGTATATATTCATACATACAATATATAAAAATCTTGTAAAAGACCTTTAAACCTCACAATGAACCTACATAAAGTAGGCATTCTTGTTGTACAGTTCTGATGTTAGTATACCCATAGTTTCATGTAACCACCATAACAGTCAAAATACAAAACAGTTCTATCATTCACAAAGGAAACCACCTTCATGCTGCCTCTCCTGTAACCAGACTGCCCTAACTCATAACCTATGGCAGGTGTTGATTGATTGCTGCACTGGCCAGCATGTGGCTTTTTTCAAGGGTCCAGTTTGGCTCTCAAGTGCTTTTCTCTATATCCCCATCTCTCTTTCTTTGCCTCTCACTTTTGGAAACACAAACTGTGTAGAGTTATCCGGATGGACTATGGTGCTTGTTGCCTCCATGTTTACACAGGCTTCTCCTTTTTATAGACAGCCTCACTGTGTGGCTCTGGTTGGCCTCAAACTCATAGAGTTCCACTTACCTCTGCCTCGTGGGGGCTGAGATTAAAGACACATTCTACCATTCCCAGCTCATGCTTCTCCTTTTATTATCTCTCTATTCCAGCATCCTTCCTCTGGCTAATTAAAAGGCATCCTGGAGGCTCAGCCCAGCTGTCTCCTTTCTATAAAGACTTACAACTGTCTTTTATCCTATGCTGTACTTCCCACTAATGTTCACATAATCCAAGTGAGGCTCTTTCTTGCTTCCTTTGCTACTTTGTTCTCATTGTTGTCCCCTTTGATCGCAGCTGGTTATGGGCTCCTCCAGACTCAGGATTGCTTCTTTTTTGTTACTAATATAAAACTGATCATTCACATGTGGTAGGGCCCAAAGGTTGGCAGATGTATATCATGTAATGGTGAAGTAGAGTAAGACTAATTACTAGATATTGATTTGTTTAGTGATTTACTTAAAGCACTGCTTGTACCGCCTCTATGCCAAGCATGGCTTCACTTGCTACCTGAAACAGAATGACCTGGAGAAACACATGAAAAAGAAAACGAGTCCTGGCCCTTTAAATCCTGCTGACAGCCACATACTCTTCTATAAAATCTTGCTTGCTTGCTTGCTTGCTTGCTTGCTTGCTTGCTCACTCCACCTAGTGGTTTTAGAGTGTAACGTGTGATTATAGCCTGGCCTTGGGCTTGAAGGCTTTCCAGAGCTGTCCTGGCTTTCGTCCACTGGTGGCATCTCCTCTCTTCCACTCTCATTGGTGTTAAGTGCTTATCCAGAAAGATTCCCAGAGCAATGGTGATTATTAGCTTGTCTCTGATTCATTCTGATTCTTTCCTTGTCTAGTGTCACCCAACGGGATTACATATACTCCAGAGAGCGTCTACAAGGACCTCTTCTCAGAATACAAAGTTCTAAGACAATTAATAAATACAGAAATGCGCTGTTTCTCTCAAGGGATATTGATCTTCTCCCACAGCTGGGCTGTGGACCTAGGTCTTCAGAAGAGGCAAGATGTCATCTGTGACGCTCTTCTAATTTCCCTGAACAACGTCCCAATCCTGTACACCATTTGCAACAAGTGGGATCTGGGGAACAGGCACTATTCCATGACAGTCGCCCGCACCCTGAAGCAGAGGCTGGTGAACATGGGTGGCTACACTGGAAGATTAGGTATCATTCCCATGGTCTTACAGCTGGCTCCTGACCAAAGAACAAGGGATGATTTAGAAATGCCGGTTTACCCTGAATCCTATAACTTCACAACCAGGCAGCAGGTGGAAACTCTGTTGCAATCTCTTGTGGTCATCTTGTTTGGGTTCAGACCCTTGTTAAACGAAGAGTTGAACTTTGAGTCTGAGACTGTGGCCCTACTCACAGACCAACAGTATAAGTTGCTTAAGACGAACCTGAACGAGCACAGAGAGTTGTTTATTCATGGCTTGCCTGGATCAGGGAAGACCACTCTAGCTCTCATGATCATAAAGAAGATTAGGAATGTGTTCAACTGTCAAGCTGAAGATATTCTTTACATCTGTGAGAACCAGTCTTTGAAGAGGTTTGTGAGGTATGTAGCCTGACTCTATTCAATTCTTTCTGGTGGGCAATTTTAATGGGTGTGGCTTTCAATGGGTGTGGCTTTCACAGGCTAAGCTCTGAGTTGTTGCTACCATGCTCAGGAACTAACTAACTACTAATATTTCCCATTTACTGCAATGACTTGCTTTGCTTAGCTGAGCAAATCTGACTGTGTTTCTTACACTTTCAGCAGGCAAAACATTTGCCAGGCAGTGACACGAAAAATCTTTATGAAAAATACCTTTGATAACGTCCAACATATCATCGTGGACGAAGCTCAGAATTTCCGAACTGAAGACGGGAATTGGTATGCAAAAGCAAAAGCCATCGTTCAGAGAGGGAGAGATGGCCCAGGAGTTCTCTACATTTTTCTGGATTACTTTCAGATCAATCACTTGTGTTGTAGTGGCCTCCCTGAGCTCCAGCACCAGAAGCCAATATTGAAGCTCACCAGGATGCTTCGCAGCGGGGACAACATAGCCAACTACCTTCAAGATTTAATGCATCTAATCCAAAATAATCCTCCCCCGAACGTCCCACGAGAGGCCCTGACGATGGACGAAGAACGTGTGTGGGGTCCAGATGTCACAGGCAATTTAGAGATTACTGATGAGTTGAACTTGGAGCAGATGGCAATCTATGTAGCAGAGAAATGCCAGTGTCTTTGGAGGTCTGGCTATTACCCCACTGATGTTGCTGTTCTTTTCGCTAAAGCCAGAGATATAGAAAAATGTAGAGAAAAGCTTCTGCTAGCAATGAGGAGGAGGACCATGTCTCAGCTTGGTGAGGAGCCCAGTTCACTAGTGCAGGTCAGGGAGGGGCTGGATAGTCTGGGTAATCACATCGTGTTGGATAACGTCCACCGATTTTCAGGCATGGAAAGAAGTATAGTGTTTGGGATCATTCCAATGGGATTTGAGACAGCCATTTTCTACAATGTTCTGCTCTGTCTGGCTTCCAGGGCAAGGACCCATCTGTATATTATAAGGGCTGTGCTTTGATAGGAAGATGCTAGCTTTCAGTTAGCTAGGGTTAGTCTCTAGATGTCTTTGAAACTCTTTGATCTAAACATTTAAGCACCAAAACATTTCATGTGCAGTCACCTACTCAGGGCAAGCAAATATGGGGTGTGGGGGATTCAGACAGTAGGAAGAGATAGCAGAGCAATTAGCTGGCACTGATATTCTCTCTCTCTCTCTCTGTATGTATGTATGTATGTATGTATGTATGTATGTATGTATGTATATATGTGTGTATGTATATATGTCTGTATGTATCAAGAAGGATTGGTTGTTTGAGGACACATGTGGCATGAAGCAGGAAGGACGCTGTGGGGCTCAGGGAGGGGAGGGGCACAGATATTAGCAAAATACTGTGGTGCACAGCTTTAATCTCAGCATGAGAGAGACAGAGGCAGGAGGACCTTTGAGTTTTAAGCTAGCCTGATCTACAGAGTAAGTGCCAAGACAGCCAGAAATGTCAAGAAACAAATGCTGGGGAAATTCTGGCAGTAAATGTCATAACTTTTTTTTTTTCTCTAAAGTTTCTATTCATTAATGCTAGTTCTCAGGAGGCAGAGGCAGGTGGATCTCCATGAGTTTGAATCCAGCCTGGTCTACATAGTGAGTTCCAGCCAGCCAGGGATACATAGTGAGACTTTGTCTCAAAAATTTTTCCATACAGTAAAGAAAAATTTCCAAGATTAAAAGAAAACCGGACAAGGAATTTGACAGGAGGAGCACATAAGGAGTTAAATACTCCTACACATGGAGGATGGTACTATGGTAGCATGAGTGTCACATAACCAGGGTGTGTGATGACGTGCCGTTTGGAGAGAAAGACCTGGCCATGGCCATGATATGCTTGAACGTTTTACCTTGAGGTTCATTTCTAAGGAAATTACTCTGCACCGACAACTTGCACACATGTAAAACGTTTCTGGATAGACGTATAGAACTTTGCTTCTAGTAGCAGAAAGCACAATAATAGTAAACATCTATACAGACGGGCTGAAGGGAGTAACTTACGGAATGTCACAACACACCAGCATACCACGAAGCCGTAAAAAAGCCAGATCTCCCTTGTGTTTATGTGGGGCCGCCTCTAAGATGTTCTGTATTGTGAACGAAGTCTGTCCTGTGCCTCTAGAGTTGACACACACGCTTGCAGATGCATTCAGGATTTTTGAAAATAAACCTTAAAAACTGGCAGCAGTATTTGACTCTGGAGAAGGGAAATCGGTACCAAGGGAGAAAACCAGCTTTTGCTCTTTATGACTCTAGGTTCTCTACCCTGTGGTACGTGATGGAGTTTTGCTTTGCATGTGCTTTTTCTTATGAATGTAATGGATTTGTAAATAACTTTCTCAGTTTTTATCAACCTGTATTCTGGATAAACATTTCATAATCATTTGCATGTGCTTTTTCTTATGAATGTAATGGATTTATAAATAACTTTCTCAGTTTTTATCAACCTGTATTCTGGATAAACATTTCATAATCATAGTGGATATTGATAGTGGATAGTGAATAGGGGGATTTGAAAATTGTACAACATAATAGACTTTTACTATGTAGGATTTAGAAGTGATGACATTGTCATATTTGGTTCAAGCTTTTTTTTTTCTTTAAATAAAAGACATAAAATGTTGCAACTAAAACAAAACTTTTCTGTATTTTTTTACATTCTATTGCTTTTTCCCCCTTCCCTCAAGGACAATGACAATCAGGACTTTGGGATATTTGTTAGAGTTTTACACACACAGGTGATGGCATCAGACCACACTAGACAGTAGAATATAGTGAGGGTGGGAGGAAAGGCACTGGGAAGCCAAATAACTGGCAAATTGGTTTCTATGGCAACAGTAGTAATTATAAAGATAATAGAGGGCTGCGGAAATAGCTCAGTCAGTGGAGCGCTTGCCAGGCTGAGTTCAAACTCTAGAAACCATGTAAAGAAGTGGGCCATGGCGATGCATATGTAATCCCTGCTCTGGAGAGAATGGATACAGTTTCCTGCCCTACCTGAGTTTCTACTCTGACCTTCTGGTACCTGGATGTATAAGCAAAATAAACCCTCTCTGTGATGGTTTGTATATGTTCAGCTCAGGAAGTGGCACTATTAGAAGGTGTGGCCCTGAGTAGGTGTGGCCTTGCTGAAGTAGGTGTGTCACTGTGAGGGTGGGCTTTAAGACCCCCATCCTCATTCCTACATAAACCTGCCATTTCAGCCTTGCACTCTCTTGGTCCTAGGAGCCTCTCTTGGTCTTCTTGCCCTGTCTCTTTTAACCTCCCCTCTTCTTCGTCTCTTATACTCCCCTGCCTCCTCTCTTGTCCACGCTCAGTCTGGACCCTTCCAGAGGCCTCTGGCTGTGGTCTTCCTCATGTCTACAATAAAACCTTCCCCTCAACCTTCCCTAGAAGGTGTCTGTGGCCTCGTTTTCATTCAAGATCTAAGTAACATTAAATCCTTTATTTCCAGTGGAGTTTATCCACCACTTAACTCCCAGCCAGTTGCCTTTATAGACATTCCCTTGGGGAAGGTTAAGCTTAATCAATCCTATAGTGACTCCTGAGCAGGGTTCCAAGGCTGAGGCAACTGTGTAGTTTTCTTGGACTGGAGACAACAATCTCTGCTATTTCCTGGTACATAAGAGAGGATCCTCTGCTGGGCAGCGGTGGCGCACGCCTTTAATCCCAGCACTTGGGAGGCAGAGGCAGGTGGATTTCTGAGTTCGAGGCCAGCCTGGTCTACAGAGTGAGTTCCAGGACAGCCAGGGCTACACAGAGAAACCCTGTCTCAAACAAACAAACAAACAAACAAACACAAACAAAAAAAAACAGAGAGAGAGAGGGAGAGAGAGAGGATCCTTTGCCATTTCTGTAAAACATCTTGGGAAAATAAGAGAGAATGCTGTGAGCTTGAATTGTGGTAAACACAAAGCCAGAGTAAACACAGTAGAGAAGGATTTATTGCCTGCAGCAGATAAATAACACAGGAGTCATTTCCAAAGCAAGGCTCTTCTCAAACAAAAGAAGTCTGGGGTTTTTATTCAGGGGCCCTGAATCCACTCATATAGGGGTGAGCCTATCTTAGTTACTTTCCATTGCTGTGACAAAACACCATGACCAAGATTGTGTACACACACACACACACACACACACTCACACACACACACACACATACTTCAGAATCTCACAGTTTCAGAGTGTTAGAATCTATGACCATTATGGTAGAGAATATGGCAGCAGACAGGTGTATAACTTTAATTTTTTTCAAAACCTATCTTTTTTTTTTCTTTTTTCTTTTTGGTTTTTCGAGACAAGGTTTCTCTGTGTAGTCCTGGCTGTCCTGGAACTCACTCTGTAGACCAGGCTGGCCTCGAACTCAGAAATCCGCCTGCCTCTGCCTCACAAGTGCTGGGATTAAAGGCGTGCGCCACCACCGCCCGGCTAAAACCTATCTTTAATGATGGTTCTTAAACACTTTAACCTTCCTTCTAGCCCACTACCCACCAGAGGTAGTGGAAAAGAAAGGATCCGAGGGGAAGTGGATCTGTTTAGAAGTTGTTCTTTAGAGCAAAACCCATTTGTGTTGTCAGGAAATCAGTAGTTTAGTTCACAGGTCGGCAGCGGCAGCTCAGTCCAGTTGCAAACACCTCAGGGATAAATCAGCAGTCCAGTTCGGTCCAGTCAGGATAGCAGCAGTGGTGGCACAACCTATCAGGAAGAGCCAGGCCTCGGCCAAACTGGCACCAGTCAGCAGGAGGGACCAGGGCCAACAGGAATGCTAGGAAAAGTTTTCAGCTGTGTTTCTTTCAGAGAAGTGAAGATCAGCAAAGATATGAGACCAACAAGCATTGCACAGCTAGCTCTATAAGCAGGGCAAGCTCAGCCTCCATCACTGTCCATTGAATTCTATTTATACCCTCCAAACATCATGTGTCCTCCATGGGTCTTGCCTCAGCACATGAGTCTGACTTAGTAAAATTCCATGTGAGTCTGTCTCAGTTGACATCACTTGGCCAATCAGCCTATGTAGGACCATGAAAGGACAGCAGAGTTTCTGGTGATGCACTGGCTAAAAATTGCCAGAGACCCCAGGTGATCCTAAGGGACAGCATGCATTTCACCATGCTCCCAGACTCCAGGCCCTGACATGAGTCCAAAGACCTCCATAGAGTGGGGTCCTCCAGTCACATAGGACAACACCTCCTAGCCCTTCCACAGGTAGAGGACATGACTACATGTCACAGAGCCTCAAGACAGATCTCTGTATTAATGAGGTACCTAAAGGCCAGAGGGGTGTGGCCAATTAAACATTCCTTCTTAGACCCTCCTCCTTTCAAAAGGTAACACCTCAGGCCTGCCCTGAAAATACCAGGATATAGTTTTCATCCATTTTTCGCCATGAAAATAAATATTTTAAGACCATGGACTGTTTCTCTTCTTTGGGACCTGCTGTGGGGAACAGTGGAGAAGGTTTTCAACTACTGAGCCGCCTCCTAATCTCCCATAGATGACCTCTCTACGTTCTCAGCCACAGAGACCACCAACCCAAGCAAACAAGCCGAGCCAGCGTGACCCAGCCAAGTGAACGTGTGACCAAGACTCTCATCCCCACAGGACACAGCCAGAGCTCATCCCCCCGCCCCCCTCCCCAAGAGCTCTGGCTCCACGTGGGACCTTGGATTGTGCTCCCCACCCATGAGAGAAGTCCTGTAGCTTCACATAGCCCCATGTCCGCCTGGCGCCATCGTGGAGTGAACACAAATTCCTGCACCTCTGTCCCCAAGAGAGTCCCTAGCCACGTGGCAAGACAGAGGCAGGACCCACACATCAATCCAACAGGTCCCACGAGTACACTTCAATCCAACAAGCCTGAATCTGTGGAAGCAGCAAGAAGCCTTGGCATGCCTTGAGAAGTTTTTTAGTGAATTTTTCTCTATGGAGCTGCAACAAATGGAGCTCAACTCCTCAGTGTAAGTCGGACCAATACACGTGTGTCGTTAAGGAAGAATCCTTCATCACATGTCTTTTCACGTGCTTGTTTTAGCCGAACATCTTTTTACTTGTGTCTGCTTCAGTGAAAATTTCCTTCACTTGCCTGCCTTAGTAAAACATCTTTTCACTTGTGTCCACTTCAGGACAACACTCCTTCACGTGTTTGTCCCAACAAAACACCATCCAACACAACTGACTTTCCAGAGGACCCCTAGGTTTCCACTTTACGGGTGGGCATTTGTGATTACTATAGTTATGCTTTAGTTACATTTTCATTATTAAGACATATAAAGACAAAATCACCTCTAACCTGTAACTCCACTTCCCTGAGGACAGATAATTCCCTGTAATGCTGGGGGCTCTTCATGTAAGATAACAAGCCCTGTGTATTCATTTCTCAAAAAAAGCATGGTGGCACCAATTGTACAGGATGTATATGCTTGGTCACATGTAGGCAGGAAGTCAGAATGTATGTTTGTTGCTGATTGGATGAAGGTGGGAAATATGTATCCTTGTGGGGTTTGTTTTTATAAGCCCATGTCTAAGGGCCATATATATGCTCTACTCTGCCTATGTTAAGGTAGGCCAATTTTTCCCAAGTTCATTCTCCACACGAAGATCTTGAAGACCTTCTGGGTCTGGCAGCTGAAGGCCTATACAGCAGCTGAAGATGCTATGCTGTCCTGTGTGACAGCTGAAGACCTATGGCTTCTGCCCCACAACAGAGCCATTGAGATCATGGCAGCCTACTAGAGTAATAGGCCAGGTAGCTGGTTAAGTCCCTGTCATTTCAATCAATACAGAGGCCATTTGGTTTATACTTCCTGCTATAATTTATCCTTCTGTGATTCCTGGTGATGTTGGTAGCTAACTGTAGCTTTGCCAGTTTGTCAGCCACAGGCAGCCAGATTCTCCTTCAAGGTTACAGGTCCCTGGTCTGTGTATATCATATATGAAAACCAGGCCTTGTCTTTCTAGAGCTATTAGGTCTCCTGATTAAAAAGGCAAACTCACAGACTGGTTTGCCTTGCTGACAAGCTTCTTATTAAAGGATAAACAAGTTCCTGGTGATGCCAAGGGTCCAGAAGGTGCTGCTTGACAAAGTTCCGGTGCTCAGACAACCTAGACTGAGTCCCCACTGCCCTTGGTGGACTTTTGCTACACATCTTTTGCTGTACTTATATTTCTCACTGTTAAAGGTCTCTCACCAAAAAGCTAGACCTGGAATAACAAAAAGCTAGTGTAAACAAAAAATAAAATTAATGAAAGTTCCCCGGAAAAAAGTTATGTAGAAAAATTGAGTCTTTCCTAAGAACTTATTGCTTACATAAACATTTAGATCATTAAAGAGTATTTGTTAGTAAGCATGAGAGGGCTTGAGAAGAATTATTACAGAAGAAAAACTAATTCTAGAAGTTGGCAAACTGTAACTGAATCACTAGGTTTTTTCTATGTTTAACTTTAGAAACAAGGAACTTGTATGAGTAGAAAGATTTTGATCATTCAGTTAATGACAGGCCTTGGTACCTTCCTGAAGGCAAAAGTAAGCCGTTTTAGGAATCCTGATGTTCTTCTGTTCTTTACAGAATAATAATAAGGCTAGGAATCGTATCAATACAAAGATTCGTGACAGAGACATAGAGGAAAACTTCTTGGCTCAGTGAACTACCTGCCCTCCTGAACAGACTTGTCAGACCAGAACTTTTCTGATGGACTGCCTTTGCTTAAGCAAGAGGCTGCACAATATTTTAAGAATCAAAGAAAAAGTATAATGATCTTATGCCAAATATTAATAAAATATAGAAGAAGAAAAGGAAGAATTAAAGAAGGGTCAGAGATTTAACTTTTGTAGAAAGCCAAGTTTGATATGATATGTAGTAGGAAATATCTTTTGATCTATTGATCTTATGCCAAACTGAAACAGAGTCAAATTCAAACAGAATCATCCTGTCTAGCACTTCTGTAACCACAAGGCTTTATGACACACATCTTAGGGAAGAAGATGTTGAGTTTAAAGAAAACTGATTTTATCATAATGTTAATTTTTAGTTCTCATAATATTGCTGTTTGCTTGCTTTGTTCTTCTTTCAATATTCTTATGTAACCAAGGAAGACTTTTGAACAAAATGCATTTTAAAAGCTGTATAATCAATGAATAAAATTTCTGAGAAAATGATTTTTACCTATAAATAATGTCTGGAAGAGACACCTGTTGTCAGAGTAGGAGAAGCCATACTGAGATGCGCTCCCTCTCCATCCCCATCTCTCATGAAACGAACGATGTCCTGTATCTGATCCTTCCCTTTGACACTCTTGCATCCACCCTTCTTCAGGGCATGCCCTCAGTCAAGGCTGGTCCCCTGCAAGCTTTAGATATAACTTTATACTATTCCTTTATTGAAAGGAACTTACTTTGCAGTGACTGCTCTCAGTAATCAACCACCTGTGTTTCATGGTATTTGATCAGATAAAAAAAGTTTTTAAGTTTATGTAAGTTCTGAGGGTCTAAGAAAGTGTTCTAAGGTATGGAAAGGTCTGAGGATGTGAGGTACTGGACTATGCTACCAGACAGAAAACCTGATAAGGTCAAAGTGGAATAATTCAGGAACCCTGGCAATTCTCATAATTTAGAATGGTAGGTGTTTAAATCTACTACTGACCAGGTTCATGTCCTGGAACAAGTGACCATGACACCACATGGAGAGGACTGTGACAATCAGTCATGCAGGGGCAACACTCGAAGCCCCTCCACATACAGGTGAGGTATTCCTAACATCTCAGACAAGCCAATATAAAGCATCTGCCCTTAGACCCCAACCCACCCCAAAACGTTTATAAGATCCTATCTACAAGGAATAAAGTGCATGAGTTATTTCACTGAAGATTGTCTTACAGTGCCTGTTTTATCCAGCTGTAACACCCTAAGGGAAGAGTATTTTCTCCCAAAACTTTCCTTGTTGGAAGTTGCTCTAGCCTCCTGCAGCCACTTCCTGCTCAGTGGCCCTGACCTTGCCTCCTAGCTGCCCCCTGCATCCCACTGCCTGTCACTGACTCAGCGGGCAGCAGCAGCTGCAGAAGGGGCCAGCAGCCCACCTTGCCTTGGAGAGCTGCTACTTTTTGGCCGCTCCAGACAGGCCAGAACCTTTCAGATCCCCACTGATAGCCCCTGGTAGGCAGACCAGTATTGTTAAGCCCAGGTTGCAAAAACTCCAAAGAGACCACCAAGAACCACAACTCCAATGCAAGCATATGAGAATCTTTATTCAAACTCCAGCTCAGGCCACAAACCTTCCAATACAAAAGGATAGGAGAGCATCCCCGAGGTCTAGGGGAAGGGGGTTTATAAAGGAAAAAACAAACAAACAAACAAACAAGCAAACAAACAGCAAGCAGAGGTTTCCAAGTCTTGGAACTACATTTGAGAATAAAGGAATGTTGATCTTTAAGCTAAGTGGTTTACAGCACCTTCTTAAACCACAAGGAGGGAGCATACACCAAAAAGGAGCATCTTCACCTGGGAACAGCTAAGGTTTTCTTAGCCCACTCTGTTGTTATCAGCTAGCTGCAGCTCTGCTGTGTCTATTTTGAAGCTGCCAGGAACATTTCATGATTTTCTCAGACCTCAAGGGTGGGGGCCATATTTCCCAAGGGTGGGATCTTTGTCTCTCCTCTGGTCTTGGGGCTCTTCCCTTCACTCAACTACCAGGACTATGGGCTTCAGAGTTCCAAATGTAATATTTCCTTTAAGTTCCTAAGCTTTAACTTCTGTCTGTAGTTATATATGTCACAGCAGTTTCAATTGGCTGACAGATGCCATCCAGGAATCAGCTGCAGACTACAAACTATTCCAAATACCTGCAAGCCCCGGACTTGCTGAAAGCTGATGTGAGCCTGAACGGCCAATTCGATTGCTCCCTGTCTCTTCATCTGGGTCAGCAAACCAGCTGCTTCCCATAAATGCCTCATTCCATGAATGCCCCTTGACTGAATCCCTTCTTAATCTTTGACTAACATCCCATGTTGACAACATTTTAATTTGACAAGAGCCTTGCAGGAAAGGTCATGGCAAGCAGGGGAGTTTTTCTGGAGATGGCCCACTTTTTTGCATGGCTTTGCTGAGGGAGCTCTGAAAGATACGGATCCCAGACACTTCATCTTAGGATTGCTTCTCGATGTTGATATGCCATTCCTACTACATTACATAACTCAAATGAATCCTGAATATCACCCTATTTGGCAAATTTCCTGCAGATCAATCTGAAGATGTACTTTCATATAATAATGCTGTTTAGATGAATTGATGATTTCATAGTTTCTGATGATGATTTTATAGAACTTCTGAATTGATTCAAGTAATTTTAAGCCCCCTCTAGAATAAAAAGCTGCAAATAGAATTCTGTGTCACCAGCTAATTGAACTAGGAAAAGCAAATAGGTTTGGAATAAATTTAAGACCTAGGAAAACCTTCCTTTTAGGTTAGGACTGAGGCTACTAATCTCAGTAATTAAAGGTCACAAACTGGTAATGAGAAATTTATTGTAGGTATAAGGACAGAAAATAAATCATTGAGTTTATCTATACAAGACTTTAAAATAATAAGACACAAGGCAGAGGTTTTGTCTCTTGACAAAACCTTACTAACTTGTGACATGAAAATTGTTGCTTTAAACTTATAATGAACTTATGGCACTAGATTAGATCCCAATGTGAACAGGTTCTCACCATAGAGTCAAAGTTATGCTTTGTGTTTAAATTACTGTGATTTAGAGATCTTTAAAACAAAAATGTTTCTAACCAGTAAGCCTCACTTACCCAAGGACAGATAATTTCTTGGAATTCTGAGACTATTCATGTAAGATAACAAGCTAGTGTTTTCACTTCTTCAAACAAGCATGGTTGCACTAATTGCATAAGATGTGTGCTTGATCATACACAGGCAGGCAGAAGGTATGTAGGCAGGAGATACAAAGGCAGAAAGCATGTCAGGATGTATGCTTGCCCCAGATAGGACGACAAAGGTGGGAGGTATGTAGCCTTGTGGGTTTTGCCTTTATAAGCTCCTGTCTAATGTAATTTAGGGTCATTCTCTGGGAATCTCAGGTATGGACCTGGCCAGTATTTAATAAAGCTTGCTTCAAATTTGCCTTAAAATTGTGTAGTGGTCTTATTCTTGTTCAGTGGGACTAACAAACAATGCAGAAGCAGCAGCTGAGAGCATACATCTTAATCCACAAGCATAAGGATAGAGAGGGTTAACTGAGAATGGCTTGGTTGTCGTCTTCTTCTTCTTCTCCTTCCCCTTCCCCTTCCCCTTCCCTTTCTCCTTCTTCTTGTTCTCCTCCTCCTCCTCCTCCTCCTCCTCCTCTTCCTCCTCCTCCTCCTCCTTCTTTTGTTTTTTGAAATAGGTTTCTCTGTGTAGCCCAGGCCATCCTAGAACTCCCTCTGTAGATTCTCTGGCCTCAAACTCAGAGATCCACCCATGTCTACCTCCTTAGTGCTGGAATTAAAGGTGTATACCACCACCACCTGGCTTGGCACGGGCTTTTGAAATCTCAAAGCCTACTCCCAATGTGACACATCTCCTTCCGGCTATAATTCCTAATCTACTTCCAAACAATTCCACCAACTGCAGACCACACATTCAAATCTGTGAACCCATGGGTCCTTTCTCATTCAAGCCACCTAGAGGCCTACTCCTGAGCATGCTCAGTTAAGGAGTACATACCTAAGCATGTTTCTTTTAAGGTCATAATTGGAAAATAAAAAGTTTGTAGAGATTTTTGTGTGCATTTAGTTCAAAGTTATGGATCACATATGTCATATTATTGTGATGAACGGGAATACTTCTGGGCTGTTCTACTAGAATCACACAAAGTTTTGACTGAAAATAGATGAATTATTGTTACAGGAGTCTGCCATGAGGGTGCCTGCCTTGCTTAACAAGGTACACCTTGTTGTTGAAAGAATTTACGTCTGAGTTTATTCAGACTTTAGCTGATCTCATTTGTATCTTAAATCCTGGTTGCTGTCAGCTGGCATACTGGCAGGCTGCTGGTCAACCTGGGTCTCACTTGCTCTTGGCCAGGGATGATGGTTAAGAGGTATGTATCTGCATCCCCACTGGCAGAAAGGGATGCCACTATCCCTTCCCCAAGAAGGTGAGTGTTTCTGCAGGTCCAACTCACAGTCCACCACTGAAGTAAATGTAAGGTACAGACAGGATTCTTATCTGGACTTATCTGGAGCTGAAGCCTCAGATGGGAGGAAAAAAAAATCTGCCTTTTCTGAAATTCATAGCCTGTAACACTATGTTGTCTTTCTGTCTCATCTGGATAATTGTCAGTTTTCTCTTTTAACAAACAG
>NW_021621077.1:0-2925 GCF_004785775.1 Grammomys surdaster | reverse complement strand
GATAATTAAGGAACATAAGTAGCTTTACTGAGGTTCTGGGTTAAACTCTTTTATTTTGTTTTGTTTTTGTTTGTGTTTTTTGTTTTTTCAAGACAGGGTTTCTCTGTGCAGCCCTGGCTGTCCTGGAACTCACTCTGTAGACCAAGCTAGCCTTGAACTCAGAAATCCATCTGCCTCTGCCTCCCAAGTGCTGGGATTAAAGGTGTGCACCACCATTGCCTGGTGAATTAATATCTCTTAACAACTTTTTGAAAATTATTAAAATTAAACCATTTTTTTTGTATGTGCACCTACAAGCCAGAATATGGCACTAGATCTTACTACAGACGGTTTTGAGCCACTGTGTGGTTTTTGAGAATTGAACTCTAATACTTTTAGGTGTGAGTCTAGCTTTGACAGCTGAATCATCTCTCTAGCTCTCAACTATCTATTTTTATTGGAATTTTCTGTGTCACAATCTGTTTAAGATACACCTGAGGTCTCAAATATTGAAAAGCTATTATCTTTGAATCTTTTCTGGAGCAACAAGCATTTAAAATTTTAAAGCTCGTTATGAGAGCAAATGCTTGTAGTAAAACTCCATTAGAGAGATCAGCCAATAAAATATACAATGAATAATATATATTGAGAGATTTAAATGCCATATATATATGTGCACAGTGGGATCCAAAATGGCAGACAGCTGGGAAAGTAGGATTCTTAAAATTCCTGGTCAGGCAGATCTCTACAGCACATGGACAGTGGGATCCAAAATGGTGGCCGTACTGGAAACCACGATTCCCAGGATTCTCATGGACATGGATCTTGCTGGCGCATGCAAAATGACATCAGACCAAGATGGCGACTGGACAGGAGACAGAGAACGTCAGTGTGCACCCGAGGCAACCACGCCACAGACATCGCAGCCGCCACGATCACCCGCCCCGGTTGCAGCTCAACTGTGGAGTCTGAGCCATGGGAGTGACCGCGAGCTCGCAGGTACCCTCACTTCAACTTTGTATCAATTATAAAAATTTTTACCAATAGGTGATAGCTATATAATCAACTCGAGCCATTCCTCCCTGTTCCAATAAAACCATTACTTGTCCTTAAAAAGACAGCCTAATATCAACCACCCAGTCCACAAGCACAGGGAATTGGGGCGCCGACTCTTCATTAACTTCTTCAAACTGAATACGGGCAATGAGATAACAGAAGTGGGTCCGGCATGAGGAGGGTGAATTGAGAAGCCTCTGACATCTATGTCTTCACTGCATTGAGCTGAAATTCCAGGACATCAGAGGTTCAAGCAGGTCTGCTCAGCTTGCTTGATGAGTAGATACACCAAGGATGTTTATTGTGCAATATACCATTCTATCAACAAATTTTAGTATCAAGAGAATTTTGTGTTTCAATTCTGGAATCCTGTCTTCTGGCGGCCTGCCTCTGTCGTGTCTAATCCATATAATTCTGGGAGGTAGACATATCTTAATTGTCTCTTCTGAAAACACACAGACAAAACCTTTTCCCCTAAACAGGATTTCCTTCAGCCAATAACAACAACAACAACAACAAAAACCCCTTTATCTTGACCTCTTTTGGAATCAAGATAATGATTTTGTTTGATTCTCTGGAATCTAGTCTCTGGAGGCCTGCCCCTGTCATGTCTAATCCATATAATTCTGGGAGGTAGAAATACTACATTTAATTGTACTGAGGAAGAGAACTCTCCCTGCCTGGCATTGGGGACTTCAAGAGGATTCCCCGGTACCTCCCTGGGAGGTTTTTTGGCAGGGCATTGCCCCATTTGTCTGTTGTTGCTCTACATTCCCTAGTCAGATGTAAGCCTTTGCCACATCTTTGACTTATTCCAGAAGGCATAGGCCTCCCTTTTGTATTACTTTGGGTTTTCCCGAATTCATTTCTGAGATGAGCCCATTCACCACAATAAAAACATTTTAAATCTTGAGTCATTGCTAGGTGTTAGTGGCAGCTTCTTGTATTACCATCCTATCAGCTGAGCAAGATCCAGCATCAGCTGTGTATCTGATCCACTCATCAGTTGATGCTGACCTTGCCTTCAGTGGTCTGA
Source organism: Grammomys surdaster (assembly GCF_004785775.1). Classification (NCBI taxonomy): domain Eukaryota; kingdom Metazoa; phylum Chordata; class Mammalia; order Rodentia; family Muridae; genus Grammomys; species Grammomys surdaster. The sequence continues at coordinate 854 of NW_021621077.1, read as the reverse complement.
CTGTTTCCTTGCATTCAGCATTTGAATTTTCAAAGGCTAAAGACTGGATTATTGCCTTTCTTGCTGCTGAATCTGATACACTCCTTTCCACAGACTTTGAAAAAGTCAGGGGAGGTTTCTCTTACACCTTGTTGACTTGAGTAAATGGTTCAAGTCTTTTCCCTGATTCTGCAACTTTGTCCCAGGCCTTTAAGGCTGACAATCGACAGAATGCCAGAGTTTCTTTATCATATACAGCCTGCACCTCTACCTCAGCAAAGTGACCCTCACCAAGCAGTTGCTCTATGGAAATTTCTCTTCCCCTGGCTCTAGCTTGTCATGCTATCTACCTCACCCCATCTCTCTACTGAGCAAACCATTGTAAATTTGCAGCAGGTTCTAGTATTTCTCTTGCCATATCTTTCCAGTTTTAGGGAATTATTTGAATTTTAATACCCCAAGAAGTCAGGATTTGTTTTACAAATGGCAAATGCATTCGAAATTCAGTGACACTTTCCTTAAATTTTCTCAGATATAGCACATTGACGGGTTGCAATTCAAATTCCTGATAACCCTGTGGAGGTCTTTGTTATATATTAACTGGATAGACTAAACTTTGCTTTTTAATAATTCTTGGCTGACATTCTCTAGTTTCTTCTGTCTCTACCTGAGTATTTTCTTCAACTAAAATTTTAAATTCTTCCCTTAAGGTCTGTGACCATGCTTGATATCTCTTCTTTTGTCACTCTTCCTGTTCCTTAAGTTCCTGTAGTCTCTGTTCAATGTTCTGCCTCCAAATTTTGAATTTTTCCTTATGTTGTAAATCCAATATTTTGCTGTCCATTTTATTTTGAATAATTGTAAAAGGTTATTCT
>NW_021621076.1:0-1659 GCF_004785775.1 Grammomys surdaster | reverse complement strand
TTTATTTTTTTCTATTTCCCTCCATGTGCCTGCAAATTCATGATGTCAGCTTTTCCTAACAGCTGAGTAATATTCCACTGTATAAATATACCACATTGCTTTACCGATTCTTCAGCTTATGGACATGTAGGTTGTTTCCAGTTGCTGGCTATTATGAATACAGCAGCAATTAACATGTTTGAGTAAGTGTCCTGGTAGGATGAAGCATTTTGGGAATCAGGTGTCTGTTGTTATGTCCCCCTCTTGATTTCTGATTTTGCTAATTTGGATATTCTCTCTCTGCTTTTTAGTTAATTTGGATAAGAGTTTGTTGATCTTAGTGATCTTGTCAAAGGATCAATACTTTGTTTCATGGGTCTTTTTGTTTTGTTCTCTTTCTATTTTGTTGATTTCCACCCTGAGTTTTATTATTTCCTGCAACCACTTCTTTTGGGTGTCATTTCTTCTTTTTTTCTAGAGCTGTAAGGAACTGCGGACTGAGAGGACATTGTTCAGACTGCTCCATTAAAGAATATAGGAGTTTTTTGTGAGGTGTGATTAATTTACTGGTTTTTCTCTTTGTGTTGGAGTTTTCCTTCTATTATCCTCTATAGGGCTAGATTGGTGGAAATGTATTGGTTTTATTATAGAATATCTTGGTTTCTCCATCTATGGTGAATGAGAGTTTTCCTGGATATAGTAGGCTGGCTGGCATTTGTCTTCTCTTAGGGTCTACATGACATCTGTCCAGGATCTTCTGGCTTCACATTTTCTGTTGAGAAGTCTGGTATAATTCTAATAGGTCTGCCTTCATAACATTACTTGGCTGTTTTCCCTTACCGAGTTTAATATTCTTTCTCTCTCCTGTGCATTTAGTGTTTTGATTATAATGTGATGGGAGGAATTTCTTTTCTGGCCCAATTTATTTGGTGTTCTTTAGGCTTCTTGTATGTTTATGACCACCTCTTTGGTTAGGGAAGTTTTCTTTTATGATTTTGTGGAAGATATTTCCTGGCAGGTTGCACTGGGAATCTTCCCTCTCTTCTATTCCTATTATTCTTAGGTTTGGTCTTTTCACTGTGTCCTGGATTTCCTGAGTGTTTTGGGTTAGGAACATTTTGTGCTTTGTATTTTCTTTGACTGTTGCATCAGTATCTTCTGTGGTATGTTGTACACCTGAGATTCTCTCTTCTATCTCTTGTATTCTATTGGTGATGCTTGCATCTGTAACTCCTGATCTCTTTCCTAGATTTTTTCAGTCTCCAGGGTTGTCTCCCTTTGTGTTTTCTTTAATGTTTCTATTTCCATTTTTAGATCCTGGATTGTTTTATTCCATTCTTTCACCCATTTGATTGTGTTTTCCTGTATTTCTTTAGGGGATTTATGTGATTCCTCTTTAATGGCTTCTACCTAGTTACCTGTGTTCTCCTGCATTTCTTTAAGGGAGTTATTTATGTCCTCCTTAAGGTCCTCTATCTTCTTAATGAAATGGGATTTTAGGTTGGAGTCTTGCTTTTCAGGTTGGTTAAGAGCATCCAGGACTTGCTGTGGTTGGAGAATTTGGTTCTAATGGTGCCAAGTGGCATTGGTGTCTCTGTTCCTTATGTTCTTGCACTTACCTCTCACCATCTGGTTATCTCAGGTGGCCTTACTGTCTCTGACTGGATCCTGTCCCTCCTG
>NW_021621075.1:0-2448 GCF_004785775.1 Grammomys surdaster | reverse complement strand
AATTGTATCAGTATATTATCTGGAATATCCAGAAATGCAATGGTGATTAAAAAAAAAAGAAGGCTTTGGTGTTGGGCCTTTAGCATTTGGATTGTGGGTGCGGCTTCCCACATCACCCTCTTCTGAGCACACTGAGATCTTTCAGTTTCATCAGTTCACACACCTCTTTTCCTAGTGCATCTATTACTTTTGTCTTTCCATGTGGGCTTCAGGTATGAGAATGTTCACTTGCCTTGCTCCTCCGTGTCTCTCACAGTCTTTTCTGGTCTTTCATTACTTTTTCTGTTGAAGCCTCCTCTAGTTTGGTAACCCGGTCTCCTTCACTTATTTCTTCTTCCTCCTCATATTCTACTTAATCCATTCTATGAGTTCCTAATTTCAGATCTTGTAGTTTCTGATTCTTGTGTGTACATTTGTGTATGTGTGTTTTAAAAAGACTCCAATAGTTAAAAATCCCATTTTTCATCTTCTTCCCTATTTTCTTTCATAAATTAAAATTACTTTAGTCTCTTTCTGAATAGTCTGTGGATGTCTTTCTATTGCCTGTTTGTCTTTTGGGTCTTAGTAATTTGATATTTTTCAAAACAAGCCACCTGACACATTTCAAATTTCCTATAGTTGAAGTTGAATTTAAGAAACTACAACTCCAGTAGAAGAACAACACAGGCTAGCCTGACCAGCCAGTTCTCCTAGAGACTAGACCACAAACCATGGAGTGAACCAAAATGATCTTTGGCTCCAGATACATATATATCAGAGGATGGCCTTGCCAGACAGCAAGGAGAGGGGAGGCTCTTGGTCCCGAGGAGATTTGATGCCTCAGAGTAGGGGGATGCTGGAATGGTGGATCGGGAGAGTGTTGTTGGGTGGAAGAGCACTCTCATAAAGACTAAAAGGTGGGGGAAGATGATGTGGGATGGGATAGTTGAGGGGGAGTAACCAGGAAGTGGAATATCATGGGATGGGGAATGGGTAGAGGGTATAACAGGGAAGTGTGTTATCATTTGTGATGTAAACAAATGGAATTATTAATAAAAATTTAGAAAAGAAAAGAAACTTCACTTAGGTGGCTGGGGAGATGGCTCAGTGGTTAAGAACACTGACTGCTTTTTCAGAGGTCCAGAGTTCAATTCTCAGCAACCACGTGGTGGCTCACAATCATCTGTAATGGGATCCCATGCCTTCTTCTGGTGTATCTGAAGATGGCGATAGTGAACTCACATATATAAAATAAATAAATCTTAAAGAAAACAGTGTTAAAATATAGACAAGGAAGTTAGTCTGCATAGCTTCATGGAGTGGTGCCTTCAGGGACCATATTTAGGAAATGAGAGGTTTGAAGGCATTGGAGGTGAGTTCAGCTAGAGCTTGAGAAGTGCCATCCACTATGAAGAAGAGGAGCTGTGTGACCTCTCCTCATGCAGCTGTAAGAGCACTGTGCAGTCACACTGGTCTTCCTTCTTTAACAACTCCAGGGGCCCAGTGGCTTTTCAGCTCCATGCCACCAATATACAGATCATGTGTCTCTCTTATTCCTCTCTTGTTCCTTGACTTGTAATCTGAAAATTCAAGAGTTACCAGGAAAATCATCATCTATACTAGGATTTACCCAGTTATCCAGGTACTCACTGAGGACCCACTGAGCAGATACTGGTGTCTCCTGTGTGCTAGGCACATATATTCATAACCCAAAGAAGTATGTTCTGTTATATCATCTCCATGGTTTTTACAAGCACAGAAACAGAGGTAGAGCTAGAGTGCTCAGTGGAAGGTATCAGGGCTCAGGTCCGAACTCAGGATATTTTTCAAACACTCCAGCATCAAAAACAACTTTTTCCCACAGTGACTGACAGCATGGAGGGCTGCAGTACTACTCAGTTTCCCACTGTATTACATATAGATTCTATAATGTACCTTTCCATTTTGCTTGCTGCAAGCTCTGCCTTACATGGTTGTTGAATTTATTTAAACATTTCAAAACAGATTATTATTCTTTATATTAGAACACTGAATAATGGTCAAGATGAACTGAAATGATTTAATATTAATCAATGAAAGACATAATCGGTATTAGTGATGAATCATGTTACATTTAGCTTCTACTTTCTCCTTGCACCAAAAATTAGAGAATTTGATATTGATTCTGATTTACATGTTAGAAAAAATTGTAGGACTTTCAATAACTACTGAGTGCATATATTCATATACCTGTTCAGAAGGTAAGTAAAGCTCAGCTAGGTAGCAATGTGTTTGTATCTGGGATCATAAGGAAATTGCTGTGGTAGCAGTGTGGTTAACATAGTCAGGTTCTGTAAGGTAGGACTTCCTCATGGTATTTCCCTCATTGATAGTGGAGTTTCATTGAGTTCAGCAAATTTGATGTGTTTAGACTCAGGCTGTCTGTCCTAGACTTGTCAGAAATCTTGACATGTGTTCTGAATATTTAAT
>NW_021621074.1:0-2294 GCF_004785775.1 Grammomys surdaster | reverse complement strand
ACAAGACAGACTTCAAAGTTTTGTGAGCATTGCTTCAGTCTGCAAAATCACTGTTGCTGTTTTAAAATCCACATCTCAAATATTAGTTTCTAATATTACATTTTAAAGATATTAGGTTGGTTTAGTGTTTGGGTTTTTTGGTGTTGTTTGATAGGTTCTCAAATGGATGTTTTCTTGTCGTCTTATCTCCTGTGGCCTATTATGGTTACTGATACCAAAACCATCTTAGAAACTCCTACAAAGAAGCAGATAAAAGAATACACAATTTAAAATGTATCTTTGTCCCTGTAGGCTCATTCTCCAAGAGGTTTTTTTTTCCCCTCTGGTACATATTTAATTAAATAAAATGCATAGTGCTTAGCAGTTGCCATTTTGACATATTCTATTTAAGGTTGATTACATTTTCTGATATTTGTGAATATTTGTATTAAAAATAGTGAAAGGGCTGACTGAAGTTGGGCAGAAAGCAAGTATTCAATGACTAACTTTCAGGAAGGCTGCACAACAACTTTATTGTCTAATGGTAAAGGTTTAAACTGATTGCTAGAACATCTCTGGAAAGTAACTTCTGCATTCTAACCTGCAATTATTGTCATCAGAAGAGAAAAGATATGCAAAGATATTTCTGCAGAAACACCTACATATTAATCGGCATAGTGATTGAAAATTAGTAAAAGCTACTTAACAATTTATATTTAATAACAACAATTTAATGCTATCCACCATAGGGATTGGTTAAATAGAAACATTACATCGCTACGGTGGTGTGGCAGGAATACTGGCACACAGTATCCATCCTATTGTTTGTTTTCAATCCAAAGAGCCTGTATTGTATGGCATAACATATGTTTCATTCATAATACTGAATTTCCTAGCTCCTAGTTCAGAAAACTATGGCCAATGAGCTAACAGCAGAGGACCTCAGGTGGAACTTTCAAGTGGTAGAATTGCTGGCTAGATCCAGATGCCTTTGTTGACTGACTGACTGACTGACTGACCTTGATTTTTTGAGCCAGTCTCACTGTAGTCCAGGCTGACCTAGAACTTTGGATCGACTTTCCTGCCTCTGCTTCCTGTGAGCTGGCACTGCAGGCATTCTAGTCCCCAGGGAAAACTAGATATCTTGATCACTAAGATGATGGCTTGGACTGCCACAGCTGTGTGGGACTAAGAGAGGACAATGAAGGGACTAAAATTCTGACATCTTTGAACCATTGTCCCAATGCCAGAAACCACATTTCTCTGATATATGAAGGAAACAAAATTATTATTTATACCTGATAAACTCTGATTAACAGAGGAAGGCAAAAACAATTCCTGACGCAGATGCGAGATTTTGCAAACATTTAAAAATTGACTTTCTGCAAAATATAATAATATTCTAAATTGGGAAGTCAGGCTGTAAAACTGTATGTTTTGTTCATAAAATATACATTACATATAAATAATTAAGATTGTAAAATTCATTAAAATGTTTGTAGTTGGGTTTCTGAGAACTGGGTTATTTATTGCTGTTTATACGTTTTATGTTTTAAAAACTTTCAACTATGAGAGTTTTTTAAAAATCAAATGTATTTTATTAATCCTTTGAGAATTTCATGGAATATATTTTGATCATATTTTGTCTCCTATTTTTCCCCCAGTTCTCCCAGATGCACCTCACCTCTCTATCCCTTCCCAACTTGATGTCTTCTTGATGTCTTAAAAAGGTTTTTTATTGACTGAGAATTTCATACATGCTTTGACCAAGTCAGTCCCTGGTTTCTTCCCTTCCCTTCCCTTTCCTTCCCTTCCCTTCCCTCCCCTCCCCTCCCCTCCCCTCCCCTCCCCTCCCCTCCCTTCCCTTCCATTACCTTCCCTTCCCTTCCCCACCATTCTTCCCTCCCAATTTTGTGTTAATTGAGAAGCTAGTGACAATTGATAAGAGAATCAGTTTTCTTTAAGGTGTGACCCTTGAGAGTATACCCATGTCTTGGAAGATGGCCCTGCATCCATGCACATCCTGGCAGCACTAAATGAGCTCAGTGGGTTTAAAAGTATTTTTATAAGATTGCCCAACATGTTCATAATTGCAGTGCATATACATTAGTCAAATGTACTCTTTTTTTGGGGAAAAAAGAATACGTGGAACAAAGTACATTATAGACGTATTACTCTTTAGTCATATTCATTTGCACTTATGGTGTCTGTCTTAGTAAATAGTGTGACAAAGCCTCATACACAGAGATTCTTGGCACAGCGTTTAGTGTGTAAGTATGAGAAATGAAAATACACCGCATGGCCAGCATTAAGAA
>NW_021621073.1:0-2856 GCF_004785775.1 Grammomys surdaster | reverse complement strand
CTGTGGCCGCGCCTTCAGCTGTGCCTCAGCCTGTGGGCCCAGGCCCGGACGATGCTGCATCTCTGCAGCTCCCTACAGGGGCATCTCCTGCTACCGCGGACTCTCAGGGGGCTTCGGCAGCCACAGCGTCTGTGGGGCCTTCCGCTCTGGTTCCTGTGGACGAAGCTTCGGATACCGCTCTGGAGGCATCTGCGGGCCCAGCCCACCCTGCATCACCACAGTCTCTGTCAATGAGAGCCTGCTCACTCCCCTCAACCTGGAGATCGACCCCAATGCTCAGTGTGTGAAGCATGAGGAGAAGGAGCAGATCAAGTGCCTCAACAGCAGGTTCGCGGCCTTCATCGACAAGGTGGGTGCCCTGGACCAGACCCTTCCTGGAGCACAGCATGTTACAGCCAAGGCTGGACACTGAGGGGAATGAGAGGCAGAAAGCCCTCTCCTACTGAGCCTCAAGTCTCAAGAGAGAGGATTCACAGAGCTCACCGGTCAGTCCTGAGAAGCAAAGTTTATGGCCAAGACAAGTAGCCATGATGTCCTGAGCACAAACTGACTACAGGGAGTCCCGGGGGCTGCAGCATGGAGCTGTGGACAGCCCAAGGAGAGAGGCTGCACTTGGGCTGACAGGAAGGGTGCAGACTAACTGGAGGAAGGGGCTTCCTAGTGAGAGCCTCTAAGTGGCCTGTGATACCATCTCCCTGGCTCCTTGTCAGTCCCTGGGTTGTGCATATGGGTGCTCTGCTTGTGGGGACTCTTGCCTTCCTAGCTTCAGAGGTACTTGCTGAGCCCAGCATAGGACACTGAAGTGTCCAACCGGACTCCTGAGTGTAAGCACTGACCGTGTTCCTTGTGTCCTCTCCCAGTGGGAAAGCTAGGCAGGGACAAGATAAGGGAGTGTAGACTTGGGGTCCTTCCCAGAGCCCCTGTACTTCATCTCTGCCATCAGCTCAGATGTGCCCCTGAACCCCTTCTCCCTCCCATGGCAGGTGCGCTTCCTGGAGCAGCAGAACAAGCTGCTGGAGACCAAGTGGCAGTTCTACCAGAACCGCAAGTGCTGTGAGAGCAATGTGGAGCCTCTGTTCGAGGGCTACATCGAGACACTGAGGCGTGAGGCTGAGTGCGTGGAGGCCGACAGTGGGAGGCTGGCTGCTGAGCTTAACCATGCTCAGGAGGCCATGGAGGGCTACAAGAAGAGGTGAGAATGGCCTGGTGTGGTGCTGGTCTATGTGCCTTACAGCAACGCCCAGACATGGAAGGATAGCTAGGCCGACGTCATTGTAGGATCCTGCTGTCTGCGAAATAGTTGTACAAATGTTCCTTGGAGAGGACTGGAGAGTGTCAGAGTAGAAAATTTGTGCCTCAGTCTTCCCTCTGCAGATTGAGACTGGCAGCTTTCTCTCAGGGTGACAGACACAGCTCCGACGCCAGCTCTTTCTCACTTTGATTCTCTGCACTGAAGCCCCAGAACAGATTCTGTTCAGGAAAGTAGGAGGGCCATGAGCTACGCTGTTAGTTGCACTGTCTTGGGTACTCAGCCCTGGAATCTGGGTCTGTCCAGCAGCTGGGCTGGGACTGATGTGCAAATGGGGGGGGGAGGTTGGAGCTGTCGTACCCAAGACCCCATGATGTCTACTCCTAGATCAAATTGGGATCAAATCCTCATTTCCTTCCTCAGCTGACATCATAACAGCACTGGGAGGTTCCCTTAAAACCCTCCTCAACTCCAAAATAGCCCAGGTCCCTCCAGAAATACCTACCAGGGCAAAGAGTTCTGAGGGCAGTGAGCCCTCATGGAGTGTGAGTTTCCACACTCCACCTCATGGCACGTCTCTTTGTCCTAGGTATGAGGAGGAAGTTTCCCTGAGAGCTACAGCTGAGAATGAGTTTGTGGCTCTGAAGAAGGCAAGTAGCAGGCGGTGGGTGGCAGAGCTACACACCTGATGGACACACTGTGCTTGTGGTGACCCCCCAAGGCTTAACCTTCAGGGATTTTGGCCTTTTCATATCAAAATAGGAAAATTCTCAGAGAGCTGGACCAATGAATGTCAGACCCAGGGCTGTGACAAAGGGCTGTTTTGAGGGTAGCAGCCATTTAAAAGGTTGGCATCTAGAAAGTCAGTCATTCCAATCATAAAGGACCATGAATCAGTTTGGAATGTCTACTGTCTCCTTCTGATCGGATGCAGGATCTTGGCTGTGTTCACCTTGATCTATCTTTCCCTCATTCTGGGGTGTATGGTTGGGTTTCCAGCAGCCACAGGGCTTCATTATGTTCATTGAAAGTGGTGTGGTCTACATCTCTTCTACAAATCTGACCAGGATGTTAGGGCCCAAGAAAATGTGTAAGGGTGGAGAGGGTCACTAGGAGTGGCCAGTTGGCCTCTTGAAGCACTGCTGGTTCAGTTGGAAGATCTGGAAGCCAACTGTGAAGCATTTTAGAACAGAACAGAACCCCAAAGAGCAAGAGGAGGGAAGATGTCTTGGGGACTGAGAGGCAGAGAGTCTCCAAACCCAAGGAACTGTCAAGTGCATGCTGGGAAGAGGGAGCAGAGATGATCACACACAGGGATCGTTGTCTGCTGTGCTTCCTGGGATGGATGACAAGAGAGAAGAATTTAGGACACAATCAGCTGAGTGAGTCAGGCTCACACCTCCCTCTTTCCCAGGATGTGGACTGTGCCTACCTGCGCAAGTCAGACCTGGAGGCCAACACAGAGGCGCTGACCCAGGAGATCGACTTCCTGAGGCGACTGTATGAGGAGGTGAGGACAGCAGCCAGGTGGAAGCCTAACAAGTAGTCTTTGCATGACTGTGAAGTCCTGTGTGGACAGGGCAAGTCTGAGAGGTTGGCACAGGTAT
>NW_021621072.1:0-1862 GCF_004785775.1 Grammomys surdaster | reverse complement strand
ATTGTTCATGTTTATTTTTTTCAGATTTATGACTATACACAAGTGGTGAATATTGATTATTCATGTTCATTGATTTCTGATTTACTATTATTAACGATTGGTGAATATTGATTATTCCTCTTCCTTTATTTCTTACTTACTATTATCTATGACTGATGAATATTGATATTTCAGCTTTATATATTTCTGATTCGCTATGAACTATGGCTGATGTGTATTGATTCTTCATGTTCATTTATTTCTGATTAACTACTATCCATGAATGGTGAATATTGATTATTCCTGTTCTTGTATTTCTGAATTATTATTATCTAAGATTGATGACTATTGATATTTCAGCTTTATTTATTTCTGATTTCCTATTAACTATGACTGATGACTATTTGTTTTTATATTCATTTTTTTCAGATTTACCATTATCTACGAATGGTGAATATTGATTATTCATGTTCATTGATTTCTGGTTTACTATTATCAACGATTGGTGAATATTGATTATTCCTGTTCCTTTATTTCTGACTTACTATTATCTATGACTGATGACTATTGATATTTCAGCTTTATTTATTTCTCATATCTTATCTATTATGACTGATGACTATTGTTTTTTCATGTTCATTTATTTCTGATTTACTATTATCCACTAATGCTGATTATTGATTATTCATGTTCATTTATTTCTGACTTACTATTATCTATGACTGATGATTATTGATATTTCAACTTTATGTATTTCTGATTTCCCATGAACTATGACTGATGACTATTGATTATTCATGTTCATTTATTTCTGATGAACTCTTATCCACGAATGGTGAATATTGATTATTCCTGTTCATTTATTTCTGACTTACTATTATTTATCACTGTTGACTATTCATATTTCAGCATTATTTTTTTCTGATTTACAATTAACTATGACTGATGACTATTGATTATTCATATTCATTCATATCTGATTTACTGTTATCCACGACCGAGAATATTGTTTATTCCTGTTCATTTATTTCTGACTTACTATTATCCATGACTGATGACTATTGATAATTCAGCTTTATTTATTTCTGATTTCTTACAATTTATGACTGATGACTATTGATTATTCACGTTTATTTTTTCATATTTACCATTATCCACGAATCATGAATATTGATTATTCATGTTCATTTATTTCTGATTTACTATTAACCACGAATCGCGATTATTGATTATTCCTGTTCATTCATTTCTGATTTACTATTATCTATGACTGATGACTATTCATATTTCATCATTAGTTTTTTCTGGTTTACAATTAACTATGACCATTGACTATTGATTTTTCATGTTCATTTATATCTGATTTACTATTATCCACGAACCTGAATATTGATTATTCCTGTTCATCTATTTCTGATTGAATATTATCAAAATTTGGTGAACATTGATTATTCCTGTTTATTTATTTCTGATTTACTATTATCTATGACTAATGACTATTGTTATTTCAGCTTTATATTTTCTGAATTCATATCAACTATGACTGATGACTATTGATTATTCATGTTCATTTATGTCTAATTTAGTATTGTCCACAAATGGTGAATATTTATTACTCATCTTCACTAATTTCTGACTTACTATTTTCCACGAATGGTCAATATTGATTATTTTTGTTCTTTAAATACTGACTTACTATTATCTATGTTCGACGACTATTGATAATTCTTATTTTTTATTTCTGATTTCCTATTAACTATGACTGATGACTATTGGCTATTCATGTTCATTTATTTCTGATTTACTATTGTCCAGGAATCGTGATTATTGATTATTCTTGTTCATTGATTTCTGACTTACTATTATCTATGACTGATGACTGT